>NC_087209.1:56725233-56810162 GCF_015104395.2 Macrobrachium nipponense
TAAACGAAGAAGTGATAACCACAAGATTTAGTGAAAATAATAATAAACGAAGAAGTGATAATCACAAATTTACAGAAAATACTGATAAATGAAGAAGTGATGAAAAAAAATCACAGTTAATAAATCCCTAACATACTGCATAATTCGTAAATAAACAAGAAACGTGAAAGAAGGGAAACGAAAACATAAAAATTAATAAAGACACGTCCCCCCCCCCCCCCCCCCAACCAATCTCTCAGGACAAGGGCAATTCTTGTGGAGAAACGGGACTCACGAGTGAGTGTGTGAGAGTGAGAGTGAGTGAGTGAAAGACCTGGAGAATGAGCACGAATAAGTAAAGTCGATTCGTATGAGTGATGAGGGTAGGTGGGTGCTGATAGATTGCTATGGGCTAACATACGAAAAGTTACTCTCATGTATGAATGAACATTGTGCTAATCAATCTCTCTCTCTCTCTCTCTCTCTCTCTCTCTCTCTCTCTCTCTCTCTCTCTCTCTCTCTCTCGTCTTCTTCTTTTTATAAGTCACTCTCTTTGCTTGATCCACTTTTGAAAGTAGGGGTAATATATGCTAATTTGTGCTCATCATAAATCTTGCCTGTATCTACACTTTGTCTTAATAATATTGCAAGTGGCTTTGCGATAGAATGAACTACTTTCTTTAACAAAATAGCAGGAATTCCATCAGGCCCTGCAGCAGCTCCATTTTTAATTTCATTAATAGCCTGCACAATATCAGCTTCATTAATATCTATGTCAGCTAAATATTCACTATTTTCATCCCTTACTTCTATATCATTATCTTCATTATCTATTCTAGGGGTGAATTCTCTCTTATATCGTTCTGCCAGTATGTTGCAAATTTCCTTTTTTTCATTCGTTAATCTCCCTTCAATTCTCAGAGGGCCTATTTCTATTCTTCTTTTATTCATCTTCTTCGCATATGAGTATAATAGCTTGGGGTTTTGCTTGATATTTAATAGGGTTTTTTCTTCCAAGTCCCGTTTTTCATTTTCTTTTGATTGTATAATCTTTTGTTCTGCATTTTCTATCTTACTTTTGTTTTTAGTTCTATAACTTTCCATGCATTTTTTTCTTTGCAAGACCTTTTTTCCACTTTCTGATTTTCTGGAACAAGATCCTTCTGTCTCTTGGTATGCATGAATGATGTTTACTTTTCTTCTTCGGTATATATTTTTTCCACTATTTTCTCCAATATTTTATATAATATCTCCGTATTTACCCTTATGTCTCACTTACGAAAATGTTATCCCAATCTTTGTTTAATTCTTCATTAATTTCTGACCATTTTATATTTTTACTGTAGAAGTTGTATTTTCCATATCCTTCCCACTTTTTTCATTTCTTGCTTATCTCTATTTTCACTTGCTTTGGAATGAACTGTTAATTCTATGACATTATGGTCTGAAATATTCGCATTATAAACTATTATTTCTTTAACATAATTCATCTCGTTCACAAATACTAGGTCTAAAGTATTTTCCTTTCTTGTTGGCAGGTGATTTATTTGTTGAATGTTGTATTCTAGTAGCATATCTAATAGCTTTTCAAATTGCCTCTTATCTTCTGCACTACTATTACTCTCTTTTTTATATGTATAAGTACAACCACAATCTCCTATTCGTTCTTTCCATTCTACGAAAGGAAAGTTGAAGTCACCAGATAGGAGAATAGTCCAGTCCTTGTGATTTCTACATATATCATCCAATTTTTCAATTATTAAGTCAAACTCTTTAGTATTAGGAGGTCTATATATTACTATGTTCATCAATTTTTCAGATTCAAATTCTACCGCTATTAGTTCACATTCTGAGTTACTATATTTCTCATATATTTTTATATTTTCCTTGTTTTTTGTCTTTCCCATATATTGCGGTTCCCCTTGATTCCTATTTTTTCTATCTGATCTATAAGTTTGGAACCCTTTTATTTGATCATCATTCCCAGTCTCTTGGGAATACCAGGTTTCACTTATATTCATTATATCTATTTTCTTTTCATTTTGGTTAGTTCTTCTAATACTCTATTTTTCTTTTTGAGTTACTCGTAACTAAACCCTGCGCATTCATCACTATGATGGTTTGCGTGTTTTCTCCTTCATTTAATACTGGTAGTAATAAGGATTTTCCCATGTCTCTTTCCTGTCTGGTATGTTGTTCTTTTTTCATTTCCAGAAATTCTGACATTAAAAAATCCAACTTTTCCATAATATTTGATCTTCCTTCATCATAATTATTCATTTTGTCTGAATCTGCAATTTTCTCCGTTTCTGCAATATCCTCTTGCATAATAAATACAGTTATTATCTCTTGAGTAGAATTTCGGAGCTGATGCTTTGAAATTTTTTGCTGACACCTCTGCATATCTCATTGGTGGTTTGCTTTTCTCTCTTACCTGATATTCTTGATTTCTCTCTTTATTTGTTTCTTTCTTATTTTGGATTTTATTACTGGTTGGTTATTTATTTGATTATGATTCATGGCTACAGGGTGCATATATTTGCATTTTTTGTCGAACTTACATCCTTTTCCTTCTTTTAGGTTTTTACATATTTTTGATGCAGATCTCTGCAATCATCCCCATATCCATCTAAGTATGCACATTTACCATATATTTCATAGTTTTGACATATCTTAGGATGTTTGTAGTAACATCTTTCTCCAAATCTGCAATTCCCTCTTTTCAAAAGGTTGCAGATTTTGTCTTTCTTGTCTATTTTTTCCTCTTTCCCGTCATTGTATAGATCTGGGTAGAGCCTCTTCGGGATTTGCTTTTCTGTTGTCATATCGTAATTTATTTCTTCGTAGGTATGCTGCTTTATTGCCTCATATGTAGTATCAATGAGTATCTCTGCATCCATACTTTTATCTTGTTCTTTGTTTTCCTTATTTTTTTCTGTCATTTCATTTTTGTTTACTTCTCTTCCGTTTTCCTCTTCTTCTTTTTCTTCTTCTTCTTCTCTTCCTCTTCTTCTTCATCCTCAACTATTTGTACATTCAATCTTGATTTAATAACATTGTCTATCCATGATAGACATGTTGAACAAAAAATTCTTGTATCTTTTCTCAAATCTTGTATTACCTCAGCACACTGTGGATGGGTCGGAATGTTGGCATGCAGCACATTTTCTGATTAGGTTTTGTGGATTGACTATGCTATACCAAACCTTACACAGTTTGCATGCTTTTGGCATTCTTTTTTCCTAATGCATCAATTAGGATATTCACAAGATTCACCTTATTCATTTTCTTTGTCGGAATATGTTGGTTTATGTATATTTTCTTTATGAGTCTCTTGACCACTTGGATTTTATTTGGAACTTCTTCAATTATTTTCAAGATGTTTTCATTAGATTTGTTCCAGTTTGAAGGAACAAGATTTATGATGAGCACAAATTAGCATATATTACCCCTACTTTCAAAAGTGGATCAAGACTAGAGGCAAGTAATTATAGGCCTGTGAGTCTAACATCACATATTATGAAAGTGTATGAAAGGGTAATGAAGAAAAATATTATGAAACATTTAATAAAAAATAATTTGTTTAATAAAGGACAACATGGTTTCGTACCCGGAAAAAGTACACAAACCCAACTGTTAGTCCACCGTGAGAACATATTCAAAAATATGAAAAGCGGAAATGAAACAGATGTGGTTTATTTAGACTTTGCAAAAGCTTTTGATAAAGTAGACCATAATATATTAGCGAAGAAAATTAGAAAACACAATATCGTGGATAAAGTAGGAAGATGGTTAAAAGAATTTTTACACAACAGAAAACAGATAGTTATTGCAAACGACGAGAAATCGGATGAAGTCAGGTAATATCCGGTGTGCCGCAAGGTACGGTGTTAGCTGCAATACTGTTTGTTATTATGATTGAAGACATAGACAATAATGTGAAGGATTCGGTAGTGAGTAGTTTCGCAGATGACACAAGAATAAGTAGAGAAATTACTTGTGATGAAGATAGGAACGCTCTACAAAGAGACCTTAACAAAGTATATGATTGGGCAGAGGTAAATAGGATGGTATTTAACTCTGATAAATTTGAATCAATAAATTATGGAGACAGAGAAAGAAAGCTATATGCATATAAGGGACCTAATAATGAGACCATCACAAATAAGGAAGCAGTTAAAGACCTTGGTGTGATGATGAATAGGGAACAAAATGTTATGCAATGATCAAATAGCAACTCTGTTGGCAAAATGTAAAGCAAAAATGGGAATGTTGTTACGGCACTTCAAAACAAGAAAAGCTGAACACATGATTATGCTTTATAAAACATATGTTCGTAGTCCACTTGAATATTGCAATATGATATGGTACCCACACTATCAAAAGGATATTGCACAAATAGAGAGTGTACAAAGGTCCTTTACAGCTAGAATAGAAGAAGTTAAGGACCTAGACTACTGGGAAAGACTACAATTCTTAAAATTATATAGTCTAGAAAGGAGAAGAGAACGCTACATGATAATTCAGGCATGGAAACAGATAGAAGGAATAGCAGAAAATATCATGGAACTAAAAATATCAGAAAGAGCAAGCAGAGGTAGATTAATAGTGCCCAAAACTATACCAGGAAAAATAAGGAAAGCACACAGGACATTAATCCACTACGCACCAGCATCGATAATGCAGCGTCTATTCAATGCGTTGCCAGCTCATCTGAGGAATATATCAGGAGTGAGCGTAGATGTGTTTAAGAATAAGCTCGACAAATATCTAAACTGCATCCCAGACCATCCAAGATTGGAAGATGCAAAATATACCGGAAGATGTACTAGCAACTCTCTGGTAGACATTAGAGGTGCCTCACACTGAGGGACCTGGGGCAACCCGAACAAGATGTAAGGTCTGTAAGGTAAAGGTTTGCTCGTAAGTAAAGTATTCTTTCTCTCTCTCTCTCTCACTCCTTTTAAGTAATTCTCTTTGCTAGGAAGTATTCTCTCTCTTTATCTCTCCTTTTAACCATTCTCTTTGCTCGTATGTAAAGTATTCTCTCTCTCTCTCTCTTTTCTTCTTCTTCTCCTTCTTCTTGTAAGTCCTTCTCCTTTCTCGTAAGTAAAATAGTCGAGAGAGAGAGAGAGAGAGAGAGAAATGAAAAATGACTCTCCCACCCGAAAGTCATCCTAATGTTCGCCGTACTGACAGGCCTCTCTGTTTAGGCCTGGCGTAAACAAGAAAGGTGGGAAGTATAAATTGCGGGGGTACATGTGTTGCTGTTCTCGTGCGCCCCCGCCCGCCCGCGAGCTCGCATATTCCAAATCACGGTAGAGCAGCAGGACACAGCTTAACACAGCAACTACATAACTTATTCTGTTTAAATTTACAATCTAAAAGCAATACATCGTCATATTTCGTCATTTATTTTTGTAAATTTAAAGGTTATGGACCGAATTTTGACGTGGTTAATCCACCAGCAAATGCCCGTGCTGGCATAAAGCCAGCCTAATCAACAACAACAGCAGTAACAACCTCGAAACAACTTCCATACTCTTCAAATAACTGTCAACAACTTTGTAACCTACAACCTGTTCCATACAAAGCTCATGAGACACTTCAAAGAAGTGTCTACATCTAAAACTCTACAATCTACAACCTCTTCCAAGTGTTTAACAAGACATGGCTCTTAGCACACTCAGAGCAACTATCTACAACCATATACTCTACTACAACTGTTTCCTACAATGCTCTGGAGACACTTCGAACAACTTTCTACAATCCTATCATCTACAACATGTTCACAACTACTCTTAGAACAAGGTCGCTTCAGATCAGGCTAATGGTTCTTTTTAGCTCCACAACCTGCAACCTGCTGTCAGCTGTTTTCGCAACAAAAACTCGACAGAAGCAGAAGCAGAAGCCATTGCCTACTATTTCTGGCCCCTGGTCTCCCGCTACAGAATTTAATCTCGAGGAAGAATGATCAGGAAATACCAAGCTTCAGTTTCAACTCTTTACGCTTTTGCAATTCATGCAACACGACAAGTGCTTCTCTCTCTCTCTCTCTCTCTCTCTCTCATTTAAGGTTATTATTCTAGTGATTCAGAATTTCCCCTGATACAAATTTTACCATGCACTCATTCGCAAAGTGATGTAAATATATACTTGGATGATATATATATATATATATATATATATATATATATATATATAATATATATATATATATAAATAATATATATATATATAATGAGAGAGAGAGAGAGAGAGAGGAAAGTAAGATTGGAAGAATGAGAATATGAAAGAATGTACAGTAAAAGAAAAATGAAAGGGGTTGCAGCTCGAGGCCTAAGGGACGCTGCAATTAACCTTGTGTAATGCCTACAGCGCACCACATGAGGTTCACTGACGGCACTAGTCCCCCTCCCCCGCCTGACTAATGTATGAAGATTAAGTGTCGAGATAGCTTGGAAATACGGCGTAACAGAGTGTAAGTACTGGAGGGTTATGCATTATTAAGGCAAAGCAAACAACAGCGGGACTTAAAAACCGGTGGCCTGCCTACCGAGTTCAACATGACAGATCAATATAGGACTTAGGACTAGACTTCACTAACTAACCCCTCTGCAACGCCTGGGTATTTCGAATTAAGTTTTCCTTTTCCCTTCCTAAAAACCATGGATATCGGTAAGTAAAAGTTAAGGTGATGCAATCAAAGACAGAGGGTGTTTTTAGTGTACAATCTTCGAAATAAATACTCTTTAGTTAAAATACACAAAACGTCTGTTACAAAATTCTCTCTCCGTGCATACAAAAATTTACGTATGAAGACTACCAGACACTCGTGCATACTGTGTGCATACATACATATTTATATTCTGCGGCTGCCACACGATGAGGACAGTTTGTCCCTACCCAGTTTAAGATGAGGTATGCTATTAATTGTATTAATGCACAGAACAATTGTGTATAGAGGACAAGTATATATATATATATATATTTCAATTATCCAATAACATGCCACAACACCTACTATTTCCTAGATTTTCCTGAGCATAATCACCAATTAACAAAAAATATGCAAATAAATAATTAAATAAATAAATAAACAAAAGATTCACATTAATATCAAACAGACGCTGTTTGAACACTGCGACATGAAGATATAATTTCTGACGAAAGCGAAAACTCCCCAGTCTTCCCAGTGTTTACAAAGTGAACGCATAATCAGACTCACACAAATGCTTGTCGCAAGCAGAAATGATATCCACCTACGGCTACTACACTACCCTGCACACCAGTGCTTAGGAGCCGCGCAACAAAACACCAATACTTCCTTCCCAAGCAAACTTGATCTCGCAAGAAGCAACTTCCCATGCATTAGCTGGAGAAGTGTCAAGTCCTGATGAGCGCAGCTGCCGTCAAGCACAGCAGGGTTAATGAAATCAGCTGACGTCTCCTCTGTAATCTCTGGGGGCGTCTTCGAGTCGCTCGCTGCTGCACCTGTTCTGTCGAGAGAGAGATTCGAAATACCCAGAGGGTCACCACCCACCCTTCCGCCCCTCCCCCCCACCCCCCTAGCTGCTGCGTAGTCACATACATATACGCAAGTTTCGACGAAGTTCCATTTAGTCCATTGGAAAGTTAAGCAGCTAAAGAAATTTTCTCTCTCTCTCTCTCTCAAATGCGCAAGAATATCTTCTTTTTAAGCTCGATTTGTATTTTTTGATAGAAACTTTTAAAATGTTGTGTTTATACTTTTATAAAACTAAGTTTCTTACCGCTTATTTATTCTTCATCAATTTTCTTTAAGGATCAACAAAATATCGACAGATTAAAAGCTTCCAAATCTAGAAAAGACAAAATAAATAAAAAAGTTTATTTAATTTTTTTTTAGTTCATGACGTAGGAGACAAGAGTCAACAAAACGTCGACAGATTAAAAAGCTTCCAAATCTAATTAAGTAAATAAAAGAGTATATTAAATCCATGTCAATATTGACAAGAACAACGCATTACTCATAAAGCAAACAATCGCAGCAAGTTATTAAAAATGAAATGATGTGCCAGAGAAACAATTCAAAACTATAAGGCAACACCAAGTTTTTGTAGAAATAAGGCAATACTCATATCTCTTAGGGATGATATTATTATTATTATTATTTTGGTAAAAGACCCTCTTTTGGACAAATTCTCGTCAATAAAATGGCAGAATAAAGCGAATCGGTTTTATATGTTATTTTCTCTATTTTTCTTATCAGCTTCTCTGGCTCAGCGATGTTACTGAGAAACATCGCTGAGCCAGAGAAACGAATAAGAAAAATAGAAATAAATATATATAATCAATTTGCTTAATTCTGCCATTTTATTGAACAGTATCATTATTATTATTATTATTCAGAAGACGAATCCTATGCATATGGAGCATTTAATGTTCAGACATTGACTCGAAATTCAAGCTTCCAAAGAATATGGAGGTGTTCATCTGAAAGAAGTGACAGAAGGTAATAAGAAGTTCAGATATAAAAGATGAAAGTTATCATAGAAAAAGAAAGAAAAGGTTGAATGCGAATATAAATTAAAATTCAGCAGGAAAAAAATCTGTTGTCTATCCTTTACTTTTGAAAATTAAACGACCCAGTGAAAATCTGCTAGCCCACAAAAACTAGTCTGGCTCTCTCTCTCTCTCTAACCAATAATCAGAATAAATATAAACACTCAGAAAAGGCCTTGCAGCCACGGAACCTTTAACGTCAGGACAGTGAGAGAGAGAGAGAGAGAGAGAGAGAGAGAGAGAGAGAGAGGAGTCCTGCAGGACATACTTGTCTACACGTCAGCTGTGACCTCTTCCTGGGAAAAATGACAGGCGTGTGTTTGGTCGAGTTAATAATGTCCCCGTCGACGCATTATGCAAATGAGAGCTCTCTCTCTCTCTCTCGTTTGAATTTGCAGTTTTAATGTCGAGAAAAATATTGCTTTCTCTCACTTGCGTTTTATCTTTGATTGGAATAGTTGGGGCATCTCTCTCTCCCTCTCATTAAAACTGGTTGTGTTTTATCATCGGGAATAATGTTTTCTCTCTCTCTCTCTCTTGAACTAGCTGTGTTTTAGTGTCGAAGACAATACTGTTCTCTCTCTGTCTCTCGCTCTCTCTTGAACTGGTTGTGTTTTAATATCGAGAATAATGTTCTCTCTCTCTCTCGTTTGAATTTGCTGTTTTAATGTCGTGAAAAATATTGCTCTCTCTCTCTCTCTCTCTCTCTCTCTCTCTCTCTCTCTCTCTCTCTCTCTCATCTTCAACCTTCAAGCTTGACAGAAATATTTGCCTTGAACATAGCCGAGCGGTTTAAGCATTTAGTCTAGAGGCAGTTAACAAATGAAATAAGAAATAAAACACAAAAGAAACTTCATTACAACTGATGATAATTATTAATAAAATGCATGAGAAGCATAAATAAAAGGAACTTTTAATAAAGAATAAAACAAAAAGCGCTAAAAAAGTTATATACAAGAACAACGTCACTTTCATCAGCATATTACAACTTCCGCCAGTCCGCTCTCACTCATCAGCGCCGGAATGGTGCTCCCCTACATTAGATACGAAACAATAGGGCCATAGAAAAGAGAGAGAGAGAGAGAGAGAGAGAGAGAGAGAGAGAGAGAGAGAGAGAGAGAGAGAGAGACGGGGTGGTGGGTGGGATTACCAGGTCGACGTACTTCTGTTTTCCATGATATATCAACTGGTAAGCATCGGCAAAAAGCTGACCAACCACGTCTGCTATTTCATCTATCTCTAAACACCGGCCCACAAGCCACAACCCAACACCCCCAATCCCCCGCCACCCTCCTTGCGTAGATGTGGCACTAAACAGTCGACTGACAACCAGGTACATCACTAGCTGGTCAGACCAACTGCGTAGCAATGGAACACTTTTCTTAGGCTGTAAGTCGAGAGCAGCACCATACATCGGTCTATGAAGTTCACATACACACACTCAGAGAGAGAGAGAAAGAGAGAGAGAGAGAGAGAGCCATTGATTTTCGAACGACAAAAGGCTCCCTCGATGCCGGAGATACAACAGACAAAACCACGACAGAAATAAAAACATCTCTCTTACGGGTTTATAAACATAGGCCTATTTACAGCTGGACGAACGGCCTCGTGAATGACCTCGATCAGAAAAAATGTAAATCCCTGTAACAAAATGGACATACAGTATAGGCCTATACTGCCCACGTCTCCTTAGGACATCCAGCCACTCGCCGAAGAAGTGTACTACGTGGTAATATGTTAGTGTATAAGTATATAATTCTTTTCTTAGGGTTGTACGTATACACAGAAGTGAGTTGCGCATTAGTTTAATAAGAAACTAAATGTTTTTAAACTGACATAGGCCTAATACGAAGGCCAATCGTTCCTTAAAGTACAGATACCGATCATGGTCATGCATAAGTAGGAGTACATGATGTATGCATACCCAGACATATATACGGAGTGTCTGTATACATAGAAAATGTATATACGTATACAACAGAGTGATAAAACTTAAGATCACGGTTGCTTTTTTCACATCTCTCTATAATACGTTTATACACGCACTAAAGCACAAAATTACAGATCAACTTGTATTTCACTACTAACCAGCACAAAGAATATTATATGAGCAAGCAACCATATTATCACAAAGAAATACACATGGCATACAGACATGAATTTAAACTAACCCGTATATCCTCAACAGACATTTTTTTTTTCAATGTCTCCCGTCTCACTCCCTCCCGCTGAGTAGCTAGAGAGAGAGAGAGAGAGAGAGAGAGAGAGAGAGAGAGAGAGAGAGAGAGAGAGAGAGACTACATTGGCTAGATGTGCTCTCTCTGCTATTTCAGTCACGTGTTCAGGACTATTTAAAAGCTTCTATAATTGGAGATAATATACTTGAATGTCCTCTTCTGTTTTTAGCTATAAAAAAAATTCTTATTTGCTGATATCTAAACATTTTTAGGGAATAATTGTCTTATTTACTGGCATTTAAAATCCATAATCGTCTACCTGTGACAACCATCCAAGGCAGACATTATTAGACGTATTGGAACAAAGGCCACTTGTTTCTGATGTTGCTGTGATGCACAAAGGTATAAAAAATATATGTTGGTATGTTTTCTATAAAAATCTAAGTAAACAAATACATATGATTCATATACAGTCATGCACCAAACAGGATGATAGAAAAGCTGCTATATATATGCCTTTATAAACAAAACAAGGAAAAAATGGACACGCGTCACCCAAATTCTGACAAACTAAGTTCAGGGCCTCTGTGGGCTTCGTGAATCGGACAAAGGAAATACCAAAGCGTTTCCTCGCTCGAATAAAACAAAAGCAATATATAAACTAAAGCAAAAAACCAAGAAATAAAAAAAACAAGACACTGAGACGTGCTTGGTCGACCAGACTGGTGAAGAAATCAAATGAGAGTGCAGTGAAGGACCGAAGGTTTTTATTTTTTATTTTAAGAAGCTGTGATGGGCGTCACTCGAAGCATGGAAGATGAAGGACAAAATATCAATATATATTTATGCGTGATTCACAAGTTGCTTAGTGACGGATATCGACAACAAAAGAACATCGAATACCCTTTCATGCACACATGAGTATTCATTTGCTAAGCCCCCATGTCACTTAGGGTTCAAATACATCAACAATTACAGATACAAAGCAATACTGACTCAATATACGTCAAGTGACAAAAAATAAAAGCTAAATACAATTACGACGAAACCACAAAGGCATTCCATGCCCCTGACGACGCCTTTGTCCAGCGTCTGTGGTTTCGTCTGAGAATTCCGGTAGTACAAAGCTGGTCCACCCTGGCCCCCACTACCCCCCTTAACGAAATAGAGAGTAAATAAAAACAAAACAAACCATGAAAGCAGTCGCCGGCAAGGACGTGTGGGTGTTCCTCACAACGCGTCTTCTCTCTCACTCTCTCTGTGTCTCTGTCTCTACAGCATTAAAAGGAGTCACCTCGAGAGAAAATGCACTTTTCCCACGCTTAGAAAAGGGCGTCCCCTCTCTCTCTCTCTCTTTCCCTCTTTCTCTCTGTCCCTCACCGCTCCTCCTATTGGCCACCACCGCGTCCCATTTCAAAATCGATGGAGAACCTTTTACACTTACAACGCAAACACGTCATCGTAAAGGGGGATACTACTTCATTCACAAAATATTAAAATCGCGGCTGCCGTGCTGCCGGGTTTAGGTAATAAAAACGGCAATGGCATTATTTGAGAATTAAAAACACATACACTCTGTCACGTTACGCTCACACGGTCTCCGACATTTATCCCTTAACACACCTCCATCGGTAACGCCTCCTCCCGCTGCTGCTGCTGGTTCGAAACGACAGACAGTACGCTCCCCGTTGGGCGACGTCGTTCCACGCCCATGAGAGCGCCACTTGTAGTAAATGTTGTGATTTCCGCGCACTTGTTCAACCCCAGCGGCAGCCTCCCCCTGCGCCGAACAGATGCGCATTGGCACCGACCGACCGAGGATGACTCATCCCGCGGACTTCGCGGGGATAAATAAGACGTTTTCGAGGGGCTTTCAGACTTTAATTCGCCGGACTTCGCTGGAAATATGCGTCACGGAGCTTTGAGAAGCATCGGGTTATGCGCTGTTCTTCGAATAACTTCGAATTATGGTGGAAATCACGTTGTTGACAGCGTGGTTGCCATGGCAACCTTAGATGGAAATCGATGTGGGAACGTTCATCGGCATAAAAGAAAACGGGATAAAATCATTAAAGAAAATGTCTTGGTAACTCCATTGAAGGGGTGACCACACTATTTTTATTGCCTCTCAAGGCGCATGAGGTAACATTTTAAAATTAACTTGTATGTATATGCAAATCAAAGGAGATACTATAACAATAATGATGGAAAAACACGCATTAAAAATCAATATATACTTCAGTAATAACAGCTAATTTCAACAGAAAACCAAGGATTAACGAGACTACCTTCATTTCATCACTATAAAGAAATATTTTTATAAATATATTCTAAAATATACGAAACAAACAAAAAGCAGCTGAGAGAGAGAGAGAGAGAGAGAGAGAGAGAGAGAGAGAGAGAGAGAGAGAGAGAGAGAGAGAGAGAGAGATTGTCAAGTTATTACTGGCGGCAGAAGTACCAAGGTCCCTAACGCCAACAACAGAGTTACATATCAACAAGTTCGAAGGGTACTTGTATGACCCTGATCTTTGTGACGCCAGATAAACCTGCAATCATTCAATCAATCAGCGGATCTTTACCTTGAAAGACATGAATAATTGTCCATTTTGTATAAGTTTGTTCCCTGCGAATACTGACGAATTTTAAATGATAAAAATAATAATTTATTAATAATAATGTTTGAAATATTTTCATATGTACTTGAGTTATCAAATATCTTTACCTATTTCTAACAAGTGTTTTGTACCATAGTAAATCACATATGTTTATTTGAATAGAAATCTTGAATTTTTTAACCAACTACATTCTGTAATAATAATAGGTCGTCAATGGACTTAAGTCAAGTTAAGCAACATTGGGGCTGGTCAGTCGTTGGATGGGTGACCGCTCTCCTCGGCGTTGATTCCTTGGGAAAGGATCTTTACCATAATTTCCTCAGTCTACTCAGCTGTAAATGAGTACCTATCCCTGATGGGGTAGGGTCCAGCTATGGGTTAAATAGCAAAACTCAGCAATGATGGAAAGAAATGAAGGAATAAACGACAACGACGTAAATGGAACCTCTGGCAACAGAGGAGCTTCGTCCGGCAACCAGGTATTCAACCCAATTGAAGGGGAAGACGGTCAGGTACTTGGAGGTCGTCATCCAGCAACTGATCACCACAACGACAGTAATCAACAGCCTGAGATTGGAGCTACAGAAGAAAAAAGGAAGAAATGGACAAGAGAAGAAAATAAGGAAATATGGAGATGCTACATCAGAAGCAACCCGACGGAGAGAGGATATAGAAGAAGATTGGTCAACATCTGGAATGAGAGGAACAACACCCCCCAAACAGAGCAGAGGCTGGCAGACCAAGTAAGGAACACAAAGAAAAAGAACTGGCTCTCCCCAACAGAAAGAGAAGAACTGGAAAGGGAAATGTCACACGACAACGAATTACACGAAGACGAACTGAGAGACGATGCCACAGAAGACGACAGGGAGGATGAGGTATCAAACAACGACACACGAAGAAACACCGACGAAGTAACAGAGAGGACGGAATGGGTAGAAAAGATTAGACAATGGATGGAGCCAGATACAGAGAGAACAAAGATCCCCTCCATGAAAGCCTACAACACCAAGAAATTAAGGGAGAAAACAAGTGAGGTCAATGAAATAATGGCCATAATACACACCACGAGTATCACAGAAACAAATAACTTGACATATGCAGGAGCAAGATTAGTAGCAGAACTGATGGGGATTCGAACACCAACACCACCAGCACAACCAACCCAACAGAAACCAAAACAGCAACCTCCTTGGAAAAGGCGCCTGGAAAAGCAAATCATGGTGATGAGATCTGACTTGAGTAAACTGAAAGAGATGGCAGAAAAAAGGCTAAGAAGCAAGAAAACCAGGGAGGAACTCAACGAGAAATACAAAGTACACGAGAGGGGACTAAACAACACGATAGAAGATGTAAAACAGAGGCTTAAGGCAAAAGCACATAAGATCCAACGGTACACGAACAGGAATAAGGGATACCAACAGAACAAACTATTCCGAACCAACCAGAAAAGACTATACAGCCAACTAAGAGGGGAAGACAACCACCCAGAAATTCCTGAAGCCGAACCAAGTAAGAGACTCTGGGAAAACATATGGAGCAATCCGGTATCACACAACAAACATGCAACATGGCTCCAGGAAGTCAAGGAAGAAGAAACAGGGAGAATAAAACAAAGATTCACAGAGATCACGACAGACACAGTCAGACACCAACTAAAGAAAATGCCAAACTGGAAAGCCCCAGGTCCCGATGAAGTCCATGGATACTGGCTCAAAAACTTCAAGGCCCTACACCCACGAATAGCAGAACAACTCCAGCATTGTATCTCAAATCACCATGCACCCAAATGGATGACCACAGGAAGAACATCCTTAGTACAAAAAGACAAGAGTAAGGGAAATATAGCCAGTAACTACAGGCCTATCACTTGCCTACCAATAATGTGGAAGTTACTAACAGGTATCATCAGTGAAAGGCTATACAACTACCTAGAGGAGACAAACACCATCCCCCACCAACAGAAAGGCTGTAGAAGGAAGTGTAGGGGCACAAAAGACCACCTCCTGATAGACAAAATGGTAATGAAGAACAGTAGGAGAAGGAAAACCAACCTAAGTATGGCATGGATAGACTATAAGAAAGCCTTCGACATGATACCACACACATGGCTAATAGAATGCCTGAAAATATATGGGGCAGAGGAAAACACCATCAGCTTCCTCAAAAATACAATGCGCAACTGGAATACAATACTTACAAGCTCTGGAATAAGACTAGCAGAGGTTAATATCAGGAGAGGGATCTTCCAGGGCGACTCACTGTCCCCACTACTCTTCGTAGTAGCTATGATTCCCATGACAAAAGTACTACAGAAGAAGGATGCCGGGCCAACTCAAGAAAAGAGGCAACAGAATCAACCATCTGATGTTCATGGACGACATCAAGCTGTATGGTAAGAGCATCAAGGAAATAGATACCCTAATCCAGACTGTAAGGATTGTATCTGGGGACATCAGGATGGAGTTTGGAATAGAAAAATGCGCCTTAGTCAACATACAAAAGGGCAAAGTAACGAGAACTGAGGGGATAAAGCTACCAGATGGGAGCAACATCAAACACATAGATGAGACAGGATACAAATACCTGGGAATAATGGAAGGAGGGGATATAAAACACCAAGAGATGAAGGACACGATCAGGAAAGAATATATGCAGAGAATCAAGGCGATACTCAAGTCAAAACTCAACGCCGGAAATATGATAAAAGCCATAAACACATGGGCAGTGCCAGTAATCAGATACAGCGCAGGAATAGTGGAATGGACGAAGGCAGAACTCCGCAGCATAGATCAGAAAACCAGGAAACATATGACAATACACAAAGCACTACACCCAAGAGCAAATACGGACAGACTATACATAACACGAAAGAAAGGAGGGAGAGGACTACTAAGTATAGAGGACTGCGTCAACATCGAAAACAGAGCACTGGGGCAATATCTGAAAACCAGTGAAGACGAGTGGCTAAAGAGTGCATGGGAAGAAGGACTAATAAAAGTAGACGAAGACCCAGAAATATACAGAGACAGGAGAATGACAGACAGAACAGAGGACTGGCACAATAAACCAATGCACGGACAATACATGAGACAGACTAAAGAACTAGCTAGCGATGACACATGGCAATGGCTACAGAGGGGAGAGCTAAAGAAGGAAACTGAAGGAATGATAACAGCGGCACAAGATCAGGCCCTAAGAACCAGATATGTTCAAAGAACGATAGACGGAAATAACATCTCTCCCATATGTAGGAAGTGCAATACGAAAAATGAAACCATAAACCACATAGCAAGCGAATGCCCGGCACTTGCACAGAACCAGTACAAAAAGAGGCATGATTCAGTGGCAAAAGCCCTCCACTGGAGCCTGTGCAAGAAACATCAGCTACCTTGCAGTAATAAGTGGTACGAGCACCAACCTGAGGGAGTGATAGAAAACGATCACGCAAAGATCCTCTGGGACTATGGTATCAGGACGGATAGGGTGATACGTGCAAACAGACCAGACGTGACGTTGATTGACAAAGTCAAGAAGAAAGTATCACTCATTGATGTCGCAATACCATGGGACACCAGAGTTGAAGAGAAAGAGAGGGAAAAATGGATAAGTATCAAGATCTGAAAATAGAAATAAGAAGGATATGGGATATGCCAGTGGAAATCGTACCCATAATCATAGGAGCACTAGGCACGATCCCAAGATCCCTGAAAAGGAATCTAGAAAAACTAGAGGCTGAAGTAGCTCCAGGACTCATGCAGAAGTGTGTGATCCTAGAAACGGCACACATAGTAAGGAGAGTGATGGACTCCTAAGGAGGCAGGATGCAACCCGGAACCCCACACTATAAATACCACCCAGTCAAATTGGAGGACTGTGATAGAGCAAAAAAAGAAAGAAAAAAAAAAATAATAATAATTAATAATAATAATAATAATAATAATAATAATAATTTCCATCAAGAGGAAATACCCAACTTTACAAATGCTATCTCCACCTCTGAGTCAATCAGCCGTTATCTCCCCACCCCTAACCCCCACCCCCAACCTCCATCTCCACAACCGCACCCTCCTTCCCCCAAAAAATGGGATCCAATCACGTCATAAAAAAACTCACCAAGGTCATTTGGGTACAGTACGATTCACCTCAGAGAGATAAAATAAAATAATTTTAACGTTAACACCGTTACGAGATGGGTATATTCATTATTATTATTATTATTATTATTATTATTATTATTATTATTATTATATTATTATTATTATTATTATTATTATTATTATTTAGAAGATGAACCCTATTCATATGGGAAAAACATCCCACACAGGCCATGCAAGTTTCCAAAGAATATTAACATTATTATCATCATATTATCATTATTCAGAGGACGAATCCAATTCATATGGAACAAGCCCACCACAGGGGACACTGACTTGAAATTCAAGCTTCCAAAGAATATTATTGTCCTCATTAGAAAAACGTAACGGAAGATAATGGGAAATGCAGAAAAAAGACATACCACCTACTAGAAACCAGATTAACTAAATTAACAAATAAATAAAAATGTAGGTAAATCATGACCAACAAGAAACCATCCGTCGATGCTCACAGTCATTAACTGCTGATATTGGAAAACAGAAACCTACCACCACGAACCACTATCGAGAAGAGATAAATCTCTGGCAGAAGCTCTCTAGACATCCATGCCAGAGAACAGCATTCCAGTAAAAGCAGCACAAACGACCACTGCTACAAATATACGAGGCCTTACGAAACAATACCTAATTTTAATGCGGTACTTGCTGAACCTTGCATTAGATGTTTCTCAAAAGTTCGATGCTACTCAGAGGCTACACCTAGAATAGTTAAAAGCTTCATACTCATTCAGCAAAGTCGAAATTCCTGTCAAATAATTACGTAAATAATCAGTATTCAAAGCTTCTAGTGGTTAAAAATAAATTTTATTAATTTCACGTCATAAAAAAGAAAAAAAGGATGCATATTATTCGAAGCTTCTCGTGGTTAAAAATAAATTTTATTAATTTCACGTCATAAAAAAAGAAAAAAAGGATGTATATTAATTTCGAAGTTCTCTTGTTTAAAATAAATTTTTATTAATTTCAACATCAAAAAAAGGAAAAAAAGGATGTTATATTATTCGAAGTTCTCGTGGTAAAAATAAATTTTATTAATTTTCACGTCATTAAAAAAAAGGAAAAAAGGAAAAAGTTAAATTTATTAATTTCGAAGCTTCTCGTGGTTAAAAATAAATTTTATTAATTTCACGTCATAAAAAAAGAAAAAAAAGGATGTATATTATTCGAAGCTTCTCGTGGTTAAAAATAAATGTTATTAATTTCACGTCATTAAAAAAAAGATTGTATATTATTCAGAGCTTCTCGTGGTTTAAAAAAATACGTTATTAATTTCACGTCATTTAAAAAAAGGATGTATATTATTCAAAGCTTCTCGTGGTTATAAAAAAATGTTATTAATTTCATGGCATTAAAAAAGGTTGTATATTATTCAAAAGCTTCTCGTGGTTAAAAATAAATATGTTATTAATTACACGCCATAAAAAAAAAATTTTCATTAAGACCTCACTCTATTGTAATTAACTACAACTTTCCTGAGATTCGATTTAAGGTAGTACTGGACGGGCAAAATTAGAAGGTAATATTAAAAAAAATAGCAGACAGAACAATTCAAAAGTTAATTTAAAAGATAAAATAAAAAAGTTAATGAGGTTAATGACAGCACTAAGACAAATTCAGGCCGATTCAATTATGAGGAGAGAAGCAATCTCTAGAGCAATCAGGCGTAATTAAGTTATAGAGCAGTTTTTTTTATTCTCTCTCTCTCTCTCTCTCTCTTGAGATCAGATTTGCACTGTACCAAGGCAGGTTGTGGCGGCTTCTTTTACTCTCTCTCTCTTTCTCCCGATCATATTTGCATGCACCAAGGTAGGTTGTGGCGGCTTCTCTCTCTCTCTCTCTCTCTCTCTCTCTCTCTCTCTCTCTCTCTCTCTCTCTCATACACTAAAGAGTCTACGAGAACCGTATTACAAACGCCTTCACTCACACACAAATCATGACGCACTAACGTATTTCCCAACGAAACAACGAACTCTCATTGTTATACGACATCAGCCATGAATGAACACGGTCCCACGACCCACAATAACGTCCCGGGCAGCTTATTCTCCTGCAGGGGAGGCAAATCAACACCGATAAAGGCCTCATCATCAGCGTGACTCTGAAACCAACCAAATAGTAGTAGTAGTAGTGGTAGTAATGATTAGGCTCTGCCTTTGGAACGGCTCAACGTGAATACACTATGGCGGTCGTTTGACAACCATGGGGGAATTTCCTCTATATTCGCCTCCTCTCTCTGGTCAAGTGAATAGGAATGCGAAGAAAGAATGAGAGAGAGAGAGAGAGAAGGAGGAGAGAAGAGAGAGAGAGAGAGAGAGAGAGAGAGAGAGAGAGAGAGAGAGAGAGAGAGAGCAGAGCAGAGCAATCGCCCGATTCGAGATGATAAAAGCTTCTATTGAAGTAGGTTTTCTGGTACGCTCTGTCCTGATGGCTATATCCTGTTTAGTGGTCCTCCTCTGTCTTCTTCTTCTTCTTCTCTCTTGTAGGTTCCATTTTTCGAGACAAGACCAATATCGCAATATCAACTGGATTACTCTCTATGTTTTTAATTGCGTTCTTCAGTCAAGACATCTCATATCTGCCATATTTCCCGGAGAGAGAGAGAGAGAGAGAGAGAGAGAGAGAGAGAGAGAGAGAGAGAGAGAGAGAGAGAGTACAAAACATAATTAACTGACCCTTGGGATGTGAGAGATGCAGGAACAAGCAGGTGACTGTATCGAACAACAATCTTATCCCAATATGATTCAGACAGTCTCGAACCACCCTCCTCTTCGTAAGCACTGTTCGAACCAGCTCGTCGAACCTTTCAGATTTACGAGAACCTCTCGAATTGCACCTCAACATAATAAGTCTCTTTCTCGGGTTGAATGATTTAAAGGAAATGACACACATGCACAATATATTATATAGTATAATGTGTATATATATACACATGCTTAAAAGTCACAGTAGACGCACGTGTCTTCATTATACAAGCGAATACCACAGGTAAATGATGGGCAGAAGGTCAGTACCAAGCGCTTTTGCCTTTATTCAGGCACCGTCGAGACACCAATGCCCGAACGAAGCCGAAAGCGCTTGGCACTGACTTTCTGCCTATTAGTTGCCTGTGGTATTCGCTTATACGTGTCAATTGGCTATTCTGTATCTTACAGAGGATAAAATATATTGCGATGTATAAGTTACATTTCATACTACTCACAGTTTACACAAAAAAAAAAACAACCTGATTTAACATCTTAAAAATACAAAATAGTATGTATAATTTTACTTACATGCGTAAATAGGAATCATTATGATTTAGAAAGTTGCCCTTCTATTGTTACAATTCTAGAAATGCAGTATAAAGCGTTATCAACCTATCGGCAAAAAATGTTTCTTCAGAGCTGATTTGAAAGAACTGATATTAACAGTTGTTTTTATAGCTGTTGGTAGCTTATTCCAAGCTAAAGGACCCTGTACAGTGAACGATCTTTTACCCAGCTCGGTATTTGTCCTTGGTACGTAAAGGTCGTTGCTATTTCTTGTTGTCCTGTCACTTCTAAATCTAACTAATGTCAGAGGAAAAATCCATGTTGGTAATAAATTATTCAATATCTTATAAATTAACAGACATAAGTCATACTGTATTCTTTGTTCTATATTTAGCCATTCTAATTTCTTTAAAATTGCGGTTACATCATCGTATTTCTTTGCCTTCCCATCAGTCACTTTTG
The DNA here is from genome assembly GCF_015104395.2 of Macrobrachium nipponense. Taxonomy (NCBI): domain Eukaryota; kingdom Metazoa; phylum Arthropoda; class Malacostraca; order Decapoda; family Palaemonidae; genus Macrobrachium; species Macrobrachium nipponense. The sequence goes on from NC_087209.1 coordinate 56,746,422, forward strand.
CCGCAAAGTTTTGGAGTTTTTGTATTCGATGTTGTTGTTGTTTAGACGTAGTGCCCCATACCTTCAAACAGTAGTTTACTATGCTTATTGCAAGCGACTGAACAACCATTTTGCGCATTTCATGATCAAATCTGTCTTTTATTCTGTTTATATAAATTAGTGTTCCATTCACTTTCCTACTAACTTCACTTATATGAGCATCAATACACAAGTAAACTCCGAGGTTTTTTTTAAATGGTCACTTTTCTAATAGTATGGCCATTGAAATTTATAACTATATTATCAGGAATTTGAGAAATGTATTGTCTTGAGCCAAGGAAAATATACTGAGTTTTTTATTCGTTTACATTTAATCCATTAATTTGGAAATAATATTTAGCATTTTCTAAGATACTTTCCGCTCTTGAAATTAACATTTGTAATTCTTCTATGGTTCCGGTGATTAGGATTTGACTGTCATCTGCATACTGTATTAAGAGACAATCCTGTAATGAAGTAGACACATCATTGATATAGATTAAGAAAAGAATTGGTCCTAATATTGATCCTTGTGGAACTCCAAATTGCATTGGCTTAGAGGAAGATATTACATCGTCTATTCTTACTGACTGATACCGATTTTCCAAATAACTTTTGTACCAAAACGGGTCGATTTTTAGTTTTATACATTTACTAAGTAGGATATCATGGCTAACGCTATCAAATGCTTTAGAGAGATCTAACAATATGAGAAGAGAGATCTTTTTTTCGTCTATATTACTATACATTTTCTCAGTGAGCTTCATGAGTGCGGTTTCGGTGGATATATAGATGTTGTCTAAAACCATGTTGGGTTTGTGATAATAAGTTATTTTCTTCAAGATATTGCATGAGCTGAACTGCAACTATTTTTTCTAATATCTTAGATAAGACTGGTAGAAGTGATTGATATAGGCCGATAATTTTCGACTGCATCTGGGTCACCGTTCTTGAAAAATGGTATTACATGCGATAGTTTCCAGTCGGTGGGGTAGAGACCAGTGACAATGGAGGTGTTTACTATAACTGTTAGGTAAAAACTTATCACGGGTAAGGCATCTCGTATGAAACGGAGAGAGATACCATCAGATCCAAACGCCTTTGAGTCATTCATTCAAATCCCTCACAACCAAGACAACTGTATCTACGTCAACGGGTTGCGGTCTGAAAAGGTTATTGGTGATACCTTGAGGTATAATAGTATCTAGAGTGGTGAGATTATTATTTGCATTGAGGATCTGTTGAGAATTTTCGAAGGCCAGTCGACCTACATTTGCAAAATATTTCTTAAATTCTTCTGCTTTATCTTTCTTATCTTTATAATCATGGATACTTACGTTACTATTTGTGGCAGGGATCATTTCATGAACAATTTCCCATTTAGTAGACAAATTACCACGACAGTTTTTAAACTTATCTTTAAAATGTTCTGCCTTCTTTGTTTTAATAAGTTGATTAACTCGTTTTTTATGGTTTGTATAAGTATTTCTTAATTCTAAGTTTAATGTATCCCTTTTTACTCTTTCATGCAATTCGTCTATTGCTTTCATTTGTATTTTAAGGTCATGGCTTATCCAAGGAGCCGGGGGCCGGGTAATTACTTTCGTTACACAAGGGGCACACTCATTTAAACTCTCAACAAAAACACTAGTAAATATAGAAACTTGAATATTTACATTGTCTGTATTTAAAATTTTATTAAGGTTAGGGGTTCTATTTAACAGGCTATCACAGAACGTATTCTGATTATAGTGTCTTAAACTACGAAATGTTCTAGTTACAGGCTGCCTTTTTGGTTTTGAAATATCTATTTGTAGCGTTACCAACTCATGGTCAGCGACAGGACAAGGAACTACTTCAGCTTGGGAAATCATTTCTGGTCTGTTTGTGATGACAACATCTAGCAGTGATGAGCTTGTGCTTGTAGTTCTTGTAGGTTTATTAATTGCCTGGTGTAGGTTCAATTGGCGCACAATTTTACCTAGTTTACTATTAGCAGATAATAAATCATCATTAACATCCCCTAGTATAAAAATTGGCTTTCCACGTAAGGAGAGAGAGAGAGAGAGAGAGAGAGAGAGAGAGAGAGAGAGAGAGAGAGCCTGGACGAAGATGATTGCAACTTTGCAACTTTCTCCTTACAAGGCAAAAAAAAAGAAGAGAAAAAAGTAGATCCAAAGTCATTAGCGATCGTTCTCTGAACCGGTGCCAACTCTCTCCCTAGGGCATCGAGTTGGGGCATTTTCCGGACTCTCTTCAGTCACGCTTGGCTACTGCCCACGACGTTCCATAGCCCGGTGGTGGTGGTGGTGTCCCGAAGGGCCTTTCGCTGCGGGAGAAGCCGAGCGTGAAGGAAGGAGGGGGGAGGAATATCATTCTTCCTCTTAAGAGGGAGAGGAAAAAAATATATGTATGTTCGTCTGTAAGTGAAAGTTTTGCTCACTGGTCTTTGCTGCTGCTTCTTGGCTGCCTGTCTGTCTGTCTGCCTGTCTGTGATGTCTGTGTTCTAGTTGTACAAGTTTAAAAGCTTTTTATGGGTTTTAAATTGGGCATTCGTTTGGGAGAGGTCGGTTGGTAACGTGCCCCCCTCCCACTGAGGCTACTAAGCCCCAAGAGAGAGAGAGAGAGAGAGAGAGAGAGAGAGAGAGAGAGAGAGAGAGAGAGATTCCAAGTCCCCCATACAAACGAAAAGAGCCCCAAGGAATGGTAGTATTGGCCACCGTCCGTTCTGAATTTCAATGAGGGAGTCCCCAAGTACCTCCTCCTTCAGGAATCAAGGAACAACTGAAGACGATGCTGAAGACAGATAGCATTGTTAAGGCCCTCTTCCACTTCTCGTTGGGAGGGAATGATTGATGCCCTTTTGGTAACCAATGCCGCAGAGGTCCACAGAAGAGGGATTGTTTGGTTATAGTTACCCGAGATACAAGACAAGAGTAAAACTGGGTATTCTTTGGTTATAGTTACCCGAGATACAAGACAGAGTAAAACTTGGTATCGTTTAAAAGCTTCAGTTACTTCAGTTCATTTCAGAAGACACTTCAGTGACTGGATCAAGTTGGTTTACTCAACAGGCGACGACTTTTCGTTTCAGTTTCGTGTTCAGTCAATGCAGAGTTACTTGCTAAACGAGATAAAGTGCTGATAATTATCCTCTGAAGTCTACGCAGCAGATAAAAAGTTTCAGTCGTTGTGCTGTTCCCCACATTCAAAAGTTTTGAGTTACTGCACTGTAACCCAAAATACAATGTTTCAGTCACTGTACTGTAAACCACAATCAAAAGTTTCAGTCATTGTACTGTAAACCACAATTTTGACACTGTACTGTAACCCAAAATACAATGTTTCAGTCACTGTACCGTAACCCTTAATCAAAAGCTTCAGTCACTGTACTGTAACCCACAATAAAAGTTTGTCACTGTACTGTAACCCATAGTAAAAGGTTTCAGTGACTACTGTAAGCCACAATACAATGTTTCAGTCACTGTACTGTAAACCACAATCATAAGTTTGTCACTTTACTGTAACCCACAATAAAAAGTTTCAGTCACTGTACAGCAAACCACACTAAGAAAGTTTGGCACGGTACTGTAAACCACAACTTCTGAAGTTACTTCATCAGCTGGACAAAGCAATCTACAGCCACGTAGATTCTAATTAACCCTGGAGACTCGAACAACTAACAAAACCATTACGAAATGCAAATGAGGCGACCAAGGAAAAAAAACGAAACGAAAAGTCTTAATTGAATAACTTCCCCAAGAGGCCCAAACACATCCCCTTGTATCACACCACATCAACAAACCCAGAGGAGATTTCTCATTACACCTTGAGTTCCTTATCGAAACTCATCGCAAATGGTTTCTTGATGTATAAGGCTATCTTGGTGGACTCCACCAACTTCTGTGGACGACACAGCTATGGGAGAACAATCCTTTTGATTGAGGTCTCTTGGGAAATACAACAATTTAATTGGTTTTTGCAAACGGCCCCTTGGGATTTACGAAAAGAAAATTTGATAAAGAAGTCGTTCGTCTTTACTAATACGTTAACAGATTTCAAATTTACATTAAAGGAAACTATACGAAGCCCATATATATATATATATATATATATATATATATATATATATATATATATATATATATATATATATATATATGGATTTATCACGTTCCTAACTTTCGTGATTCAGTTATATATATATACACACACACACACACACACACACACACACACACACACACATATATATATATATATATATATATATATATATATAATAAAAGGAGCCCTTAAAAACGCCAAAATATAGAGAGAAAATAGAAAATACTATATTTCAGAGGACTGCTGCCTCTCTTCTCTATATTTTGGCGTTTTTATGGGCTCCTTTTATTAGATGGAATTCTGTTGTAACAGATATATGATACACACACACAAACACCACACACACACACACACACACACACACACACACACATATATATATACATATATATATATATATATATATATATATATATATATATATATATATATATATATATATATATATATATATATATATGAACACCACACCAAATGATGGGGGTCTCCTAAGCCCTGGAGGTAAACAATCAAAACCACCGGGAGATGTCATTTGCAGACCGGTAGAAAGTTTTAAATCCCCCCCCCCCCCCCCCCTCGGTTCCTTCAGCTCCCACTCAGGAGAACGTGAGGGCATTCTTGAAGAATGTGACTAGCACACATTCACCCCTCCGTATTCTTGAAGAATGTGACTCTCTCACATTCACCTCCAGTCATCACGGTTGGGGTCTATAGACTTTATTCTTCTGCTGCTGGGCAGACCTATAAAGAAGACATTCCAGTATTTGGGGATTTGACCTCAAGTCACTGTATACTCTGTCATTATATTTTTTTGAGGATCATTGTTAGAAGAGAAACTATGCAAGTTCCGTTACTTATCGAATTCCTTGTATTCGTGGACTTTGAAGGCTCAATTGTTCGTCACGCGAAACTATGCAAGTTCCGTTACTTATCGAATTCCTTGTATTCGTGGACTTCCAATAGAAGTCATTATACTTTTTGGGCCATTTCTACAAGCGAAGTTCCATTTCTTATCGGAGATTCCAACTAGAGGTCATATATTGTCATTATTTTTTTTGGGGGGGCCATTGCTAGAAACCATTTGTCAAGTTCCGTTTCTGCTCACATTCCTTGTATTCTACCCCTCTAATTATATGTTTTTGGACCATTACGAAAACAAAACTACTAACGTTCCATTCCTTGCGACATTCCTAGTATTCGAGGATTCCAACCAGAGGTCATTATACTCCAGCCATTGCTAGAACGAAACTGTGAATTATAAAAATTCAGAATTCAGTTACTAAGTGTGTGTGTGTGTGTGTGTGTGTGTGTGTGTGAGAGAGAGAGAGAGAGAGAGAGAGAGAGAGAGAGAGAGAGAGAGAGAGTTGTAGCCTACACAGACACTGCGAACGAGGTGTTTAAATTAGGGAATAAAAGAATATACGCTAATTAAATTCAATTACTCGCGCTTTCTACAAGATGGACAAGCAGATCTTCTTAACGATGCCTTTTCTGATTTAATGACCTGACCAAATTTGTTTCCACTTATAATGGGCAGAGGTGGTTAGGTATGTTAAGTGGAGTGAATGTTATTCTCTCTCTCTCTCTCTCTCTCTCTCTCTCTCTCTCTCTCTCTCTCCTTTAATTTGCCATTAATAAAATTTCATCACCTTGTGTCAACAAAACTCTCTCTCTCTCTTTCTCTCTCTCTCTCTCTCTCAAACGAATCAAGAGTGCGTAAGGAGCAAATACAACACTGGAAAGGCTTAGGGACCCTTTTTTTTTCTTTTTTTTTTTTCAAAAGTGGCAGGTTGACACAGGTCTCCAATGGGACACAGCTTTGTTGACATTGGGGCGGAGGTCTGCTATACGAGATCTGCAGTTACCGATGACAGTTTCCGAGTGAAATTCATTCAGGTTTATACGACCTTTCTTCGTAAGCTCTCCTTGTCATAGAGCAGATATACTCGTTTAAGTTGCGCGACGGCTGCCGTTCGATCCTAACATTCTCCTGGGGGAAATGATCGTCAAGAGACAGACGATCGTCAAGATACGATCATTAAGGGACGATCTTCGAGAGAAGACAGAGACGATCAAGGGACGATCGTCGAGAGAAGACAGAGACGACCGTCAAGATACGATCATTACGGGACGATCGTCAAGATACGATCATTAAGGGACGATCGTTAATTCGAGAGATCGTCTTAAAACATTAAGCGAGCTGAAGAGATCATTGATTTTTACATCAATAAATAAATAAATAGTCGTAGAAACCTATTTTACCCCCCCCCCCCCCTCTCAAAAAATAGCCCTCTTTACAGAAGAAAACTGTCTGGGGAAAAGCGAGCTCAGAGCTGCCCTGTCCGCGCATGTTGTTGTTTCTGGGCCAATATTGACACGCCCTGCTTATATAGGGTCAACATGTCCCTTAGTTTCAGCGTACACTGGGGGAGTGGGAGGGGGTGGGCGAGGAGGAGGCGGTGTCGGATTTCACCTCATCCCCCACCAATTTTCGAAAGCGACGCACAGTCACGTAGCGAGCCTGATTTGTAACGACGACAAGGAACACGCCTTCGTCGCTTTGTCAACAAAAGATCGAAAGTCAGTCTTCTTATCCTTTTTCATCATCTTCCTCTCCTTCTTCTTTTCGAAATAGTGTACACCCAGATCGATAGTCAGTCTTCTTATCCTTTTTCTTCTTCTTCTTCTTTTCAAAATGGTGTACACCCAGATCGAAAGTCAGTGTTCTTATCCTTCTTCTTCTTCTTCTCATTCTTCTTTTCAAAATGGTATGTGCCCATATCGAAGGTCAGTCTTCTTATCCTTTTCATCTTCTTCTTCTTCTTCTTTTAAAAATGATGTGCCCAGATCGGAGGTCAGTCTTCTTATCCTCCTTCTACTTCTTCTTTTCAAAATGGTGAGACAAGATCAGTTCTTTCAAATCTTTTGTCAGACACTTAAACAAAGGATAGTCAAAGCACTTGGTTTAAGATTTGTCGAGTAGTTCAAACAAAGGTACAATGAATTACTAACTTCATACTATTCTCCTTGTATTTCACGTCATCTCTATCTGTTAATTAATTCATCGCTTCCTCGGGAAGTAAGCCTACTAACTACTTCATTGTGGGGGTGGGGGTGTTAGAAAAGCCCTATGTAAGAGCCTGAAAAAGTCTAATAAAAGTGTTTCGCGTTGAGTTACAGATATAGGAATTTTAAGGATAGGATATTTATGATTTATTTAACAAGATGAAAAAATTAAAAATAAATAATGTTCCTGTTAAACAGTACAGAAAACTTATTTCTAATAAAAGTTAGCATCACGTGCTGTAAGTAAGTTGGAGGTCAGATCATGCCTTTTCTTTTTTTTTCTTTTTAATAAGTGGTGTCTCTTCTTTCTGTATTTCCCTTTACCTCCTCTTATTTCTTCCAAATGAACACCATAATAGTCTTTGGAAGCGTGATTTTCAAGTCAGTGGCCTCTGTGGCGGGCTCGTTCCATATGAATAGGGTTCATCTTTTGAATAATATAATAATAATAATAATAATAATAATAATAATAATAATAATAATAAATCAGTAACTGACACAAGTCAAGTGTGCGAGAAGAGTCTGTAAAAGAGCCTATAACCTATATGTCTAAATTCTTAGGCTTAGCAGCCTTCCGAAGCAAGCAGATAAATCATGTAGATTTGATGTTAAGTTACTAAAGCAAAACGGGTTTCAGACTTCAGCTGAGTCCTTTTTGAAGTATTTTCTGAATCTTTCTCGGCCTTTTTTCCTGGAGAAAAATGAATGGCAAACAAGACTTGACATTTTGAAGAGTATCAGGAAAGAAGAAATCTTTGGTTAACCAGTAAACATAATGAAAATGAACTTCCCAAGAACAGCCAACAAAAACTCATGAAAAATACCAAAAGCCGAGCTTAAGAACAGATCGCAAAATTATCACTCTTCTCGTAGTTCTACCTAAGAATTACCAATAAGGACTCAAGAATATTACTAAAACAAGAATAAGAATAGATCACAAAACTGACTCTTCTTGCATTTTCCCTAAGAACAGTCACTGAAAGCTAATTAAAACATCCTTAACGAGCTTAATAATATATCTCCAAAGAATAAGTGAGGACTAGCAGAAACGTCCAGACCGCACTTAAGAATATAACAAATCCTAAATCGTATTCTCCTCGAAGAATAAAGGAACCCTCTTCAAAATCCTAAAACATCTTAAGAACAGGTTAGAAAATAAAAACTCACTCTTTTCGTATTTCTCCCTCAGGATAGCCAATGACGACATGATCTTGGCGCGGTGCCCCTGATGACGTATGCCCAGTTCCTTGACGGCGGCCTCGTCGTAATATAAGACGTCCTGCGGAAGAACAAGATCTTTAACTAACTGAATAAAAGCTCTTATACTTATTTAAAATACTCTTGTTTTATTTGGAGCTGACGTTAAAATTCCGCAGCCGAGATTGCTGAAAGAATCGACGCATCTCGCTCCTGATTGGCCGGGGAGTAGTCGTGAGTCATGAGTTTCCGCCAATCACGACTGACTTCATTTCGACCCGTCTCGCTTCTGATTGGGTGGGAGGTCGTGAGTAGAGTGAGTTTCTGTCAATCACGACTGACCTCAGAAATAATGGCTGCTTCTGATTGGTGGGAGGCGAGCGTGATTAGCTTCAGTGACGTCGGTTTTGGATTTTTACCGTCAACTCGAAAAAAAAGGTTATAAGTATAAAAGAGGAGCATGAACACATATCGAAATGGTGTCTATGGGAGTTATATGGAACATGAATGCACATTCTGCATATATTAGAATCTAAGTCAAAGTCCATATGAGTACTTTTATATATATATATATATATCTATATATATATATATATATATATATATATATATATATATATTATATTATGAGAGAGAGAGAGAGAGATAGAGAGAGAGAGAATATAAATATATACAGACAGGAAACAACAGATGAAATTAATAATAATGACTAGATAACTATACATAAATGGTGCATTCGCATAAACACTAAAATATAAAATCACCTACAAATGGTAATGACATTCACATCCTTGATAAGAAAATGAAATGACTGTAAAAAATTAATGAGGTTTTTCCATTAAGATCCCAATTCGATAGCGTTAATTTACCAGCAAGCAATCACAATCACGTCCTTGAGATGAAGCTGAAGTGACTGCATCATGTCAAGCAAGTTAATTGCATTTATGAATTAACATTCCACATTTGATGTCTTTTCATTTGAATTATTGAGGACAAAAACTTCGTGGCACAAATAAAAAAATCATTTTCTCAACTCCGGGGCAAACCTGCCTCATGATTGCTGTCAGGTGTCAATATAGCAATGTTTCTCGCTTACTCGGGGAGTAAGCCTACAGACTACTTTGCTGTTGTTGCCTTTGTTGCTCTTGTCAGGGGTGGGGGTTAGGAAAGGTTTTGGAAAAGCCTAAAAAGGTCTGAAAAGGGTGTTTCGCGTTGAGTTAAAGATACAGGAATTTTAGGACAGGTTATCTATGATTTATTTATTGGAATGAGAATGTGAAAAATAAATAATGAGCATGTTAAAAAGTACAGAACAAATAATTCTGATGAAATATAGCACATTTATTTTAAGTTTCGTTCGTGAAACAAAGCGCTATGTGACCGTAGATTTTAGCGTGCGCCTCGAGTAAGCGGGAGGTCAGATCACGCCTTGTTTCTGCTGGAAAAAAGGTAGCATAACCATGAAATTCGACGCCATAGAACCATGAACAATCAATCAATTTTATAAAAAGTTTCATTCATTTCAGGAGCTATAACCACAAATGTATTATTATTATTATTATTATTATTATTTTTTTTTATTTATTTTTTTTTTTTTTTGTTTTTTTTTTTTTTTTTGCTCTATCACAGTCCTCCAATTCGACTGGGTGGTATTTATAGTGTGGGGTTCCGGGTTTGCATCCTGCCTCCTTAGGAGTCCATCACTCTTCTTACTATGTGTGCCGTTTCTAGGATCACACTCTTCTGCATGAGGCCCGGAGCTACTTCAGCCTCTAGTTTTTCTAGATTCCTTTTCAGGGATCTTGGGATCGTGCCTAGTGCTCCTATGATTATGGGTACGATTTCCACTGGCATATTCCATATCCTTCTTATTTCTATTTTCAGATCTTGATACTTATCCATTTTTTCCCTCTCTTTCTCTTCAACTCTGGTGTCCCATGGTATTGCGACATCAATGAGTGATACTTTCTTCTTGACTTTGTCAATCAACGTCACGTCTGGTCTGTTTGCACGTATCACCCTATCCGTCCTGATACCATAGTCCCAGAGGATCTTTGCCTGATCGTTTTCTATCACTCCCTCAGGTTGGTGCTCGTACACTTATTTACTGCAAGGTAGCTGATGTTTCTTGCACAAGCTCCAGTGGAGGGCTTTTGCCACTGAATCATGCCTCTTTTTGTACTGGTTCTGTGCAAGTGCCGGGCATTCGCTTGCTATGTGGTTTATGGTTTCATTTTTCGTATTGCACTTCCTACAAATGGGAGAGATGCTATTTCCGTCTTTGAACATATCTGGTTCTTAGGGCCTGATCTTGTGCCGCTGTTATCATTCCTTCAGTTTCCTTCTTTAGCTCTCCCCTCTGTAGCCATTGCCATGTGTCATCGCTGGCTAGTTCTTTAGTCTGTCTCATGTATTGTCCGTGCATTGGTTTGTTGTGCAAGTCCTCTGTTCTGTCTGTCATTCTCCTGTCTCTGTATATTTCTGGGTCTTCGTCTACTTTTATTAGTCCTGCTTCCCATGCACTCTTTAGCCACTCGTCTTCACTGGTTTTCAGATATTGCCCCAGTGCTCTGTTCTCGGTGTTGACGCAGTCCTCTATACTTATAGTCCTCTCCCTCCTTCCTTTCGTGTTATGTATAGTCTGTCCATATTTGCTCTTGGGTGTAGTGCTTTGTGTATTGTCATATGTTTCCTGGTTTTCTGATCTATGCTGCGGAGTTCTGCCTTCGTCCATTCCACTATTCCTGCGCTGTATCTGATTACTGGCACTGCCCATATGTTTATGGCTTTTATCATATTTCCGGCGTTGAGTTTTGACTTGAGTATCGCCTTGAGTCTTGCATATATTCTTTCCTGATCGTGTCCTTCATCTCTTGGTGTTTTATATCCCCTCTTTCCATTATTCCCAGGTATTTGTATCCTGTCTCATCTATGTGTTTGATGTTGCTTCCATCTGGTAGCTTTATCCCTTCAGTTGTCGTTACTTTGCCTTTTTGTATGTTGACTTAGGCGCATTTTTCTATTCCAAACTCCATCCTGATGTCCCCAGATACAATCCTTACAGTCTGGATTAGGGTATCTATTTCCTTGATGCTCTTACCATACAGCTTGATGTCGTCCATGAACATCAGATGGTTGATTCTGCTGCCTCTTTTCTTGAGTTGGTACCCGGCATCCATCTTCTGTAGTACTTTTGTCATGGGAATCATGGCTACTACGAAGAGTAGCGGAGACAGTGAGTCGCCCTGGAAGATCCCTCTCCTGATATTAACCTCTGCTAGTCTTATTCCAGAGCTTGTAAGTATTGTATTCCATTGCACATTTTATTTTTGAGGAAGCTGATGGTGTTTTCCTCTGCCCCATATATTTTCAGGCATTCTATTAGCCATGTGTGTGGTATCATGTCGAAGGCTTTCTTATAGTCTATCCATGCCATGCTTAGGTTGGTTTTCCTTCTACTGTTCTTCATTACCATTTTGTCTATCAGGAGCTGGTCTTTTGTGCCCCTACACTTCCTTCTGCAGCCTTTCTGTTGGTGGGGGATGGTGTTTGTCTCCTCTAGGTAATTGTATAGCCTTTCACTGATGATACCTCTTAGTAACTTCCACATTATTGGTAGGCAGGTGATAGGCCTGTAGTTACTGGCTATATTTCCCTTACTCTTGTCTTTTTGTACTAAGGATGTTCTTCCTGTGGTCATCCATTTGGGTGCATGGTGATTTGAGATACAATGCTGGAGTTGTTCTGCTATTCGTGGGTGTAGGGCCTTGAAGTTTTTGAGCCAGTATCCATGGACTTCATCGGGACCTGGGGCTTTCCAGTTTGGCATTTTCTTTAGTTGGTGTCTGACTGTGTCTGTCGTGATCTCTGTGAATCTTGTTCTTCCTGTTTCTTCTTCCTTGACTTCCTGGAGCCATGTTGCATGTTTGTTGTGTGATACCGGATTGCTCCATATGTTTTCCCAGAGTCTCTTACTTGGTTCGGCTTCAGGAATTTCTGGGTGGTTGTCTTCCCTCTTAGTTGGCTGTATAGTCTTTTCTGGTTGGTTCCGAATAGTTTGTTCTGTTGGTATCCCTTATTCCTGTTCATGTACCGTTGGATCTAATGTGCTTTGGCCTTAAGCCTTCTGTTTTACATCTTCTATTGTTTGTTTAGTCCCCTCTCTTGGACTTTTGTATTTCTCGTTGAGTTCCTCCCTTGTTTTCTTGTTTCTTAGCCTTTTTTCTGCCATCTCTTTCAGTTTACTCAAGTCAGATCTCATCACCATGATTTGCTTTTCCAGGCGCCTTTTCCAAGGAGGTTGCTGTTTTGGTTTCTGTTGGGTTGTTGTGGGTTGTGCTGGTGGTGGTTGTGTTCGAATCCCCATCAGTTCTGCTACTAATCTTGCTCCTGCATATACCAAGTTATTTGTTTCTGTGATACTGGTGGTGTGTATTATGCCCATTATTTCATTGACCTCACTTGTTTTCTCCCTTAATTTCTTGGTGTTGTAGGCTTTCATGGAGGGGATCTTTGTTCTCTCTGTATCTGGCTCCATCCATTGTCTAATCTTTTCTACCCATTCCGTCCTCTCTGTTACTTCGTCGGTGTTTCTTCGTGTCGTTGTTTGATACCTCATCCTCCCTGTCGTCTTCTGTGGCATCGTCTCTCAGTTCGTCTTCGTGTAATTCGTTGTCGTGTGACATTTCCCTTTCCAGTTCTTCTCTTTCTGTTGGGGAGAGCCAGTTGTTTTTCTTAATGTTCCTTACTTGGTCTGCCAGCCTCTGCTCTGTTTGGGGGGTGTTATTCCTCTCATTCCAGATGTTGACCAATCTTCTTCTATATCCTCTCTCCGTCGGGTTGCTTCTGATGTAGCATCTCCATATTTCCTTATTTTCTTCTCTTGTCCATTTCTTCCTTTTTGCTTCTGTAGCTCCAATCTCAGGCTGTTGATTACTTTCGTTGTGGTGATCAGTTGCTGGATGACGACCTCCAAGTACCTGACCGTCTTCCCCATCAATTGGGTTGAATACCTGGTTGCCGGACGAAGCTCCTCCGTCGTTGTCGTTTATTCCTTCATTTCTTTCCATCATTGCTGAGTTTTGCTATTTAACCCATAGCTGGACCCTACCCCATCAGGGATAGACTGAGGAAATTATGGTAAAGATCCGTTCCCAAGGAATCAACGCCGAGGAGAGCGGTCACCCATCCAACGACTGACCAGCCCCAATGTTGCTTAACTTGACTTAAGTCCATTGAGGACCTAACCCACTCCTCCACGGCGCCACTATTATTATTATTATTATTATTATTATTATTATTATTATTATTATTATTATTATTATTATTATTATTATTATTATTATTATTATTCAGAAGACGTACCCTATTCATATGAAATAATCCCACCACAGGGGCCACTAACTTGAAATTCAAGCTTCCAAAGAACATGATGTTCATTAACAAGAATATAAGGTACAGTGATAGGAAATGCAGAAAAAATAAACCACCTATCAAAAAATAAAATAATGAAATCCATAAATATATTAAAAAGTAAGTATACTATCAAAATACACAAGGAGGATTGTATAAGGGTAGCAATGCACTGCATCTTCGCTTGAACTCTTGACGTTCCCATTGCATGACATCCTCAGGGGAGACTATTCCACCGTCTAACTGTATGAGGAATTAAAGTCCTCTGGAGCTGAGAAGCTTAACAGAGAGGCTCATTTATTGCTTACTGGTGCTACTGTTCAGCAAATCTGGTTGCTCTCGGCAGGAAAAGGGATATCAGGGATTACTGAGTTAGTTGAAACCTAACAAAATGAGATGGCTAATTAAAGCTCATAATCCCACAGTTGAGGAGTCAAGTAGTAGTGTCAGAATAAAAGCAATGGTTCCCTTGAAACAGCTGCTATGTCTCCCCAAATTCATAAACTTGCATATAAAATAAAAATAAGATAAAATAATAACGTATTTGCATTTATCTTTCTGCATTCAAGTTACACTCGTAACACTTCGCCAACAAAAACGTATTTCCTACGAAAAAAAAAAAAAAAACTGGCTACATATCTCAAACACCTGAGCATACCATTACGTACAGACAGGTAAATTTCTAGTCTCTAGAGCCATATTACCATTACTCGAACGATGGCTGCTGTACACCTGCTGACCACGAAACACGCCCTAAGCACTTACTTCATCAGAGCCTGGGGTGGGTATAATCTTAAAGCAGGGGTGGGTATAATAATCTTAAAGCAACATACCCGGGCATCCTGTGATTTAGTAAATCATTAAAACACCCAAGTCTTTCTCTCGATAATTTAGTATACAAACAAATACCGGCGCCATTCCTCTGGTAATTAAGTAAACAATCAAATTCCCACGTCATTCCTCTGGTGATTCAGTAAACAATCAAATACCCATGTCATTCCTCTGGTAATTCAGTAAACAATACCTACATCATTCCTCTGGTAATTCAGTAAACAATCAAATACCCACACTATTCCTCTGGTGATTCAGTAAACAATCAAATACCCACACTATTCCTCTGGTGATTCAGTAAACGATCAAATACCCACATCATTCCCCTGGTAATTCAATAAGCATTCAATTACCCACGTCATTCCTCTGGTAATTCAGTAAACAAACTAATACCCACGTCATTCGTCTGGTAACTCTCTCCACAATCAAACTGGTGATTCAGTAAACAGTCAAATACCCACGTCATGCCTCTTGTGATTCAGTAAACAATCAGATACCCACGTCCTCTTTATAATAACTCATTAACACACTAAATACCAAGAACCTGACCCTGATCATTGGAGGCGATTCCGAGAGGCAAGACATTTCTGACCACGAGGCATCTATCTGGGTGGAGCCGGGCTATCCTGGGTGGAGAAACGCCGATAAAAAATAATCAAGGGCCCACTGCAACTCTTCTGCAGGGGTATTGGGGTGGGTATGGGTTGGGCATTGATGGGAAGGGAAGGGGAGGGAAGGCAGGTGGAGAAAAGGAGTAGGTGGAATTAAGAGAGACTCAGAATAAGGCTTCTGGTTCCGTTGCTGTAACGTCTAGGTTGGTTGGTTGGTACGAATCAGCAGGTCCACACGGGGGGAGGGTATGGACTGGATATTGAGTGGAGGGGTGGGGGAGAGGAATTGGAGAGGCTGAGAATTGGGCTCCAGTAGCTCTTACTGATTCCCATGGCACGGACGTCTAAACTGATGAGTCTGAATCCACAGTCCACACCAGGCATCTTGCGCCCTTCAGCACCGCCACACTTACGGGACGCCTATATATATACCCAAGGACCGTGCAGGTATAAGAATAGAATAGGATATCGAATATAGGCCAAAGGCCAAGCGCTGGGACCTATGAGGTCTTTCAGCGCTGAAAGGGAAACTGACAGTAAATAAAGTTTGGTAAGAGTAACAGGAGGAAAACCTAGAAGCAGTTGCACTGTGAATGAGTTGAGGAGAGCAAGATGGAAGACAGAGAATACGAACGGAGGTACAGTAAAAGGAATGAATGGGGCTGCAGCCAGGGGCCTAAGGACCTTAGGTAATGCCTGAAGCGTACTAATGGCATTAACCACTACAGAGGTACCGGTGTACGGCCAACTTAATCCAAACCAGTACGGCCAATACTCAAGAGGATGAAAAACTCATCCGTACGTAGGAATCTCGAATGACTGACTAAGTGGCCTTATGCCATCATAAGCCTTCGGGCTGCCCCAACTGTGGCGGAATGTTGAAGGGCATTGAACGCCTTCTATGGACCTCTGGACGCAAACAACCAACCTAGGCAATTACGGTTAAAATAGATATCATGTTCTTGACCAAAGACGACCAAGTGAAACACTCAGAAATAAAGCTTATAACTAACTACTCAATCTAGAAAAAAATGACAATGAATATAATGAAGACGATAACCGAGGTATAATGAACCTCGTGTGGGACACGGAAGTTAAGTGCACCTATGCTTTATCTCTTATTTTACTCTAATTAAGAAGTGTTGGATTGACTGACGTGTTAATGGCATTCTCACTGAATAATAATAATAATAATAATAATAATAATAATAATAATAATAATAATAATAATAATAATAATAATAATAATAAAATGAGATAAATATTAACAAAAATTATAACATTAAAAAGATAAAGTTCTAAAGGGTCCACAATAATACAAAGTGTAAAAAGTCCGTGTATAATTTTGAAGACTTTACAGAAAGCTTTCGAACCCCCCCCCTTTTTTTTTTTTGACTGAAGATGAACCCAGGGAAGGGTTCGAAAGCTTTCTGTAAAGTCTTCAAAATTATACACGGACTTTTTACACTTTGTATTATTGTGGACCCTTTAGAACTTTATATATACTCTCGTGATAGAGAGTTTTCCCTATTAAAAAGATAAATAACAACAATATTCAACAATAATAATAGTCAGTGCAAATAACAACAACAACAACAACAACAACAACAATAATAATAATAAAAAATAATAATAATAATAATAATAATGAGACGATAAATAACATTAACAATAATCACAGATGCTAAACAATAATAACGAAATCACTCATATTATACCACTACATCACACACACACACACACACACACACACACACACATACATATATTTGATATATATATAGATTGGTGAATAAATAATAATAATATAATAATGAGACGAAAATAACATAACAATAATCACAGTATGCAAACAATTAATTAACAGAAATCACTCATATATTATACATACATACACACACACACCCACACCACACACACACACACACATAATATATATTACTATATCTATATATAATATAAATATATATATATACACATTTATATATAAAATCAGCTGAATGAGAATGAATTCATGGTCGAACACCAAGATACCATTATATAGCCCCTCCCTCCCTCCCCCTACCAATGATAAGGCCCAAAAAGTAGAGGCGATGCCCACCCCCTCCCCCCAACCCATCTAACGATTCCCAGAACGCCCCAGGGGAGGGTGTTGACTGAGGAACGCCCAAAATACTGCATCCAAGAGGTTTCATCTTCCACTTCCCTCCTCCAAGTTCTTTTCTTTTCTTTTCTTCTTCTTCTTCTTCTTCTCGTTCCTTCCATGTTGCGAGTGACAAAGGTTCAAATCATCTTTCTCTAAATTGCGAAAATACGATTCACTTTTAAAAAGAAAGTCAAGTTTTACCACTCTAATATTTTCTCCTCATCGTGCTCTCTCTTCTACAGGTGTCAAGAAAAAGTCCTCCTCCTTCTCCTCCTCCTCCATGTGCTATCTCTTCTACATGAGTTAAGTCGTCCTCCTCCTCTCCTCCGCCTCCTCCATCGACTATCTCTTCTACAGGAGTCAAGAAGTCCTCCTCCTCCATCTACAATCACCTCTACAGGAGACAAGAAGAGGTCTCCTCCTCCTCCTCCTCTACTATCACCTCTACAGGAGTCAAGGAGAAGTCATCCTCCTCCTCCATCTACCATCTCCTCTACAGGAGACAAGAAATCCTCATCGTCCTCCTCCTCCATCTACTATCACCTCTACAGGAGTTAAGAAGTCCTCCTCCTCCTCCTCCATCTGCCATCTCCTCTACAGGAGACAAGATGAAGTCCTCCTCCTCCTCCTCCATCTACTATCTCCTCTACAGGAGTTAATATACCGGAGAAAAGGCCTTTTCTAATTCATCACAGCCTGTCGTAAGGCCTAATATAGCTAGACGCAACAGCTCTCCCTGAGGGGAATCATTCACATTACATAAAGTCTCCTGAGCGATTGAAACTGATCATCGGGAATTAGGACGGATTTTGAGCGGTGGCTGAATCTGTAGAGAGAGAGAGAGAGAGAGAGAGAGAGAGAGTTTTCACAAACATCTCCCCTCAACATAGAGACACTTTGTTCCCCCCTGGCTAATCCCATATCTTTCTTTTCACACACCTTTTATCCACCCCTCCCGGCACCCACCCCCACCTCTTAAAAGGCACAGACCGAGGGGAAAAGCTTAGGACACCTCAGTAAATAAATCTCAATAGAGAGAGAGAGAGAGAGAGAGAGAGAAGAGAGAGAGAGAGAGAGAGAGAATTTCTAAATCGTAACACCGGCACTCAAGGGTTAAGGACTTAAGCCCAAAGGGATCAATTATATTATATACGGCTTTGCTGTGAAGGGGAAACATACTGGGAAATGTGGGTGGGGGGGAAGGGGGAGAGGCGTGGGCACAAGTGGGGAAATAAGTGGGCTTCATTCTATCGCGTGAATACTGGATTTAATTCTGTTGCAATCTGCGCGTGCTTAAAACACACACACACACCCATATATATATATATATATATATATATATATATATATATATATATATATATATATATATATATATATATATTTTCTCTCTAACAGTTTTTTAAATTTTTTTCTCTATCCATACGTACATTAAATATACATACATAAATACATATATATATATATATATATATTATATCTATATATATATATATATATATATATATATATACACACGTATAGATAGAGAAAAAATGTAAAAAACTGTTAGAGAGAGAGAGAGAGAGAGAGAGAGAGAGAGAGAGAGAGAGAGAGAGAGAGATTAACAACCAGAGAATCCTACTACGAGTACAAAGACTCAAGTTAAGGTCGACCTCCGTCTATCTATATACTGTAACCACGGCTCCTCCTCCTCCTCCTCCTATAGAATCCAGCCCCGACCTACACAGCAAAAGACACATCTCTCTCTCTCTCTCCACAAACACTCCTGATGAGAGAAGTACCTCGATGAGAAGATTTCGTGACGACACCGCTGAGGAAATTCCGCCGCAAATGACTGACGACTGACTTCCTTTGCTCTCAAATAGGATTTCACTCGATTATTTGGGAGTGAAGGATGGATTTACTTAGGATTGACTTCTTCAGGAGAAACTGAATGTTCTTACTTAAGATACTCATTCAGTGTTATTGTAAAAAGGAGTTTAGGATATCATAGGGGTTTTATATTATAATTAGTATCTCCTAAACAGACTGGTTGGGATGGGAAAAACTGCTTGAGAGAGAGAGAGAGAGAGAGAGAGAGAGAGAGAGAGACCTTACCTTACAGACCTTACACTTCGTTCGGTTGCCCCAGGTCCCTCAGTGTGAGGCGCCTCTAATGTCTACCAGAGAGTTGCTAGTACATCTTCCGTATATTTTGCATCTTCCAATCTTGGATGGTCTGGGATGCAGTTTAGATATTTGTCGAGCTTATTCTTAAACACATCTACGCTCACTCCTGATATATTCCTCAGATGAGCTGGCAACGCATTGAATAGACGCTGCATTATCGATGCTGGTGCGTAGTGGATTAATGTTCTGTGTGCTTTCCTTATTTTTCCTGGTATAGTTTTGGGCACTATTAATCTACCTCTGCTTGCTCTTTCTGATATTTTTAGTTCCATGATATTTTCTGTTATTCCTTCTATCTGTTTCCATGCCTGAATTATCATGTAGCGTTCTCTTCTCCTTTCTAGACTATATAATTTTAAGGATTGTAGTCTTTCCCAGTAGTCTAGGTCCTTAACTTCTTCTATTCTAGCTGTAAAGGACCTGTTGACACTCTCTATTTGTGCAATATCCTTTTGATAGTGTGGGTACCATATCATATTGCAATATTCAAGTGGACTACGAACATATGTTTTATAAAGCATAATCATGTGTTCAGCTTTTCTTGTTTTGAAGTGCCGTAACAACATTCCCATTTTTGCTTTACATTTTGCCAACAGAATGGCTATTTGATCATTGCATAACATGTTCCTATTCATCATCACACCAAGGTCTTTAACTGCTTCCTTATTTGTGATTGTCTCATTATTAGGTCCCCTATATGCATATAGCTTTCCTTCTCTGTCTCCATAATTTATTGATTCAAATTTATCAGAGTTAAATACCATCCTATTTACCTCTGCCCAATCATATACTTTGTTAAGGTCTCTTTGTAGAGCGTTCCTATCTTCATCACAAGTAATTTCTCTACTTATTCTTGTGTCATCAGCGAAACTACTCACTACCGAATCCTTAACATTACTGTCTATGTCTTCATCATAATAACAAACAATATTGCAGCTAGCACCGTACCTTGTGGCACACCGGATATTACCTTGGTTTCATCCGATTTCTCATCGTTTGCAATAACTATCTGTTTTCTGTTGTGTAAAAATTCTTTTAACCATCTTCTACTTTATCTACGATATTGTGTTTTCTAATTTTCTTTGCTAATATATTATGGTCTACTTTGTCAAAAGCTTTTGCAAAGTCTAGATAAACCACATCTCTGTTTCATTTCGCTTTTCATATTTTTGAATATGTTCTCACGGTGGACTAACAGTTGGGTTTGTGTACTTTTTCCGGGTACGAAACCGTGTTGTCCTATATTAAACAAATTATTTTTTATTAAATGTTTCATAATATTTTTCTTCATTACCCTTTCATACACTTTCATAATATGTGATGTTAGACTCACAGGCCTATAATTACTTGCCTCTAGTCTTGATCCACTTTTGAAAGTAGGGGTGATATATGCTAATTTGTGCTCATCATAAATCTTGCCTGTATCTACACTTTGTCTTAATAATATTGCAAGTGGCTTTGCGATAGAATGAACTACTTTCTTTAACAAGATAGCAGGGACTCCATCCGGCCCTGCAGCAGCTCCATTTTTAATTTCATTAATTGCCTGCACAATATCAGCTTCATTAATTTCTATGTCAGCTAAATATTCACTATTTTCGTCCCTTACTTCTATATCATTATCTTCATTATCTATTCTAGGGGTGAATTCTCTCTTATATCGTTCTGCCAGTATGTTGCAAATTTCCTTTTTTTCATTCGTTAATCTCCCTTCAATTCTCAGAGGGCCTATTTCTATTCTTCCTTTATTCATCTTCTTCGCATGATGATATAATAGTTTGGGTTTTGCTTGATATTTAATAGGGTTTTTTCTTCCAAGTCCCGTTTTTCATTTTCTTTTGATTGTATAATCTTTTGTTCTGCATTTTCTATCTTACTTTTTAGTTCTATAACTTTCCATGCATTTTTTTCTTTTGCAAGACCTTTTTTCCACTTTCTGATTTTCTGGAACAAGATCCTTCTGTCTCTTGGTATGCATGAATGATGTTTACTTTTCTTCTTCGGTATATATTTATCCACTATTTTCTCCAATATTTTATATAATATCTCCGTATTTACCCTTATGTCAATCACTTACGAAAATGTTATCCCAATCTTTGTTTAATTCTTCATTAATTTCTGACCATTTTATATTTTTACTGTAGAAGTTGTATTTTCCATATCCTTCCCACTTTTTCATTTCTTGCTTATCTCTATTTTCACTTGCTTTGGAATGAACTGTTAATTCTATGACATTATGATCTGAAATACTCGCATTATAAACTATTATTTCTTTAACATAATTCATCTCGTTCACAAATACTAGGTCTAAAGTATTTTCCTTTCTTGTTGGCAGGTGATTTATTTGTTGAATGTTGTATTCTAGTAGCATATCTAATAGCTTTTCAAATTGCCTCTTATCTTCTGCACTACTATTACTCTCTTTTTTATATGTATAAGTACAACCACAGTCTCCTATTCGTTCTTTCCATTCTACGAAAGGAAAGTTGAAGTCACCAGATAGGAGAATAGTCCAGTCCTTGTGATTTCTACATATATCATCCAATTTTTCTATTATTAAGTCAAACTCTTTAGTATTAGGAGGTCTATATATTACTATGTTCATCAATTTTTCAGATTCAAATTCTACCGCTATTAGTTCACATTCTGAGTTACTATATTTCTCATATATTTTTCCTTGTTTTTTGTCTTTCCCATATATTGCGGTTCCCCCTTGATTCCTATTTTTTCTATCTGATCTATAAGTTTGGAACCCTTTTATTTGATCATCATTCCCAGTCTCTTGGGAATACCAGGTTTCACTTATATTCATTATATCTATTTTCTTTTCATTTTGGGTTTAGTTCTTCTAAGTACTCTATTTTTCTTTTTGAGTTACTCGTAACTAAACCCTGCGCATTCATCACTATGATGGTTTGCGTATTTTCTCCTTCATTTAATATTGGTAGTAATAAGGATTTTCCCATGTCTCTTTCCTGTTCTGGTATGTTGTTCTTTTTTTCATTTCCAGAAATTCTGACATTAAAAAATCCAACTTTTCTATAATGATTGATCTTCCTTCATCATTATTTATTTAGTGTCTGAATATGCAATTTTCTCCGTATCTGCAATATCCTCTTGCATCATAAATACAGTTATTATCTCTTGAGTAGAATTTCGGAGCTGATGCTTTGAAATTTTTTGCTGACACCTCTGCATATCTCTTGGTGGTTTGCTTTTCTCTTTTACCTGATATTCTTGATTTCTCTCTTTATTTGTTTCTTTCTTATTTTGGATTTTATTACTTGGTTGGTTATTTATTTGATTATGATTCATGGCTACAGGGTGCATATATTTGCATTTTTTTGTCGAACTTACATCCTTTTCCTTCTTTTAGGTTTTTACATATTTTTGGATGCAGATCTCTGCAATCATCCCCATAACCATCTAAGTATGCACATTTACCATATATTTCATAGTTTTGACATACCTTAGGATGTTTGTAGTAACATCTTTCTCCAAATCTGCAATTCCCTCTTTTCAAAAGGTTGCAGATTTTGTCTTTCTTGTCTATTTTTTCCTCTTTCCCGTCATTGTGTAGATCTGGGTAGAGCCTCTTCGGGATTTGCTTTTCTGTTGTCATATCGTAATTTATTTCTTCGTAGGTATGCTGTTTTATTGCCTCATATGTAGTATCAATGAGTATCTCTGCATCCATACTTTTATCTTGTTCTTTGTTTTCCTTATTTTTTTCTGTCATTTCATTTTTGTTTACTTCTCTTCCGTTTTCCTCTTCTTCTTTTCTTCCTTTTCTTCCTTCTTCTTCTATTCTTCCTTTCTTCTTCATCCTCAACTATTTGTACATTCAATCTTGATTTAATAACATTGTCTATCCATGATAGACATGTTGAACAAAAAATTCTTGTATCTTTTCTCAAATCTTGCATTACCTCAGCACACTGTGGATGGGTCGGAATGTTGCATGCAGCACATTTTCTGATTAGGTTTTGTGGATTGACTATGCTATACCAAACCTTACACAGTTTGCATGCTTTTGGCATTCTTTTTCCTAATGCATCAATTAGGATATTCACAAGATTCACCTTATTCATTTTCTTTGTCGGAATATGTTGGTTTATGTATATTTTCTTTATGAGTCTCTTGACCACTTGGATTTTATTTGGAACTTCTTCAATTATTTTCAAGATGTTTTCATTAGATTTGTTCCAGTTTGAAGGATTATATCCTTCTAATATATCTATGAATGCTTTTGTATCTTTTTGGTTAGGACTGTTGCTGATTTCATAGATGAGAAATGCCAGTTCCCTTCCTGCTACCTCATCGTATTGCGAATCTGCCAAGCAAGCTAAATTACGCCACCTTTTCCCGCAGTTGGAACTTACTGCCATCTTGTTCTGATTTCAGTATTACACTTGTTAAACTAACTTAGAAGACGCTTTATCCTACTATTTTCACACTAATCTTATCACCGATAGTTCACGAACACTTCTAGATATTTCTCAAATTCTAGTCGTATGTTAAACTTGTGATATCTGTTGATTAATCTGACTTCACGCGGGTACGTCTCACCAAGCAAGATGGCTACTACGAGAGAGAGAGAGAGATTTCAGTGTATGAGAGGGAGAGAATGCCAAAAACAGAGAGAGAGAGAGAGAGAGAGAGAGAGAGAGAGAGAGAGAGAGAGTCAAATACTGTGGGTGAGAGGGAGAGAATACCAACAACAGAGAGAGAGAGAGAGAGAGTCAAATACTGTGGGTGAGAGGGAGAGAATACCGACAACAGAGAGAGAGAGAGAGAGAGCGAGAGAGACAAATACTGTGGGTGAGAGGAAGAGAATACCAAGAGAGAGGGAGAGAGAGAGAGTCAAATACTGAGGGTGAGAGGGAGAGAATACCAACAAAAGAGAGAGAGAGAGAGAGAGAGAGAGAGAGAGAGAGAGAGAGAGAGAGAGTTTTATAAAGATATTTAGCTCATGGCTATGTACAAATAACCCATAAACGATAAAACCCGCTCAAATAATAATAATAATGATATCTATTACATAACCACCAACTCTTAATAAACAGGATCCATGTACTTAAACTAACGATACGACTTATCAAGGGGAACGGTCGTTAAAACGGCTGACGTCATCGTTCAAATATGCAAATTTAATGGGTGTTCACCTCGGCGCTGTCGTAACTGCGTATACTGGCGCAGTCGCTTAAGCATGTCAACTGAAGCGTGAGGTGTTTTTTTTTTTTATGTTTTTTCTTTTGTTTTGGGTTAATTTCTTGTATGGTTTGAACTTCCTTATTATTATCCCTGTTGTGGGTTCATTTATTGTGTGGTTTGAACTTCCTTCATTATCATCCCTGTTGTGGGTTCATTTCTTGTATGGTTTGAACTTCCTTATTATTATCCCTGTTGTGGGTTAATTTCTTGTATGTTTTGAACATACTTATCCTCACGGATTTGGGTTTATTTCTTCAACTGTTTTAGATGTTTTCCCTCCCTTGTTTGGGAAGAGAAGAAAGGAGATGAATAAGAGGAGACAATACCAAAAACAAAGAAAAAAAACGAAAATTTATGCAAATGAATGAGAAACATTACCCTCCATGTTCCGAGCTTCGGTCGAACTGATTAGCTTTCAATCAAAACCCTTCGGGAAGTACACAAGATAACGAGCGATTACGGGGAACCTGAGTTCACGTGGTGAAAGGGGAGGGGAAATAAATTATCGAACGGGTCTCCTAAGCAACATTCCACACATTGCTGCTTTGATGTTCTCGTCTCATGAATGATTTCACCCCTGTGGAGTCAGGAGTCCTTGGGGTAGGTGGGGGGCGGGTTCGTGTTTTGATGCCTGTCAGTTCGAAGTCTCTCTCTCTCTCTCCCTTTCATTTTTTTTTTGACATTCTCTCCATCTGTCTCTCACGCACCTTTTTGTCAGACATTTTTAGGCTCCCCTAACCATACCACTCCCAACCCCCAACCCAACAACAACAACAACAGAGGAGTTTGTAGGCTTTGGCTTACTCCCCGAGTAAGCGAAAACGCAAAATTCATTGATGCAATTGATCAATGAATGACTCGCACCTTTTTTCAGACATTTTTTAGGCTTCCCTACCACCCCTCCCCCCGACCCCCAAACAACAACAACAGCAATAACAAAGTAGTTTGTAGGCTAAGGCTTACCCCCCGAGTAAGCGAAAACACTAGAATTTATTGATGCAAATGATAAACGACTCCCAAGCAACTATACAATCGCAGACACTCGCGGACTACTACTGACCTCGACGCCGCCGAACTTGGCGAAGCAGGGGATGTAAGCAGGGAGGTCGAGGGCCGTGAGCCACGTCCTGCAGTCCAGGTGGGGCCTGGGCATCCATGACATCCTTCGGAGGGAGGCTCCGCGTCGCAGGGTTGCCACCAACGAGCCACCTGCAATAAGAACACATCATTATTAATATTTGCCATCAATGGTCCGCCCCCAGCTCCAAACAAATGTCATATGGCAAAGGGTTGCCTCAATTGCTTATTCTCCAGCAATAATATTAGCTAAGGGTTGCTTCTCATGGTTCACCTGCAAATAAAAGTAACATCTAAGGGTTGGCACTAATGGTTCACGTGCAAACAAAAGTAACAGCTAAGGGTTGGCACCAATGGTTCGCCTGCAAACAAACGTAACAGCTAAGGGTTGGCACCAATGGTTCGCCTGCAAACAAACGTAACAGCTAAGAAAAGTAATGATTAAGTGATGTCACTAAGTCTTACAAGCAAAAGTAATGGTTAAGTGTTGTCACTAAGTCCTACTAACAAAAGTAATGGTTAAGTGTGTTCACAAAGTCCTACAAACAAAATAAAATCCTTTGTGTGTTCACAAAGTCCTACAAACAAAATAAAAGTAATAGCTAATTGTTGTCACTAAAGACCTGCAAAGAAAAGTAACAAAGTGGTAGATGGAACGGTCTACCTGAAAACGAAGGAAAAACTCAATGAAGAAAATAACTTTCACTTGCATTTACTGCAATCCTTCTTCAGTCATTAAAAGCAGTAAAAAAAAAAAAAAAAAAAAAAAATTTCTCTGACAGAAATTTATTTCTAAGCAGATTGACAGAACACGAGAATTTCTTCTCGGTGAAAAAAACGAGATACCTAAGCATTCTGCCAACATGAGAATGTCATCTACTATGACCAACTTCTCTAGTTAAGTACCTTTTGTAACCCTGTCTGTAGGGACCATAAAGTGTCAAATGTTGGTATGTTATCTGAGCTGAAAAGTTTCTCCAGTGTAGAAGGTGACACGTAAAAATCTCCATCTGCCAAATAAAAACCCATTTCTAGACCCTCTCTAGAGAGAGAGAGAGAGAGAGAGAGAGAGAGAGAGAGAGAGAGAGAGAGAGAGAGAGAGAGAGAGATTTTCATTACAGCAAAGGTCAATGGGGCTGACACCCTAGTGCCCTTGACTAGCTCAGACCAGAAGTATACAAGACAGACAAAAATAAGCATAAATTAAAAAGGAATATTTAATCTACCTCGTAAAAAAAAACACGTTACCATTATTATTATTCAGATGAAACCTATTCATATAGAACAAGTCCACCACAGGGGCCACTGACTTGAAATTGAAGAGTTCAAAGAATATGATGGTGTTCAATAGAAAGAAACAGAAGGTAATTTAACATTGAAAAATGGTGGACGTTAAGAAACTGACATTTGATTTAGAATCAAGTATATTCTTACTAGACAACTAGGTTAGTTTTCTAAATCATAATTTCACTGTAAAAATGGAGGATATTATATATGATATAGAATTTAGGCCAAAAGCCACGCGCTGGGACATATGAGATCCTTCAACGCTGGAAGGAAGGGAAATTGACTTTATAGATGATTTTAAAAGTGTAACAGGAGAAAAACCTTACAATTACGCTATGAATCAATAGTTAGGAGACGGTTGAGGAGAGTAAGATGAAAGTAAGAGGATATGAACGGAGGTACAGTAAAAGGAATGAAAGTTGTTGCAGTTATGGGCAGAAAGGACGCTGCAAAGAACTTAAGTGTTATGGTCTATTACTTATGTGATGGTCAATAAATATTTACAATGCCAAAGTATTCATAACTGCGACACTGTTCTTCCTGCCACCACGACAGAAACGGGAAAAGAAGATGATCTTGGACGAATTTGAGTTCCACAGTTCCCCCACGCCTCCAAAATGCCTTCTGCAGGGTCAAGAATTAGAGTGCTACGGTTCCACTCTCCAAAAGGTCCCCTCCAGGGAGGCTAAAACGGATGAAAACACTGAAAGCAAAATCCCAAACAGAAAGTCGTAAATGTCAAAAACTCACTCAGGCGTGAAAAGACAACACTCGGGCTTCATAAACGAGAGGAACACGAAATGAGAGAGAGAGAGAGAGAGAGAGAGAGAGAGAGAGAGAGAGAGAGAGAGAGAGAGAGAGAGAGAGAGGGGCAGATATTGAGTGAAATGAGTGAGAAAAGAGGTGAAGCGAGACGAGATTCAGAGATGAAAGAAAAAAAGATGAGGTGAAAGGAAGAGAAAGTGGGCAATGACAGAAAGTGAAATTGTTCCAGCGAGGATGCAATCATGGAGTTATTACTATAGAGATAAACTGTACCACAATTAGGGGTCGCTGACGAGTTGGGCAGTACAAATATGTAATCTTTATCTCTAGATATTGTTGAAGCAATTCAATAGATCGCAAACGCCCACAGAAACATATTATAAAAATGTATATAATATACATACAAATAAACGTAAGTGTGTATTTTTTTATTTGGGTCTTTTCTGTAGCAGAAGTTATTAAAATTTGTAATCCTCTATCCTCTGTATGGTGGAGTGGGTTGGCTCTCTAACGTTGTTCTTTGAACTAATATTTTGTGTGTTTGTTTTAGTTTGTTTGTATGGTGTTTTTACGTTGCATGGCACCAGTGGTTATTCAGCAACAGGACCAACGGCCTTACGTGACTTCCGAACCACGTCTTCAATTTTTTTCCCCCCAAACTAGTATAGGTTCGAATCACGCTCGTAACAAGGGGAGTTTCATCATTCCTTTCCTTCCGGATTTCATGGCTTTCAGTGCAAAGCGTACTCAGACAGAACTCTCTCTCTCTCTCTCTCTCTCTAATTGGCTAATAATTTTCTTACTGCCATGTCAGCAGATTATGTCTACTTCAAAGACGTGGCCTTACGTCTAACTGAACAAAACCAAGAGGATTATGACTAGATCAGATCACACAGCCTCCGTGACGCCTAATTAACCTGGCTTTGGAGGCGTCACCTTCCACTGTTCTCACCTGTGTCAGGTCTACCGATAAAGACTAAAAAAAAAAAAAAAAAGGAAACAAATAAAATAAATAAATAAATAAATAAATAAATAAATTAAAATAGAAAAATACGAAGCAAAAATAAAAATCGAAAATAAGAAAGGAAAATAAAAAATAAAATATAAAAATTGACCAAACAGAAAAAAATAAAAATAAAGGAAAATAAGAACAAATGAAATATAAGAAATGGAAAAAAAAAAATCGAATACTATAATAAATAAAAAAACAATAAAAAAGAGAAAATAAGAAAAATAATAACAGAAAAAGAAAAAAGGGGAACGAAAACAGAATAGACAAAAAGAAAAAGAAAAAAAGAAATAATGGAAATAAAAACAAAACGAACAAATAAAAAGGCAAAAATAAAAAAGGAAATGAAAAGGAAAATATATAAAAGAAAGCCGAAATAAAAACAAGACAAAGAAGAAGACAAACGGGCTCTTAATTGGACAACAGTACTAGTAGTAGTAGTGGTGGTGGTAGTAGTAGTAGTTAATTCAACCCATGTAAACGTTCATGTTCTGGGTGTGACCTTTGGGTGGGTATAAAAAAGAAAAAAAAAACCTGATTAAAAAAATTTCCTAATTTGGGATTTTTTTTCTTATCGCATATCGCCACGAGATAGCAGACAGTACTCCATTTGCACGGGATTTAATTAAGGCGTTTTGTACTAATCAGTTGATGTGGGCGAACGTGAAACTAGATTTTTTATTTTTTATTTTATTTTTTTCCCTTATTTTTGGAACTTTCACTTTCTACGGCGGTGAAATATTTAGCCTGACAATGGTCTGTGCTTAAAAAATTCAATTCCTAATTCCTAATTGTCCTAAATTTGACATCCGAGAGAGAGAGAGAGAGAGAGAGAGAGAGAGAGAGAAGAGAGAGAGAGAGATTAAAAAAAAATAATTTAAATAATCTATTCCTAATTCCTATTTGACCACTTTCACTATAATGGAAGAAAATGGTTAAGACTGAAATCACTTTGAATTCAGAATTGATCAGTGTGTGTGTGTGTGTGTGTGTGTGATGTGTGTGTGTGTGTGTGTGTGTGTGTGTGTGTGAGAGAGAGAGAGAGAGAGAGAGCTTCAAAAAATTAATTCCCAATTCTTAATTGACCGAACTTCCACTTCATATGGGAGAAAATGATTAAGACTGAAATTGTTTTGGATTCAGAATTGATCAGAGAGAGAGAGAGAGAGAGAGAGAGAGAGAGAGAGAGAGAGAGAGAGAGAGAGAGAGAGAGAGATTAAAATAAATCAATTCCTAGTTCCTAACTGATCGAACTTTCACTTCATATGAAGGAAAATGACTATGACTGAAATCACTGAATTCAGAATTGATCAGGATCATGAATTTTTCCAAAACCGTATCACGTGTTGGCAAAAACGAGGTCAATCTTGAATGAAGTTTTCGTTAAAATCTAGACAAAAGTTTCTACGTAATAAACAAACAAAAGACCAACCTATTACAACTCTCTCTCTCTCTCAATAAAAGACACAAAACAAGGCCAGGTCAACAACATGGCTTCCACTCTTTGTTTGTAAAGGCTACGATAATGACCTCCAGGCGATAATTTATGACTGCATAAATTTCCACTACTGACTGGTAACGTTCCTTCACATACATCCGTCAGCGTGCGTTCATCAACCAATTCACGCTGTATCAGGACCATGTTAAATGCTCACATATTCATGTCATTTATGATCGAAAACAATTCGAGTATCTTTGATTTCAAACAAAAGAAAAACACCAAAATAAAACATATTTCAGTTGTATTAAGTCAACTCTGGGGACTTTTGGAGATGTAACAATCCTAGACATTTTTGGGAATGTATCAACCCTAGACACTTTTGGGAACTTATCAGCCCTAGACATTTTTGGGAATGTATCACACCTATACACTTTTGGGAACTTATCAGCCCTAGACATTTTTGGGAATGTATCAACCTTAGACACTTTTGAGAACTTATCAGCCCTAGACATTTTTGGGAATGTATCAAACCTAGACACTTTTGGGAACTTATCAGCCCTAGACATTTTTAGGAATGTATCAACCCTAGACACTTTTGGGAACTTATCAGCCCTATACATTTTTGGGAATGTATCAAACCTATACACTTTTGGGAATTTATCAACCTTAGACATTTTTGGGAATGTATCATCCCTAGACACTTTTGGGAATTTATCAACCTTAGACACTTTTGGGAATGTATCATCCCTAGACACTTTTGGGAATTTATCAACCTTAGACACTTTTGGGAATGTATCATCCCAAGCCCTTTTGGGAATTTATCAACCTTAAGACACTTTTGGGAATGTATCATCCCTAGACACTTTTGGGAATTTATCAACCTTAGACATTTTTGGGAATGTATCAACCCTAGACCTATTTGACACTAAGACATTTTTGGGAATGTATCAACCCTAGACACTTTTGGGAATTTATCAACCTTAGACACTTTTGGGAATGTATCAAACCTAGTCACTTTTGGGAATTTATAAACCTTAGCCATTTTTGGGAATGTATCAACCCTAGACACTTTTGGGAATTTATCAACCTAAGACAGTTTTGGGAATGTATCAACCCTAGACACTTTTGGGAATTTATCAACCTGAGACACTTTTGGGAATGTATCAAACCTAGACACTTTTGGAATTTATCAGCCCTAGACACTTTTGGAAATGTATCAACCATAAACACTTTTGGGAATATTCTAAGACGAAGAGTCAGCCAATATATGGGTTTAAATGACAGCAGCATGCAGTTCCACATCGAGAGAGAAAATTAGAACAAGAAAACAACCAGTGGCAAAACAAAGAACAGGATGAAAAAAAAAAATTACTTGAATACAGGTAAAAACAAAATGTATTAGGATAGTTTCCAGCTGCCTCCCACCAGTCCACCCAACTGGTAAAAGTATAAGAAAAAAAGCGAAAGAAAATAATATGGGAATAATATGACCGGTGGAAAACTGCAGAAAATTATAAAAGGAAAATAATCTCCTTGAATATAGATTAAAAAAAAGAATAACCAGTGGGTGAGACAGAAAAAACAGAAAAGGTTAACCAGTAGATACCAGCAAAAACTTTGATAGGGAGCGGAGAGGGGCAAAGCATATAACAACTATTATAATAAATAAAGGTAAAAGCGAAAACGATCAGATAAAAAGATCAATAACTGAACCGCCCACATTTCGACGATTCAAAGAAACAAATAAATACTGAAGTCATAAGATCAAACCAACGCGTTTCAACCCACGCCCACATAACTCAAGACAACCTCGGTACCATTTTTTTTTTTTATTCCTCTCTCTCTCTCTCTCTCTCTCTCTTCGATGAAATCATCGTTCGGAATACGAAACGCGAACGCCCAAATCTGTCTTTCCTCCTGGGCAGTGGATCCATTTATATTCCCTAAATTCATAGGTGATATTTCGTTCAAACTGACTCTCAAGTACCCCAATTTGACCTTGAATAAATGATATCAAGACGTTCAAGCTTATCAACCGACAACTGGCTACAGTTTCATGAAATATGATTATCTGTCGGAAAGGTGAGACATGAGACATAACTCCTCCTCCTCCTCCTCCTCCTCCTCCTCCTCCTCCTCCTCCTCCTCCCATGAGCCGTTTCCATTTACCTCTAAGGTACAATTCTATTTCGTCAAGTTCCTTCTCTCTCACGTCTTACTTTACATAGCCTCTCCATCTCTTTCTCGGCCCTTTTCCTCCTACTCCTAATCCTCCTCCTCCTCATCATCATCCTCCTCCTCCTCCTCATCCTCTTCGTCGTCGTCTTCTTCTTCTCCTTCTTCTTCCTCTCTTCTCATTTACAGGCGTCCGTGACATCTCTCAAATCTCCCCTCCTGCACTTTCTGTGATATTCCAACCAACTTTTTTTTTTTAACCCTCTTGTATACTCGGAGAATATGCCAGAGGGGAAAGAGAATGTACTAGGGGAAGGAAAATCTACCAGGGGGAAGGAAATCTACCAGGGGAGTAAAGAGACTCTACTAAGGGGATTAAAATCTACCAGGGGAGGGGGGGGAAGAACCTGCCTAGGGGGTAAACGGAATCTACCTGGGAAGGAAATTCTACCAGGGGGTAAATATAATCTACCAAGTGGATGAAAATCTACCAGGGTGAAGGAAATTCTACCAGGGGGGTGAAGAGAATCTACCAGGAGGGAAAAAGAACCTACCCAGGGGGTAAACAGAATCTACCTGGGGAAGGGGAAGGAAATTCTACCAGGGGGTTAAGAGATCTACCGAGGGGATTAAAATCTACCAGGGGAGTAAAGAGAATCTACGAGGAGGTAAAGACAATCCTACCAAGAAAATGAAAATCTACCGAAGGGGGGGAGGAAATCTACCAAGGGGATGAAAATCTACCAGGGCGAAGCAAAATGTACCACGGGAGGAAAGGGAATCTACCATGGGAATGAAAATCTACCAGGATGAAGGAAAATCTACCAGGGAGGAAAGGGAATCTACCATGGGGGAAAGAGAATGTACCAGGGGAAAGAAAATCTACCAGGGGGGGGGGGGGGGGGAAGAACCTACCCAGGGGGGTAAACAGAATCTACCAGAGAGGAAAGCGAATCTACCATGGGAATGAAAATCTACCAGGGGTTAAACAGAATCTACGAAGAAAGGGAATCTACCGGGGGGGAGGGGGGGGGGGGGGGGGGGGGGGGGGGGGGGGGGGGGGGGGGGGGGGGGTGGGGGGGGGGGGGGGGGGGGGGGGGGGGGGGGGGGGGGGGGGGGGGGGGGGGGGAAGGTGAAACAGAAGCTATAGCGACCAGAACACCACAACAGCAGAAGCCATCTGACTAATAATGCACGCCGCCGACCCACCTCATACATCGCAGTGCGGCTTCTCCAACGAAGACGGGAATGAAACATGCAGGCGTTTTTAAAGGCTTCGCCGTCGAGATCAAAATAGAAAACGACCCCTGACACCTCTCCTGACACCTGCTGACTCTGCGACCTTTTCGGAGGTGACAACCGAATGATTGCTGCAGCCGATCACGCGACGTGGGAAGGTTTAGGAACGAGACATGTGTGTTGTAAAAAGTTTGGATTTGGTCCTGTTTCGGTTTTGACATCTAGTTCTTGTATACAATGAAATAGGATACTTCAGTTTTGCAAAGTTGTAGTATTCTGGGTCGTGAAGACCACTGACCTTGAGAAAATAGATCTTGATCTTTACGGAAATAAATGGATACAAAAATAATAAACTTTTTTTATAATGATAACTTCTACAGCAAGATTATCCGTCACAGAAAGGGTTTGATATAAAATAATGAACGTTTCAAAAGATAATAATAAAAACAGAGTTATAATAAAGTTATATAATCTCCTCCCCTATAGATATACCAACAGCAAATATAAACATTAAACAAGAAGTTAAAATAGTGATATACTCTCTCGCAACAAATATGCAGACAGCAAAAAATGAACATACCACAAAGTTAAAATAAAATTATATAATCGCCAGAAAAAAACAGACACACACACAAACAAACCCAGACATCAAAAATAAACATTACATAACACTAAACACAAACGTACTCACTCACACACAAATGATAAAGACGTTACATAAACTCCACACAATCCTACATCCTACACAATCCTACACATTAACCGACAATGACAAAGCATCCTGAAAGTATGTCTGAGCGACCTTCAGACAACCTCCTCAACCTCCTCCCCTCCCTCCTCCTCCTCCTCCTCCTCTTCTGGAAAATAGGATTAAAATGAGAGCCAGGTTGAACGATTATCTTTCTTAATAACTGGTGAGAGGTTTGTTTGGTTTTATAATGCAAAAAAAAAAATTTTTTTAAATAAATAAAATTGGTCTCAAAACAAGAAAAAATGGTCTTAAATGAAAAAAAAAAACGGTCTTTAAATGCAAAATAAGTTAGGTCTTAAAACGCAAAAATTAGATAAATTTTTCTGCATTAATACGCAAAAAAAATAATAATAATAAAATAAAATAAATTAACTAGTTTGGTCATGAAAAGCACCCCCAGCCAGTAAAAGGTTTGGTCTTAAAATGCGCCCCCAAAAAATTTATCTGAAAATGTAAAGAAAAACAAATTTGGTCATATATGCACAAAAAAAAAAAAAAAAAAAATAAATAAATAAAAAAAAAACTTTAAAATAAAAAAAAATTAAATAAAAATAAAAATTGAACATGCAAAATAAAAGTAGTATATTAAGGTTAGAATGAAAATAAAAGACAGGTTCGGTCTTGGAAAAAAAAAAATAAATAAAACTAACATAATTGAGGAACACATTGCAGACAGACGGTGCACGACTAATAGAACACCTGTTCATTCAAGCAAGGTCGAAAGTTCATTCTGTAAAAAAAAAAAAAAAAAATTAAAAGTCCCAAAGGTTTTTTGGGGGGTTTTCATGAAACATGAAAATAAACGAAAATAATATACGAAGCTTAAGAAAACATAATCAACATTATATTTGTCTCAAAAAAAAAAAAAAACAGACACCTGAAAAAAAGTTTGAATATAATGTAAATAGAAAGAAAATATGGAAGTCTCAGGCAGCTTATGAGGCTTGGGGCGTGTCCAAAATACTTGGAGGAGGAGGAGGAGGAGTAGGTGGGGGTCCTGGGGCACGTTGGAATTCGTCTTCATTGAACCTGTTGCTCCTACCGGAGAGAGAGAGAGAGAGAGAGAGAGAGAGAGAGAGAGAGAGAGAGAGAGAGAGAGAGTCTGGCGCCCACATGCCAATAACTGATAAGTGTCACTGAAAAATCATATAATTATATAAATTAAATCCAGTGGCTAAGAAATTTTTCCAAGTTAATTTTATGAGACTGGAGACCGAAATCGACTTTAAGAAAACCAAACGAGGGCAGAATACAGAAGCCAAAACCAAACTAAATAAATAAATAAATTATATATAAATAAACCGAGACAACTTCATATGAAAGATATAAAACTGGAGATATATATGTGTGTGTGTAGGAGAATAAATTATTCTGCTAAAACAGGATACGTCTCAAGTATAAAGGCCCATTAAAACACTCTGGTTTACTAAGCACTGTATTTCGGGGTAGTAATTGGTGTTTTAAAGGGCCTTCTATACTTGACTATATATATATATATATATATATATATATATATATATATATATATATATATATATATATATATATATATATTTAAGTGTATATACATATATATTTATGAATAATTATCATATAACCGTGATTCATATAAATTATTCGAACTACACATGTCCTTTAATATCCAATTCGCTCTACCTCGGAATTCATATATTTTCGTATATGTAAACCGAAGGCGACTTTTTAGTTGATAATAATTTCGTTCTCTCGTGGATTCGAACCACCACCGCCCAGCGGACACAGACGAAATCAGGACGTCAGCGATGTTATCGATTCGGCTAACAAGACATCTTGATAAAATCATATAAAATAGGATACACACATATATATATATATATATATATATATATATATATATATATATATATATATATATATATATATATATATATAAAACGAAGCAAGTGGACCTGAACGTATTATATTCTCTTTATATTATCATTCTCCTTCCCCCACTTGAGTAATTCCACAAGACCCGTCATCCCGTCACGTCTCGGGTGAATTACCTGAATATTCCGGGATCATTTAGGAATCAGTCCCATCACCTGCGAGCGACGATGAGTCACACCGAAGCATGTACCGTAACTAACTGGGAAAGACGAGAGATCTCGCAATTACAGAAAAAAAAGCCATTTTTCAAACCACTCCAAATTGCTCGTTTCAAAAGAAGTGTGGAATATGATATTGACGACAAGGGCGGACAAGCCAGAGCTGGGAGACTTGTGAGGTCGTTCAGCGCTAAAAGGGGATATTGAGTAGGGAGGTTTGAAAGGTGTAACAGGAGGAATGAATGTCTTTTGCAGTTGCATTATGAAAGAATTAAGAAAAAATATTGCACTCAAATACCATAAAAAATGAGAGAGAGAGAGAGAGAGAGAGAGAGAGAGAGAGAGAGAGAGAGAGAGAGAGAGCAACCTTCATTCTCTCTCTCTCACTCTATCAAGTTTATCGAATTCAGCAAGATAATGAATCTCTCTTTCTCTCTCTCTCTTTCTCTCAAGTTTATCGAATTCAGCAAGATAATGAATCTCTCTCTCTCTCTCTCTCTCTAACAGGACACACACACACACACACACGTATACATGCATATATACATACATTTTTTTACAAACATTATATAATTATATATAAATATTATATATATATATATATCTATATATATATATATATATATATATATATATATATACCTTGTATTTTCAGCGAAGCCACCCTTAACAGGGGAAACAAGCCGTAATTCGACATCCAGCTTACTCGGTGCGCGTGCTGAAAACGGTCAAATAGCTCGTCATTTCACCAACGAAAATTAAGTACTCTATATTTTATTAGAAATAATTTTTCTGTACGTTTAACATGCACATTATTTGTTTTTTACATTTTAATTCTAATAAATAAATCATAAATATCCTATTCTGGAATTCTTGTATATTTAACTCAACGCAAAACACCTTTTGCAGACATTTTTAAGTTCCTTCGTAGACCTTTCCTAACCCCCCCAAAACAACAAACAACTAACTAAGAAGTATGTAGGCTTACTCCCCGAGAAAGCTAAAATATTTTGGATACGAACTAAAACATAATACCTCAAAAAGAAATGTATAAAACATATCGAATACACGTCTTCCTTTTGAAAGCATCATATTGCTTTCTGGAGAAGAGCGAAACAACATTCTCAAGGTCAGATGGGATGCACTCAGTCCACTGCGTGATCACACACGCGCACACACACACGCACACACACACACACACACACCCAGTGATGCAACCTTACCTCAGCGCAGGTGTGAAAGCAGGTAACTTAATTGGATGGTTGACAGATTTGCGTGGACATGGTACGAAAGCAACCAGAGAGAGAAGAGAGAGAGGAGAGAGAGAGAGAGAGAGAGAGAGAGAGAGAGACTCTCTCTCTCTCAGTTTCTGATGGTCAAATGATTTTTCTTTGGGCTAAGCAGGTATTAAGGATAATATTGCACTCAAATACCTGCTTTGCTCAAAAGAAAAATCATTTAACCATCAGAAACTGAGAGAGAAAGAGAGAGAGAGAGAGAGAGAGAGAGAGAGAGAGAGAGAGAGAGAGAGAGAGAGAGAGAGAGAGAGATACAAGCTACCGCATATATATTTTGCGATACTGACTATCTTGTATGACTCGTCCAAATTTAACATGATAAGTATGACGAAGAATTATAATAATAATTTTTTCAGAGAGAGAGAGAGAGAGAGGTACAAGCTTCTGCATATATATTTCGCAATATTAACTATCTTGTATGAGTCATCAAAATTTAATATAAGTATATGACGAAGAATTATAATAATAATTTATTCAGAGAGAGAGAGAGAGAGAGAGAGAGAGAGAGAGAGAGAGAGAGAGAGAGAGAGAGACGCAAGCCTACACATGATTGGCTCGTTACCTTCGCAAATATGTTCAAGCAGGCATGAAAGGCGACCTTGGGGGTTCCATAAAGAGAGTAACCGCTAACTCAACGATGCTCAAGGAAGAATGCGCAAATATGATGAGAAAATAATGATAAAAGTATAAAGCCTTGAATGACTGACAGTCTAAAAACAAACCACATTTCTGATGCTGACTGTATCTGTAAATGAGAGAGAGAGAGAGAGAGAGAGAGAGAGAGAGAGAATCTTACAGTTAAGCAATAACCTTGGAAATAACGATATAAAAATAAATAAAAATTACTTGCACACACACACACAGATATCTCACAGTAAAAAAAAAAATGTTCCAAACGAACACCATATTCTGAATTCTATTATTCAGAAGATGGAACTTATTCATATGGAACAAGCCCACCACAGGGGCCACCGACTTGAAATTCAAACTTCCAAAGAGTATTACGTTGTTCATTTGAAATAAGTAACAGAAGGTGACAGGAAATAAAGAATGAAGAGATAAGTGACTAAAAACGAAAAATAAAATGAAATAATGAATTAATAAACAGATAAAAATGTAAGTAAATTACTAACATAAAATGAGGTGTTACAAAATGAAATCGATCAATCGACGTTAGATCGACAATCCCCTCGTCATACTTAAAAAAAAAAAAAAAAAAAAAAAAAAAAAAAAAAAAAAAAAGAGCCAGATAGCTTATCGAGTCTGATTTCAGATAAAAGTGGCCAGATTATCGCGATGTACATATAAAAATCTTTCGGCACGACCAATTTATTAGAGGCCTCTTAAGTTCTTTTTATTATTATTAGAAGTGGAATGAGGGTAGACACGAATATTGCACAAAGTATATTACATATATATATTTTAACTTCCCTTTTTCCTAGCACTTTCGATGAACTTTCCACTGGATGCCTTGGAATCCAAAGAGGAAATGCATTAAAAATTTCCCCCTTTCAGCAATACGAACATTTCGTCGCGAGTCAACGATTATGTAGACATTCACTGTCCCTTAGAGAATACTCCTATTTAATGGTGCTTACATATGCACGTGTTTTTCCATCCTTCATACCTTTGTCATGTTATCAAAAGAGGCCACACAACGACTTGACCATCTGACTCCATGGGAGTTTAAAAATAGCATCATCATCAACTTCTACTGCAAGTGCTTTTATTAGCGCTTTAACTCCTGCCTTCAGAGGCCACTTGTCGCAGGCACTGGAAATGCCTCGTTATGTTTACTCAACTTCAAGAACCTTTAATACGGTGGTACCAAGATTTCAGCATCACAAAACGCCAGTTCTCCAGAAGAGTAATATTCTTGAGATGAGGCTTCGAGGAGGTGCGGTCAGGTATTGGTATTACTTCAATTATTGGGTAAGGATAGGTTAGGTCAGGTCAGGTCAGGTATGGATATTTCAATTATTGGGTTAGATTAGGTTACGTTAGGTATATATACTTCAATTATTGGGTTAGGTTAGGTTAGGTCCGGTATGGATACTCCAATTATTGGGTTAGGCTAGGTTAGGTATATACACTTCAATTATTGGGTTGGGTTAGGTTAGGTTAGGTCAGATATATATACTTCAATTATTGGGTTAGGTTAGGTCAAGTATATATACTTCAATTATTGGGTTAGGTTAGGTCAGGTATATATGTTTAAATTGTCAGGTTAGGTTAGCTTAGGTTAGGTTAATATATACTTCAACTAATTTTAATGAGATGTTTAGACACTGTAAACTGGTGGGAAGGAAAATACAGAATTTCGGCCAAAGGTCAAAGCGCTGGGACCTATGATGAGGTCATTCATCACAGAAAGGGAAACAGAGTAAGAAGGTTTGAAAAGTGTAACAGGTTAGGTTAGGTTAGGTTGCACTATGAACGCTTTCTAGGAGAGGGGGAATATGAATAGAAGAGGTACAGTAAAAGGAAAGAAAGGGGTTGCAGCGAGGGGCCGTCGAAGGGACGTTACAAAGGACCATAAGAAGTGCCTATAGTGCATCATATGAGGTACACTAACGGAACTGCCCTCCTACAGGATAGGCACTAGTAGTAAAACTGGAGAATATCTACTGATATTTTCCTAATGACAGAACTTTCAGCATAATATTACTACTTGAATGTTCAGTATTTTCTCCCAATAGCACTGCTCGGAAATGCACAAAAGCAAGCTGAAAAAATTACAATCGTACACGAATGCAATGAAAATAAGCACTGAATTCCTATACATTTCACAATTCTCCTTAACCTCTTAATATAAAAGACTGCTCTTGTTTTTACTTCCATGTCAGTCAAGAAAATGCGCGCGATTTGTACAAACAAATTCGTTCATGTGTCGAAAGTTTTATCAATCTTCAACGACAAACATTCTACAATTGTTTGCATAATTTCGACCATTACTTCAAAAGCTAAGTCTGGCACAAAATCAGTTTGGTTACCTACCTAAAGTAAGCAATCAACACCTACACAAATTCCCTGAAATCTGTCACTAAAGCAGATCGGTTACCTACCTAAAGGACACGATTCAAAGCCGTACAAATTCCCGTAGTCCGCTTAAAACGACTTTTAGCTCTCTGCCAACTAAGCAACCAACTCAATGGACACTTTGCCAACTGTAAACTGCTACCGCATCTTGAACCATAAGATAAAGGGAGCGTAATCACAAGTTTTTTATCAGTCAGTCTTTTGTGCGAGACGAGTTCTACCGCTCTCGTATCATCGGTCGCAATCCCACGTTGAGTCATCACACACCAATGCTGCTGATATCTATCGCTTCGGGAAACAGAAAATCTGTTCGATTTATTGCTGCGGATTCTTGCTCCCAGTGACTTGTCCCGGGAAGAGGTCTTGGTTGGTTCACTCGAGTCTAGAGGTCCATGTCACTTCTCTGTGAATCTTTTCCACACATCTTATTACCAGGCACACTTTTCCACACATTACATGGACCACATTGTCACATCTCACTACATGGCCTACTTTCCTACATACTAAATGGACCATTTTCCACATGATACATGGACACTTTTCCACATTCTACAGAGTCCACTTTTCCACATACTACATGGACCACTTGTCCACATAATAAATGGACCAATTTTCCACGTACTACATGGGCCACTTTTCCACATAATACATAGACCACCTTTCCACATCTTACTACCTGGACCATTCTCTTTTCCACATTTTACTGCATGGGCCATTTTTCCAGATTTTACTAAATGGGTAATTTTGCACTTCTTACTACCTGGGCCACATTTCCACATCTCACTACATATCTTTTACTCAAAAGGAAGAACCTGTTTAAGACACGTCGGCAATTGATCGCATACATATCACCGATAAGTTGAAAACAAGTCAACGACTCTGAGAGAGAGGAGAACGAATCTTTAGCAAACGGTGGATCATTGCATGAAGTAGTACTGTTTAGAGAATTACCAATAAGCTGATGACTTGTATTCAACCTGTTAGTGATGTGTGAGCAACAAGTCGCCAACGTGCGTTAAAGACATTTTTCACTGAGAGAGAGAGAGAGAGAGAGAGAGAGAGAGAGAGAGAGAGAGAGAGCTGAATAACCAGTATTCAGTCAACATGTATATATACCACCATCATACTTACAAAACGGTAAGGCCTCGACAAGGCAATCTTCATTCCACAAAGATGATGCCCTTCGTAAGATATTCTCTCTCTCTCTCTCTCTCTCTGTTTATTTGTTGTTATTCGCATTTGATTTGTGGTTTCAATATTCCAATTCTGGCTGCTCGAGATAATGGCAGTTTTGTGTGGCATGAATGACTCGGCACTCCAGGCCAATCTTGGGCTATGAATTTACGAGAAGAAGAAGAAGAAGAAGAAGAAGAAGAAGAGTAGGAAATGAAACAAGAAGAGGGGGAGGGAGAAAAAAGGGAAAAGGAGAGGGGAGGGTAGGGAGAAAAGAAGAAGAAAAAAAGAAAAAAAGAAGAAGAAGAAGACAGAAGAAGAAAAAGGGAAAGGAAAGAAGAAGAAGAAGAAGAGGGGAGGAGAAAAAGGAAATGGAGAGGAGGTAGAAGAAGAAGAAAAAAAAGAAGAAAAATGGAAAAGAAGAAGAAGAAGGAGGGAGGAGAAAAAGGAAATGGGGAAGAAGAAGAAGAAGAAGGAGGAGGAAATGGAGGAAGAAGAAAAAAAGAAAATGGAGAAAGAAGAAGAAGAAGGCAGAGAGGAAGAAAGAACAACAAAACCAACCACAATCATTTCTCTCATGCAAATGAGGCTGCAATCTGGAAGCGAGAGAATAATCAGAAAACGTATGTGTATGTTGCAAGTCTTCGAAAGCCGAATGCCTGACGAGATAAAAAAAAAATGTTTTGCCTCCTGCACCCCACAGAGAGAGAGAGAGAGAGAGAGAGACAGGCTAAGTTGCCTAAAAGTATAATGGGCCAATAGCTTGAGCATTCTCCACAGGGGGAACTCCTCGAAATGACAGGCCTTGGTAAGTGATCGGCTGCAATGTTTACATGGTCGCTCTTGCTCGAACTCCCTATTGGCTGAGGAGTTAAAGATACGAGACAGTTCACCTTTTGATGACTGACATTCTGCCTTGCGTTTTATACGAAGATTTGGCCCCAGATACACACAGGCCTATTTCGTAAGAACAGAATAGATGATAGAATTTAAGCCTGAAGGCCACAAGCGCTGGTATCTACTCAGATCTCACTCTGCGCTGAAAGGAAAAAAGGCCAAAAAGGTTTGAAAGGTGTAACAGGAGGTAAACTTTATACACAGTTACACTCTGAATCGAGGGTGAACAGTAAGATTGAAGAAAGCGAATATGAACGGAGGTACAGTAAAAGGAATGAAAGGGGGCGTGGCAGCTATAGGGGGGCTGAAAGGAAAACAGTAAAAGGGTTTGAAATATGTAACAGTTACACTGTGAATAATTCGTTATGGCAGCGTGAATAGTAAGACTGAAGAAAGCGAACGTGAACGGAGGTACAGTAAAATGAAATGGGGCGTGGCAGCTATAGTGGCCTAAGTAATGCCTACAGTACATCGCATGAGGCGCACTGACGGCCCTATTCCACCCGCCCCCCTACGGGAATATTTCGTAAGACCCTCACAACAGTCGTGTTTGCACTACCATGAAATATTGGACGTCTGATCTCTCTCCAGGGTATTATACGATACCCTCAATCACCGCGGCTGGGGTATTTTCCGCGAGTATTTCAGCCGCAACGAGGGCACGTATTATGTACTTTGCCAACTCGCTAACAACCGGTTATGCGCATTTCGGGCGATATAGCCCCAACATCGCCATGTATGTAGACGCGATCGACGACTATCTTTCACGATTTGGGATTCGGAATTTCATCCTCAGAGGAGGGAAATGAGGGAGATTTCATGAACAAAGAAGCATCGTTGCGGGTCTCTTGTTTGTTTACGAAGGAGGAGGAGCCGTCTGATTATCAAGAGCCCTGGCGTTGCCACGGGATCCCTTCTAGAAGCGGGGGAGACAGGTGGGGTGGATTACCTGGTGGAATTGGTGAGGAGGAGGAGGATAGGGAAAAGAGGATGAAGAAGAAGGAGGAGGAGGAGGAGGGGGGGAGAGAAGGAAGATAAGGATAAGGAGGAGAGGAAGAAAAAGGAG
The DNA here is from genome assembly GCF_015104395.2 of Macrobrachium nipponense. NCBI lineage: Eukaryota > Metazoa > Arthropoda > Malacostraca > Decapoda > Palaemonidae > Macrobrachium > Macrobrachium nipponense. Next base: position 56,790,479 of record NC_087209.1, read on the forward strand.
GAGGAGGTGGAGATGCAGTAGGAGGAAGTGGCAGATGGAAGAGGAAGAGGAGGAAGTGGCAGATGAAGAAGGAGGAGAGGTGGGGAGAGGAGAGGAGAGGAGGAGGACAGGAAGGAGGGAAGGAAGGAGAGGAAGGAGGTAAGGAGGAGGAAGAAAAAGGAGGAGAGGAGGAAGAGTGAAGGAAAAAGGAAGGAGGAGGAGGAGGAGGACAGGAGGAGAAGCGGAGGAAGGAAGGAGGAGGGGAGGAGGAAACAGGAGAAGAGGAAAGAAGGAGAAAGGGCAGCAGAAGAAGAAGAAGGAGGAAGGGCAGGAGGAAGAGGAGGCAGACAGGGAAAGAAGAGGAGGAGGAGGAGGAGGATAAGAAGGAGAGGAAGAAAAAGGAGGAGGAAGAGAGGAAGAAAAAGGAGGAGGAGGAGGGGAAGGAGGAAGAGGAGGACAGGAAGAGGAGGAAGAAGACAGTAAGAAAAGAAGAAGGAGGAAGGGCAGGAGGAAGAGGAGGCAGACAGGGAAGGAAGAGGAGGAGGAGGAGGAGGAGGAGGTGTCTGAAGAACGTGCCTGCTCGGATGGCAGGATGGATAGTAATTCTGGTGACTGAGTGGGTGGGATTTGACCCAACGGGAAACGGGTAGTACTCTCATCTCAAGACAGGTCTGCACCTCTCTCTCTCTCTAGCTACAGGGTAGGGCTCCTCCTCCTCCTCCGACCTCCACCTCCAGCGTTGCCACACATTTTAGACCTCCCAGAAACCGGCGCTGCCAGAAGTAGTGCCCCCCATATAAGGGGGAGCGGTAATTTGGCACAGCAACGTTGGGAAACTTGGCGCATTTAATCATCATGGTTTCTTGTACTATTATTTTTTTTTTCTTCTTCTCGGTCTTCATTTTTTTCCATTCGCATCTTGTTGTCTAATTCAACTCGAAGTCAGCGCAGATACCCATCTTGGGCAGAGGCGGATTTTACGATCCAGGGCATTTTCCCAAATATTTGCATATTGTTTAGTACTTCGTCAACACCTCAGGCTCTTCCTTGTTTTGCATAGATTTCATGGGCTGGCTTCTGGACAGTCAGTCGCTTGGCGGCGTCAGGGGGGTTGGGGGGAGCATTTGAAAATGGCTTCTAAATAGGAGATTGTACGTTGTAAAGACTAGCATTTTATATATATATATATATATATATATATATATATATATATATATATACATACATACATGAACCATTATTTTGTTAGTAGAAGATGGAGGCAGACGAGCCTCAGAAACCTTGGAAATAAAGAATCTCCATTTTCGAACCTCCAGTTTCATTGAGGTCCTTTGTGGAATATATATATATATATATATATATCTATATATATATATATATATATATATATATATATATATATATATATATATATATATCTTTGGGATTATGGTATCGCTGGTTCGTTACCCCCTTTCGGACATCACGATTTCTTTCATATTTCTTTGAAGTTGGATCTCGAGGCTTTGTAGTGACAGGCGTATCTCCCGCCCCCCCAAAAATAAAGAGCAGAGAATTTTAGAAGTTAAGAGGGCATTGTGGTTATTACATTTACATATGTATCTCGTAAAAATTAACCAGTAGACTCTATATATATATATATATATATATCTATATATATATATTATATATATATATTATATATATTATATTATATTATATATAGAAGTCATATCACATTACTGTGATTCATATACGTACATATATCGAGCTACAAATGTCCTTTAATATCTAATTAGCTCTACCTCGGAATTAATATATTTTCATATATGTTTAACCGAAGGGGAATTTTTTAGGCGATAATAGATTTGCCGGCTGACGGGCACGTTCCATCGACACCTTCGGTTAAACATATATGAAAGTATATTAATTCCGAGGTAGAGCGAATTAGATATTAAAGGACATTTGTAGCTCGATATATGTATATGAATCACGGTAATGTGATATGACTTATATAATGGCTACGTGCAGACAAAAGCACTACAACGCTACCGAGGACGAGGGGGTTTCATGCAGTCTCCAAAACTACGAATACCTGAGTGCGACAGGTATTTGAGGTGGGAGGCGGCATAAACTTATATCCTCTTGCGGTGGCGGGGTGGGCTAAGGCTTCAAAGTCGTCCTGGATTTGAAGGTGTCGATGGTTCGTGCCCGTCAGCTGGCAAATCTATTATTGTCTAAAAAATTCCCCTTTGGTTAAACATATATGAAAATATATTAATCCGAGGTAGAGGCGAATTAGATATTAAAGGACATTTGTAGCTCGATATATATATATATATATATATATATATATATATATATACACATAAACCATACAGCACCACCACCCAGTAAACTTAAGAACCATGTTACTTGAGGCAAATGCTTTCACGAAAAAAATTAAATATTAATAATTTAAAATTCTTTTAAAAATTAAAAACCAATATCACGGCCGTGTTGAGTTCCCGCATCGCCATTGGATTTTATAACCTCCGCCCCAATCTCGCACCGTATTTTGCGGACCAAACTCGGTGCGGATTCGTGAGCTTTAAAAACGTCGACAATAAGGGTTTCGAAACGATCTCTTATAGAGAGAGAGAGAGAGAGAGAGAGAGAGAGAGAGAGAGAGAGAGAGAGAGAGAGAGCCATACTTAGAGAATTTGTACGTATCGCCCAGAGGGAGTGAGAGAGACCCACACTTAAAGAGAATACTGTACATATCTCTCAGCTCTCTGAGAGAGAGAGAGAGAGAGAGAGAGAGACTCTCAATCAGGGTCGCAACTCCTTCACCCAAACATAACTTGAGCCTTGACCTTCTGAGAGACCCTGATTTACGAGGTCGTTAATGTCACCTGGGTTCAATCCGTGTCTTTATATTGTACGCACGTGTTTTGACACAGCCGGTGCCAACACGTGTACAAATGGCACATGTGTGCTTGATATACAAATATGTCTACTTATATTCACTGATACTTTTGATGGTCGTATGAACAAAGGGTCGAGACGGTAAGCCTCGACATTCGGGACGTTAAGTACCCCCATACGACTACTTTAGTCACATAAAAAAAATACATTATTATTATTTTTATTATTATTATTACTATTATACAAGCAATTTACCAATCCTTACGAAAAACATATTCATCTGCTGTTCCATATAAATGACTCGCTAGTGTTTTTTAACTATTATGTCATTGATGTTTACCTAATAGTATTCTTTTCCAAATGATAAGTCATATGTATAATACAGAAATTATGTATGATAAATTCGTAAAGTAACCAAGTCTATGGGCATAACCAGCCCTGTTTAACGGGCAGAACCAGCTCCGTTTGAGGGAATCCCTTCTCACCCCCCACCCCTTCGGAGGGAAACCCCATTATAAACCATCTTAGGAGTCCCTACTATAACCCTGCCAAGTTTCATGCCCATCGGAACTGCCGTTTGGCCGTGATTGAATGACAGACGGACGGACAGACATTACACCCATTATATATAATATATATAGTAAGATTTAGAAGACGAAACCTATTCATATGGAATAAGCCCAACAAAGAGGCCACTACTTGAAATTCAATCTTCCAAAGAATATTATGATGTTCATCAGAAAGAAGTCAGAGGGTAATGAGAAATACAGAGTAAAAAAAAAAATAAAAATAAAAATATATAAATGAATAAATAAAAAATATCGATATATTATAGACAGTAAACACTGTCATGAAGTATTCCAGCCTAATTTTCCTCTTACTTTATCAAACCGGATATTCAAATTTGATACAGCAAATATGCATATCAGATCTAATTAGGCAATTGGTTATCCAACCCCTACACCTCTCCCCCATAACCCCACCGAGGGCGAATAACAAGGCCTTCTTCGTTTCAGGCGATGTTGAAATGGACCCAACTCCCCCTACCCCAAAAATATTCTAATCAAACTTCTCTTAACATACTCAAGTTCTGGAATTGAATCTATCAGCGAATATTTTGTCAAAAATTTCAACATTTGAAATGATTCCAATTATGAAGTTTTTGCAAATTTGTAATTTAATTGACAATATTTAAATAAAGAATGCGTGATCCGACCTCAAGCTTCCTCGGGACGCGTTCAAGATTTTCCCAGCATGCATAAGTTGTCAACATGTTCTTAACAAAAATTAAGACGTGCTAAAATCTAGGGTCAAATAGATCCTTGTTCCTCAACGAAAAAAAAAATATGTTGTATTTTACTAGAAATAATTTTTCTGGCCTGTTTAACATTATTTATTTTTGACATTTTCATTCTAATAAATAAATCATAAATATCTTATCCTAAAATTCCTGTATCTTTAATTCAATGCGAAACACTTTTCTGACATTTTAAGGCTTTCCTACCCACCCTTAACAACAACAAAAGCAACAAAGTTTGTAGGTTTACTCCCCGAATAAGCGAAAATATAAATAAAAAAAATCCTCCTGGCCAGCCCTGTGTGAGATGATTATCAGAATAATCGGTTCAGGGGTCTGGTCAAACTATTTTAATAATAATAATAATAATAATAATAATAATAATATAATAATAATTATAATAATAATACACTTGACTCGTGAGGGACGATACTGCATCACCTCCTCTCCCCAGGTAATTACAAAATGCTGTCGTACTGTAATGAAGCCCAAAAATGCATTAAGATTAGCTGCAGCTACGTTTTGTAACGTAATGCTCGGTGCATTACGACTGAGCGGCTCTCTCTCTCTCTCTCTCTCTCTCTCATCTCTCTCTCTCTCTCTCTCTCTCATATACATATATATATATATATATATATATATATATATATATATACATATATATATATATATATATATATCTCTCTCTCTCAAGTATAAAAGGCCCATGAAAACATTGGTTTTAATGTGTCTTTTATACTTGAGACGTATCCTGTTTTAACACAAGAATTTATACACACACATTATATATTATATAGTAATATATATATTATATATATAGATATATATATATATAATATATATATATATATTATATATATATATATATAATATATAATATATACATATATATTATATATATATGTCTATATATATATATCATATATATATATATATATATAATCTATATATATTACTAATTATATAATATATATATATATATATATATATATAGATATTATAATAATAAAGATATGTATTATCTATATATATGATATTCTATATATATACTATATATATGTATTATATATAGTATATAGTATAATATTTATGTATATACATACATATTTCAACCGAAAGCAGCATTCAAGCCAGAGAAGTTGAACAGCTTAGAAATTCAGGCGCCGTCGAACAATGCCAGTAGGTAACACCCCTACCCCCCAAAAAAAAGGGCGTAATACAATTCAAATAAAAGCTTATAAAAGGGAAAGTATATATACTCACCGAATGGTGAACCTGTTACTCCTTCCATTACTGGCTGAAATGACGCGTTATGCGAATTACAAGTTCGCGTAATAGCTTCCTGCTTTGGCAGTGCTTGCGATAAGATGTCCGATTCGCCTGCTTTCACTCGACTTCAAAGTTATTTATCTATGAATTTTTTTACGTAAAATGGTTAACAAATTTCTCTCACTTTTTATTAAATTTATCCATATTTCGTGACAATATTTTATAAAATCAATTTGATTGTACTTTCACTTGACTTCAGTCGTTTATCAATGAAATTTTTGTTACGAAAAATATTTCACAAATCTCTCTCTCACTTTTTATTCGATTTGTCAATATTTTGTTACAATATTTTATAAAATAATTTAATGTTCTTTCAACTGATTTCAAAGTCATTCATCAATGGAATTTTGTTACGTAAAATGTCTCACGAATATCTCTTTTTTTATTCGATTTATCAATATTTCGTGACAGGATTTCATAAGAAATTATTTTATCAATTTTTCACGCAACTAGCTTCACGAACGCCTCACTTCTTTCATTAGGTTTATCACTATTTCGTAACGAGATGATTTTGTTAACCTTCAACTGGTTTTTAGAAGAATTTAAAATAACAGATTTAATAGAAGTTTTCGTGTATCCCTTCGTCCTTCCACTAGTTACCAATCATTTATTAATAAAAGTTTAAAGAAATGTTCCCACACTTCTCCGTCCTTCCAATATTACGAAAAATCTGCAGAATGTCAACACATCAGGTCTTTCCTCCTACAGGTATTTTTCTTTAACCTAAAAAATAAATTTAAACATCAGTCAAACACCTTCCCCACTTCGCCTTTTGATTTCCTCTTATGACAGTCTAAACAGACACGTTTAAAAGCTATTTCCTTCTCATTTAAATCGTTTACTAATGTTTTTATCTATTTATTCATTCATTTCTTATTTTGATTTTTTTTCTTCTTTGATAAGTGATCTCTTTCAACTTGTATTTCCTGTTGCAACTCTGTTACTTCTTTCTAATGAACACAGTGATTGTCTTTGGAAAATTCTTGAATTTAGTCAATAATAATAATATAATAATAATAATAATAATAATAATAATAATAATAATAATAATAATAATAATAAGAAGCCGTCCGACAGGCAATAGCGTGGGTGTGGATCGAAACTGCTACCTATATCTTTAACTTTCTTAATAACAATAATAATAATAATAATAATAACAATAATAATAATAAGACGACGAAGGATAATTGAGAATGGCCTTATCATCCACTCAATCCGTCTGGCTGAACGAACAAACAATATTCAGAACAGAAGCGAACACGAACGCGTATTTACCACTGAATATCAAGTGAAGGACACCACCTGAACAAAGTCACGCAATAAAAACAACCTGGATAAAATCGCGAAGGTCACAAAACGTCTTTAATTGTCGAGATCTTTTGAAGATGGAGAATATCATTTCTCAAGTGAGATAGCGAGGATGAGTTGCACTGATGAATTACTATTATTCTAAAGATACAAAGGTCATGAAACATTTCGAACAGGCATTTTTTCTGAGGCTTTTTCAAGAATAGCTGAGAATAAAATTGATTTTATTCAAAGAATTCAATATTCCCTTTTTTGATATTCCCAGCGAAATGCATTTAACACTGAATTCGAACTACAAACGTCAACCAAAGGCCAGACACATATTTCACTTCGGGAAAAGAAATATACGCGGTTTAACAGCAACACTTAATAAAGAGTTATTTATCTTTCTAACAGCCAAAGCGTCACAACTTCACACTTTTATTGTACCATTTCAGATACGCAAACGCGTCACTACGTAGTTAACATACCCTTGGGAAGCGTAGACCAGATCACCACTTATCACACGCAAAAGAAAGAGTCTGTCAGGGTCACACCTATCCCAAATAAATGAATGAATAAATAAAAACAGAAACAGGTTCGTAAAACCCACAAGACACCGAGGCGTTTCGTACTCTTCCACGGCGCACAGCGATCAAGCACACCGAGCAATAATAGATTGCAATAATAATAAATTCCCAATTCCTCCCGCGACGAAGATCGTCGAGAACGACTGAAGGCGTCCACTGCACCGCTTGTGACTCGAACCGCGACTGATAAGCGATCCGTTATCTCATCTGATAAAGGAGATAGATAGTGGGAAGGATGGGGGGGGGGGGGGGGGTTTAATATATATCCCGACAATGGAATGGGGTCTTGAAAGGAAAGGTAAAATCACCTGACAGATAAGGGAGAGAGGAGGGTAAGGGAAGGGGGGGAGGAGGGGGCTAAGGAAAGGGGGAAGGAGAGGTGAGAATAGTAAAGTAACGAAAGGAGGCTAAGGTAAGGAAATGATGATAAGAAAACGAGAGCATAAGACGTGATCACCCGTGACATCACGGCGGCGTCCATCTTTGGCTCAAGCACCTCGGAAAGCGATCGTAAAATAATACTGAAGGAACAAAAAGAGAGAGGAGAGAGAGAGAGAGAGAGAGAGAGAGAGAGAGAGAGAGAGAGAGAGAGAATTTGTTTCAAGCAGCGGACTTTTATGCCCAGGCACGAACGATGCTGCTGACCAACTTCGGTTCATGCTCAGAGTTTCATCACAAAACTCTTTTTACTTCTTTTAATGTTTTTTTTATACACACACACACACACACACACACACACACACACATAATACTAATATATATTAAGTTCTTTAAGGAATCTGTTAATTTTATCCTCTATGTCCAAATTTTTTTTTCCAATTAGGTTTGCCAATTTTTTTTTGAATTTTTGGAATGGATAGCAGTAAGTTCCAAAAGGTTGGCAGACCTAATGGTAAACAGGTTTTTATTATACACATATATATAAAATATATATTTATAATATATTCATAAATATATTATATATATATATATATATATTATATAATATATATATATATATTATATATTTATGAATATTTATCACATCACCGTGATTCATATAAATCATTCGAGCTACAAATGTCCTTTAATATCTAATTCGCTCTACCTCGGAATTGATATATTTTCATATATGTACCGAGGGGGAATTTTTAGTTGATAATAATTTCGTACCCCCATGGGATCGAACCACCGTCCAGTAGGACGGGGAACGAAATCAGGATCGGACAGTGACGCTACCGAAACGGCTATCAAGAGAGGCAAAGGTTTATATCGATTCTGACCATTTCAAATCAACGTCGATCTCGTTGTATTTGTAATTAGAATCGATCTGGAACCCCCTCCACCATGATAGCCGATTCGAGCGTTTGACCCACGCAGCCTTATTATGAATATTTATCACATCACCGTGATTCATATAAATCATTCGAGCTACAAATGTCCTTTAATATCTAATTCGCTCTACCTCGGAATTGATATATTTTCTTCCCCCTCGGTACATATATGAAAATATATCAATTCCGAGGTAGAGCGAATTAGATATTAAAGGACATTTGTAGCTCGAATGATTTATATGAATCACGGTGATGTGATAAATATTCATAATAAGGCTGCGTGGGTCAAACGCTCGAATCGGCTATCATGGTGGAGGGGGTTCCAGATCGATTCTAATTACAAATACAACGAGATCGACGTTGATTTGAAATGGTCAGAATCGATATAAACCTTTGCCTCTCTTGATAGCCGTTTCGGTAGCGTCACTGTCCGATCCTGATTTCGTTCCCCCGTCCCTACTGGACGGTGGTTCGATCCCATGGGGGTACGAATTATTATCAACTAAAAATTCCCCCTCGGTACATATATGAAAATATATCAATTCCGAGGTAGCGAATTAGATATTAAGGACATTTTTGTAGCTCGAACGATAAGATATTTTATATATATTATATATATATATATATCTATATATAGTTATATATATATAAATGCAATCTGTTTGATTTTACTTTTATATAACGGCCTCTGCTGTTAAAATATGTATATATTAAAGCTGCGTTATTTTGTATACTGAAGCACAGGAAAAATATAAAACTTACATTAACAAAACGAACCAAGAAAAAAAAATTTCATGAGCGAATGATTGAAAATATGATCCATCAAAAAAAAAAAAAAAATAAAAAAAAGAAGAAGAAGAAGAAGAAAGAAAGATTGCATGCCTTTTACCTCCCAAACGCTTCCCCCCCCCCCCCCCCCCTCCCGCCCCCAACCCAACCGTGCACAATCACTTACTCGACGGACACAAACCGGTTCCTGAAAACTAGAATAAGCAATTGTTTATATTTTCCGTATTGTGTTCATTTCACGTCATTGGGCAATAGTACCTCAGGGTAGAAACGGATGATGCGTGGTCACGTGACCATTCTTCACCGTGATTTCACACGAAATCTTGTGACATACGCATTGAATCATGTATCAATATTTCAGATAAGAGATTATGACTTACGGTATGGAACACGGGTTACGACAGGAAACGCAAATTCAAATTACGATTTAAAATGTAAACGGCGAGCAAAATAATCTTAAGTTACGACAGGAAACGCAAATTCAAATTACGATTTGAAATATAAATGATGAGCAAAAAAAAAAAAAAAATCTTGGGTTACGATTTGAAACGCAAATTCAAATCACGATTGAAAATACAAATGGCGAGCAAAAAAATCTACATTTATAGCAGCAGTACTGACGATATAATACATTCGTAACATCTAACTTCTGATGTAAAAATCTGACTTCAGACATCAAATATGACGTCAGATGAGATGTCTGTTAACATATAAAATCTAACTTCAGACAAAACATTACTTCTGATATAAAACAAAAATATCAAATCTAACTTTAGACACAACACATGACTTCAGATATAAAATCTAACTTCAGACATAAAATACAATCTCAGATATTAAACATAACACGACTTCGGATGTAAAATCTATCTTCAGACATAAAATACGACTTCAGGTATAAAATCTATCAAATCTAATCAGACGTCAAATAAGACTTCAGGTATAAAATCTAACTTGAAATATGAAATCTAACTTCTGGTATAAAATCCACACTGAAATGCAAAATCTAACTACGAACATCAAATACTACGCCTCTCCACGTAAAACCTGACTTCATATAGAACAAAATTAATCTAAATGCAGATATAAAATCTACCTTCCGACACAAAATACGACTTCGGGTCTGAAATCTACGAGTCATAAACATACAATCATTGATTAAGTAGTAAGCAAAAAGAGCTGCCACTATCCTCCTCCTCCTCCTCTTCTTTTAACCACGGAACGACAACAAACTCGAACAGGGCGAAAGCGACGAAAGTCGTTGGCTCAATCAACTTAAATTCGCTTGACAGAAAGGTTCGAGAAACGCGGGAGAGGCGGGGAGGCGTGCTTAAGAACCTATTTATTTCTTTTCGCTGCTCACCACCACTCCTACTCCCGTATTTTCTCCTCTCTCTCTCTCTCTCGCTCTCTCTCTCTCTCTCTTCTATATATATTATATATATATTATATATATATATATATATATATATATATATATATATATAATATTTCGGTATATAGATATATAGCCAAATGTAGTTTCGAGGTATGGCCGATGTCGAATATAAATTGAATGGGCCAGCCATATGTATACTATATATATGTATACTATATATATATATATCTATATATATATATATATATATATATATATATATATGTATGTATAGAGAGAGATAGAGAGAGAGATAAAATTATATAATATATATCTTTATATATTATATACTATATAAAAACTACATTATATATTATATATTATATATATATATATATATATATATATATTTTATATATATATATATATATATATATATATATAATATATATATTATAGAGAGAGAGAGAGAGAGAGAGAGAGAGAGCAGAGAGAGAGAGAGAGAGAGAGAGCGTTGTAACGTATATAAGAAGTAGGTTTGTCACTCCTTACGAGAAATGTTCTCAAGAGCTTACGAATTGTGTTTATCATACCCAACACACATTCCAACGAAACATCTTAACATTATTCATTCTTACCCATAACCCATTTCCCATTACCCCTTTACCCCTCTACCCTCAGGCGGGTCCTCGGGACAATTCGTTGGACCAATTTCCAATTTTAGGAGCAAATTGACAAAGGAACCAGATGTCGCCAGCCATCAAAGTCTGGAGGAAGCTGACTCAGCCTTTTTTTTTTTTTTTTTTTTTACAGGCTTCAGCTCCTCTTCTCTCTCTCTCTCTCTCTCTCTCTCTCTCTCTATCTCTCTCTCTGTGCTGATTGATAGAAAAGTAATATAACTGCCCTCAGTCCACTTGGAACAGACAATTTATTCCCGCCCACCCCCGAAGGAATTAAATTATATTATATATAATATATAATATATATTAATATAATATATTTATATATATAATATATAATTATATAAATAATTTTTTTAAATCCCGTTCAATCAATTTCGCTTTTCACTGAACTGCAGAATACCAAACTCAACTTAGCTCACAACACACTGAACATTGTGTTTGGTTATAAGTATTCTTACGGAAGTTTTACGCACAAACTTCATCCAGAAGTCAGCAGTTCACGAATAAAACTAAAGGGCAGTAATCACGATCTTCCATACCATCTGAAGCCAAAGTCTTTATAGGAAATGTCTCTATAGATAGAAGATTTTTTTAAGTTCTTTAGACCACAGCTGATTGAAAACTCACGTTCCAACTGAGAATCTTCTTTCTTCGCTCGACATAGATGTATGAGAGAGTAGGCAACCTTACCCTCGTTATTCGTAGAATAGAAGAATATATGAGCTAGGAGGGAGCAGACAAAGTTACCCTCTAGTTATTCATAGAGTAGAAGAATATATGAGGGAGTAGACAAACTACACTCTAGTTATTCATAGATTAGAATACATGAGGGAGTAGACAAAGTTGCCCTCTAGTTATTCATAGAATAGAAGAATATATGAGGGAGTAGACATAGTTGCCCTCAAGTTATTTATAGAACAGAAGAACATAATAAGGTATTTAGGCCGAGTCGAAGGCCAAGCTCTGGGACCTATGATGGAGGTCATTCAGCGCTGAAAAGGAAATTTACAGTAATAAGTTCTAAAAGCGTAACAGAGGAAAACCTCAAAGCAGTTGCCCTATATGAATCAACTGTTAGGAGAGGGTTGAGGAAAGGAAGATCGAAGAAAGAGAATACGAACGGAGGTGCAGTTAATGAAATGAAAGGGATTGTGGCAGCTAGGTGGCTATAAGGATGGGACGATGCAAAGAACCTTTAGTAATATCTACACTATCCTCATACGGTATTTAGATTTTAATATCTTTTTAGGAAGGCTTACAAACGAATCGTGACACGATGAAGATCTCGTGCTATCTCTTTCAAGACGTTGTACCTATTCACGTTAAAATTCCCACCGAAAGATTTTCCTGATAATTGATAAGCTTGCTGGGCCATGTCTGACTAGTTTTTTTTAGTCTTTTTATTATTATATTTTTTTTTGAAAAGGGATTTGACCAAAAATAAACTACGATTACGCTTTTGAAACACTTTCGGCTAACTGAATAAAACATAAGATTGAAAAGATTTAAAGTTTTACGAAACCTGAAATGGTTTTTTTTATATTTTTTCTTTAAAAGGGACTTGGAAAAGAAATGAAAAGTTACATTCTCGAAACACTTTCGGGAAACTGAATAAAAAATGAGAATATTTAAAGGGTTTAAAGTTTTTCTACAGCTAAAAAAGGCTATATTTGTTGGAACAAATAACGATGACAGAAGTTCGTCCGTCAAGAAAAGTAAAATAAAAACAATAAAAAAATGTCCTATTTTCATATTAAATCAAACGATAAAAAAATAGCCAAATAAACATAGAATAAAAAAAAGTTCTGGTTTCCGACTAAATCAAAATGTGAGACGAAAAAAAAATCCATTCCCCCACTAAACCAAAAAGTGAAAAAGTCAAATGAAAAAATATTTTAAAAAAAATGTTCCAGTTTCCCACCACAACGAAACCCAAAAAAAAATATGAAAAATGAAATAAATAAATAACCAGTGACATTGATCACAGTAATTCAGCGACGTTTCCTTTCTATCGCTGCAATTTCATCTGAAATTTGAAGGGTGGGGTGGGGGTAGGGGCGGTTTGTCAGCTAGTGCATGTCCGCGACCAACCGCCTTCATAACTCCATTATTATAGGCTGGGTGGGCGGACGGGCGGCCTCTGTGATGTTTGTTGCTGACAGGACCCACTTAGTTTGGTGGGTCCTGGATGGTAGTCAACAGCATATAGATTTTAGGCCAAAGGCCAAGCGCTGGGGCGGGGGGCGGGGGTGGATCTACGACGAGGTCACTCAGCGCTAAAAGGGAACAATAAATTATAGAAAGGAAACTATTGCAGTTGCGCTACGAACAGAGACTAAGAACGGAGGAACAGTAAAAGGAATGAGAGCGGTTGCAGCAGCTAGGGGGGGGGTCCTCAGGATGGGACGCTGCAAAGAACCTTTGCGTAATGCCTACAGTGCGCCGCATGAGGTGCACTGACGGCAATACTTTCCTGCGGTGTGTATCCGGTTAACCTTCAGACTGCAATGTAGCCTTGTTGATCTCGTACCTCGCACGTGATTCGTAGAGGAAATGTGATTTGTATTAATCCAACCCCGTGAGTCACGAATTCAGTTATCACGTGATTCCCGACTGCTGTTGACAACAGCATCAGTCATCTTGCAAGTTTTCTCGCCTCGTGATGCTTACGAAGTGTTGATGATAAGGTTCGCACTTGACGTCTGATTGCTGACTTCATGCTCTCTCTCTCTCTCTCTCTCTCTCTCTCTCTCTCTCTCTCTCTCTCGTTCAGTTTGTATAGGATTTAACACTAATTAGAAAGCCATAAGATTATATAATCTTGATGGCTTGTGTGTATGTATAATTTTGTGATGTATAATAGTGTATGTATAATCTTGCGTATGTATAATCTTCTGTATGTATAATCTTGATGTGTGCATGTATGTGTACTATATACATATACACATACACACAATATATATACATAATTATATAAATAGCTTTCTTAGAAGTCTTGAATCCTCCACAAACGAGAGGAGAGAGAGAGAGAGAGAGAGAGAGAGAGAGAAATGTGTGCGAGCGGGTTCCTCTAATTAAGCGGTAATCATTCGTGGCCGCTACTCGAGAGTCGAGACTAGCCTCCATCTTTGGAGAAAGAAAAAATCATAACTATAAACATGAGTCGAATAAAGCCTTCAATATTCGCAGGAGTCAGCGAATGGACCAGACAGGTAGACAGACAGACAGACTGTATAAACACAGCCCAAGCGCCAACAAGCCACTGGAGGGCTGAGCACAGGAAAAAGGCAAACACTTCCAATCCTCATTTGAAAATGCAAACAGGTGTAGTAAGTAATTAAGACAACAGCGCCTCAGGTATACGGGCTCTCTCTCTCTCTCTCTCTCTCTCTCTCTCTCTCAACAGGTGTAGTAAGTTATTAAGAAAACAGTGCCCTATTGGCAATCATCTCTCTCTCTCTCTCTCTCTCTCTCTCAACAGGTGTAGTAAGTCATTATGACAACAAAACATCGCCTCAGGTACGGGCTCTCTCTCTCTCTCTCTCTCTCTCCTACGAGACGAATGATTAGTTTGGGGTGTCCCAAGGCCCAAGGACGTCCTTCTGTCTGTGGTTTGCAGGGTCCGGGGTGGTCCACAACAGGCTCCCTGGAATACGGGCTGTTTTGCCTCAACTAATCCACTTATACCCTCTACCGTGTTTAAGTCATCTACTTCTGCGTTGGTGACACCAAACTGAAATGATATTTGCTACGTGAAAAGTGTTTGGTTGTTAAGTTATCTGGCTTTGCAATTACTAGAGTACTGCTATTCATTTTCCCTATACGAGATCAATTAGAAAAAAACTTATATTCATTTTCCTTTAGAAAATCAATTACAAAAATACTTATATTCATTTTCTATTGACAAAATCAACTAAAAATAACACCGATATTCATTTTCCCTTTAGAAAATCAATTGAAAAAACAGATATTCATTTTCCCTTTAGAAAATCAACTGAAAAAAACACCGATATTAATTTTCCCTTTGGAATCAATTAGAAAACACTTATATTCATATTCCATTTAGAAAATCAATTAGAAAAGCACCAACATTCATTTTCCCTTTAGAAAATCAACTTAAAAATACCGATGTTCATTTTCTCTTTAAAACTCAATCTAAAAAACAGATATTAGTTCCCGATATTCATTTTCCTTTTAAAAATTCAATTAAAAACTAAAAGATTATGCAAAAATCAAGTGACTAACGAATATATTTAACTCTTTGCTGGCTTCAAGTTTTAACACACTGTTCTACCTACTCTGAATCGTTATCACACCCAAAACTCAATGTAAATAACCAATCTGATACCAAGACGACCCTTTATACTGTGCTAAAAAAATAAAAAAATAATTCTCAGATCAAACGACGGACATCAATACCTGAACCCCTTTCCCAATACCCATACAATGACGTCAATAACATCAATGTGATCAAAGTCTCCAATCACATATAGTCAATGAAACGTTTACTACAAAGGTTTGAAAAATACAGCATGATCAAAAGAATACGAAAGACAGCAGTTATCTATAGTATGTATTCATTTCGCGTCTTTCAAAGGGGAGACTAATGTGCTGAAGAGAAAATTCGGGAAAGTGGGTCTTAAGTCACCTCTTCACAAGACTGAAATTCGTTTGCGCTCGATCATCTCACTAGGTTTATTTTTACAAATGAGTCGTCTATTCGTTGAGTGCTTTCACGCCAAGGCAAAAGAATAAATGGGAGAAACTACTATTGTTATTTTTATTTAGCGAGAAAGATTAATTAAACAGATTTTATTATTATTATTAAGCTCTCAGCCGGACTGAAAGATGTGAATATTTGTGGAATCAATAGATCAGCAGAGCAACGTCTGACAAAGTCAGCGTTTTATTTTAGTTCAAGATACCCGTTCCAAGTTGATGTCAAAATCGACGAATACAACCGGATGTGAGATATAGCGATGTAAATTTTGGGAGAAATGTGATTGTAACTTTTGGATGGTGGGATTGTTTTTTGTGTGTGGGGGGGGGTGAGGGGGAGGGGTTCAGGATTTCCCATCGATGGCGAAACTTTGCAGCCTCCAAAATGCAAAAGCGCCAATCCTTATTTCATTAAGCTTTTTACGTGATACGAAAAATAAATCATCAACTCTTATTAACCGCACCTAACAACTTCCAGATCCAACTTTATCACGTCTAGCGTTATTACTGCTCATGGTGTGCGAGCGAGCGAGTTATGCCACTTAACTAGGCACTCCCCTCAGAGAAAAAAAAAAAGGGAGAAGTCGGTCCGGCCACATTTTGTAATAAATATTACTATTTTCCATTTAACTGATCATCAGCAATATCACAGATCTTTCAGGAACAGCGTCATTTTGGTTGGGAAGGACTACAGAGAGAGAGAGAGAGAGAGAGAGAGAGAGAGAGAGAGAGAGAGAAACCAAGCAGACCATGCCCATGGGGCTATGTCCGGAGGCATGGTAAAATCCCTGGCCACAGACCGACCACAAAATTTAAAGGTTAAGGTCTGAGGGTTTAGGACCCTGTCACACACATATGCAGAGAGAGAGAGAGAGAGGGAGAAGAGAGAGAGAGAGAGAGAGAGAGAGAGCTTAATTACTGCAGGTAGGTTTCACCTGACAGAGGTTGAGAAATTAGGCTACCTCGCCGAGGTAACATACCTTTTACAATAACTGTTGAAAATGGCGATGCATGAACGAGAGAGAGAGAGAGAGAGAGAGAGAGAGAGAGAGAGAGAGAGATACTTAAGAAATGCTACGGCACATAAACGTAATTCTATAAGTATTTATAATGAAGATGGTCGGACCACTGGGAGAGAGAGAGAGAGAGAGAGAGAGAGAGAGAGAGAGAGAGAGAGAGAGAGAGAGAGATACGCTCCTCTTGAAAAAGTACGCAATGCTTCAATAATGTTATCCACTTTTTAATAGACCAGAAATGCTACGCCACATAAACGTAATTCTAGAAGTATTTTTATATTGAAGATGCTAGGACCACAAAGAGAGAGAGAGAGAGAGAGAGAGAGAGAGAGAGAGAGAGAGAGAGAGAGAGAGATATGCTCTTATGCAATACAAGTAAACTATGCAACACTCCAACTAATATCCCTGGTTTAACCAACAAACAAAAAATATATAAATAAATAATCATATAAAAACATTAAAAACTGCAACGCCACATGAAAGCAACTCTATCAACATCCACATTGGAAACTGAACCCTCTTTGGAAGGAGAAAAAGAGCGACTTTTGCGCAACTTTAAAAAAAAAAAAAATAAATAAATAAAAAAAAATGCACAAAAATTTCGGAAGCTACGTATACCCTTTTTGTTAAACGATAACACAAGCCGAAAGAAAGGACAATAATTCTATCAGAGAGAGGAGAGAGAGAGAGAGAGAGAGAGAGAGAGAGAGACGCACAAATGCACGACCAATATTCAAAACACCGCACAGCTCACAAACTCAATACGAACTGACTGAAGTCTTCAATATTGAAAGGTCTCCAGCAGCAGGAGGTAGAAATGTGAAACTTCCAGCTATAAAAACCCCAAAATATTTTTTTTTTTTTTTTTACCTTGAAGCAGCCACAAGCGGAAACCTTATTGGCTGATTTACTAATGGAGGTGCGTCTATTTTCGCTTACTCGGAGAGTAAGCCTACAAACTACTACTTTGTTGTTATTGTTGTTGGGAGAGGGGTTAGGAAAGGTCTATGAAAGAGCCAAAAAAGGTCTGAAAAAGGTGTTTCGCGTTGAGTTAAAGATACAGGAATTTTAGGATGGGATATTTATGATTTATTTATTAGAATTGAAATGTCAAAAATAATTAATGTGCATGTTAAACAGTAAAAAAAAAATACTTAAAAAAATATGGCTATTTACTGTAATATTCGTTGGTGAAACAACACACCATTTGACCGTAATTTTAACGCACCCCGAGTAAGCTGGAGGTCGGATCACGACTTGTCATCATGCAATTCCCTGGGATATTGATCATATCAATATAAATATTTTGCATTTTTCGACGGTTCATATCCTTTTCCAACTCGAGGTCACTTATATTACTGTCCCCAACATGACGGAATTGAAACCAAAGTAAATTACCCTCTATAAAAGAGATTTACATCAAGGGGGAAACTCTTCAAGGCTTGAGGGTCAAACCAAGGTCAAACTAGGTCAATGAGGAGACTCGAGCGACAAGTGTCCTTAGTCACATGAACATGACTCACAGCTGAGCCGGCGAATATGAAACGTCAGATTGACTGAACTGCATTTTTCCTCAAGAGAAGCAAAGATGAATATATATCGACATATCCTGCGAGAGACGATTGGAATGGAGTATGCAATTTATGCCAGAGGCCAATCGAGGGGGCCTGTGTGGTCATTCAACGCTGAAAGTAAAACAGAGCGTAAACAGATTTTAAAGGCGTACCAAGAGCACGAAAGAATGAGAATATGAACGTAGATACAGTAAAAGAAATGAAAGGCGGAACAGCTAGGGTGACGAAGGGACAATGCAAAGCACCTAGAGGAATGCCTACAGTGCGCCGCAAGTGCAGGAAACGACGCCGCACAAACGCACAAATGAGGTAAATCTTATGCACACGGAACTGACTAATATCGTATTACCTTACACGTAACGATCAGATGAGGGCCGACTTTCACTTCATGTTTGTGTATTAAGGTGGTGTACTTGGTATGGAGAATATCTTGCTGATTATTCCAGGAATGACTCGCATGAATTACAAGGAGAGAGAGAGAGAGAGTTACAAGGATTTACAAGGATTAGGATGTCTCAAAGACCTGTCAGTCCATCCTAAGAGGAAACATCGTGTGCTCACTTATTATCTTCAGGAGCAGGTTTTAGTGTTCATTCACAGAGTCCCTCTAATGATTTTGTTTAGCTTTCTTCTAAACTCTTCCACACTGTTGCTGTTTACAACTTCTTTCTGGTGGCAGTTTATTCCACGTGTCACATATCTTGTATGTAAAGAAGTTCCCACAATGGGATGTGTTGTATCTCTTTAGTTCTAGTTTCCATCCATTATTTCTTGTCTGGTTTTCGTTCAATGTAAATAGGTTACTGTCTACTTTTGTTATGCCTTCAGTATTTTGAATGTTTCTATTAGTTGTCCTCGCAATCGT
>NC_087209.1:56810662-56860662 GCF_015104395.2 Macrobrachium nipponense
TTTTTTCTTTTTGAGTTACTCGTAACTAAACCCTGCGGCATTCATCACTATGATGGTTTGCGTGTTTTCTCCTTCATTTAATATGTAGTAATAAGGATTTTCCCATGTCTCTTTCCTGTTCTGGTATGTTGTTCTTTTTTTCATTTCCAGAAATTCTGACATTAAAAAATCCAACTTTTCCATAATATTTGATCTTCCTTCATCATAATTATCATTTTGTGTCTGAAATCTGCAATTTCTCCGTTTCTGCAAATATCCTCTTGCATAATAAATACAGTTATTATCCCTTGAGTAGAATTTTTGGAGCTGATGCATTGAAATTTTTTGCTGACATCTCTGCATATCTCATTGGTGGTTTGCTTTTCTCTTTTACCTGATATTCTTGATTTCTCTCTTATGTTTCTTTCTTATTTTGGATTTTATTACTTGGTTGGTTATTTATTTGATTATGATTCATGGCTACAGGGTGCATATATTTGCATTTTTTGTCGAACTTACATCCTTTTCCTTATTTTAGGTTTTTGCATATTTTTGGATGCAGATCTCTGCAATCATCCCCCATATCCATCAAGGTATGCACATTTACCATATATTTCATACCTTAGGATGACATACCTAACATCTTTTTCTGTAGCAACATCTCCATTTCAAATCTGCAATTCCCTCTTTTCAAAAGGTTGCAGATTTTGTCTTTCTTGTCTATTTTTTCCTCTTTCCCGTCATTGTGTAGATCTGGGTAGAGCTCTTCGGGATTTTGCTTTTCTGTTGCCATGTCGTAATTTATTTCTTCGTAGTATGCTGCTTTATTGCCCTCATATGTAGTATCAATGAGTATCTCTGCCATCCATACTTTTATCTTGTTCTTTGTTTTCCTTATTTTTTTGTCATTTCATTTTTTTGTTTACTCTCTTCCGTTTTCCTCTTCTTCTTCCTTTCTTCTTCTTCTTCCTCTTCCTCTTCTTTCTTCATCCTCAACTATTTGTACATTCAATCTTGATTTAATAACATTGTCTATCATGATAGACATGTTGAACAAAAAAATTCTTGTATCTTTTCTCATATCTTGTATTACCTCAGCACACTGTGGATGGGTCGGAATGTTGCATGCAGCACATTTTCTGATTAGGTTTTGTGGATTGACTATGCTATACCAAACCTTACACAGTTTGCATGCTTTTGGCATTCCTTTTTTCCTAATGCGTCAATTAGGATATTCACAAGATTCACCTTATTCATTTTTCTTTGTCGGAATATGTTGGTTTATGTATATTTTCTTTATGAGTCTCTTGACCACTTGGATTTTATTTGGAACTTCTTCAATTATTTTCAAGATGTTTTCATTAGATTTTTCCAGTTTGAAGGATTATATCCTTCTAATATATCTATGAATGCTTTTGTATCTTTTTGGTTTTTGGTTAGGGACTGTTGCTGATTTCATAGATGAGAAATGCCAGTTCCCTTCCTGCTACCTCATCGTATTGCGAATCTGCTAAACACGCTAAATTACGCCATCTCTTCCCGCAGTTGGAACTTACTGGCATCTTGTTTTTCTGATTTACAGTATTACACTTGATAAACTACTTAGAAGACGCTTTATCCTACTATTTTCACACTAATCTTATCACCGATAGTTCACGAACACTTCTAGATATTTCTCAAATTCTAGTCGTATGTTAAACTTGTGATATCTGTTGATTAATCTGACTTCACGCGGGAACGTCTCACCAAGCAAGATGGCTACTACGAGAGAGAGAGAGAGAGGCCTTCCTTGTATGTATTTGGTAATCTTTTGAGAGAGAGAGAGAGAGAGAGAGATGAGAGAGACGAGAGAGAGAGAGAGAGAGAGAGGCCTTCATTTTACTATGTATTTGGTAATCTTTGGAGAGAGAGAGAGAGAGAGAGAGAGAGAGAGAGAGAGAGAGAGAGAGAGAGAGAGGCCTTCCTTTTACTATGTATTTGGTAATCTTGGAGAGGAGAGAGAGAGAGAAGAGGAGGAGAGAGAGAGAGAGAGAGAGAGAGAGAGAGAGAGAGAGGCCTTCCTTTTACTATGTATTTGGTAATCTTTGGAGAGAGAGAGAGAGAGAGAGAGAGAGAGAGAGAGAGAGAGAGAGAGAGATAGAGAGAGAGAGAGAGAAAGTGTATGGTAATACGAGAGATAGAGAGGCATTCTTCTATGTATCTGGTCATCATGTTTCATTAGAGAGAGAGAGAGAGAGAGAGAGAAGAGAGAGAGAGAGAGAGAGAGAGAGAGACTGTGGCGTAATGATGAGACAGACCATCTCTTGTGTGTGTTTCGTCATCTATTGTACTGCTTATTGAGAGAGAGAGAGAGAGAGAGAGAGAGAGAGAGAGAGAGAGAGAGAGAGAGAGAGTATGGTAATACGAGAGATAGAGAGGCATTCCTTCTATGTATCTGGTCATCATTTGTTTCTTAGAGAGAGAGAGAGAGAGAGAGAGAGAGAGAGAGAGACTGTGGCGTAATGATGAGACAGACCATCTCTTGTGTGTGTTTCGTCATCTATTGTACTGCTTATTGAGAGAGAGAGAGAGAGAGAGAGAGAGAGAGAGAGAGAGAGAGAGAGAGAGAGAGAGAGATTTTCTGAGTTGTGTAATCATGAGAGACAGAGACCATCCCTTATCTGAGTTCCGTCATCTACTGCAGAGCTTAATCTGTGTGTGTGTGAGAGAGAGAGAGAGAGAGAGAGAGAGAGAGAGAGAGAGAAATTCACATCCCGCTCACTCCCAGCGTGGCGCAATCTAATGCCTGATACAGAGTTGATTTATACGCGAAGTGAAATCAAGTCGGAATTGGCCATTCCTATCTTTGGGCCTACTGAGCAGCTCTCTCTCTCTCTCTCTCTCTCTCTCTCTCTCTCTCTCTTTCTCTCTCCTACTCTCTAAACGGAATATCTTTCAGGTGATTTTGGCAACCTGTACGTGGTCATGTTTCGGGTGAACAAAGTTTAGTCCCCCCAAAAATTCTATTTTTTATTTTTTACTAAAAATGTTCCCGTCTTGGAATAAAAAAGTAGGGTTATAATTATAACATGATAACAATTATAACAATTTCTGAATAGATAGACAATATACTGCAATTATTGAACAAAAGAGATAGAAAGTACTCAATATCTTGTTTATATCTAAAATACCTCCTCCTTGCATAACCAGGAACTTCCCTATGCATGTGGAACAAGCCCACCGCAGGGGCCACTGACTTGAAATTTAGTCTTCCAAAGACTATGGCAGTGTTCATTCGAAAGAAGTAACAGAAGATAAGTAATTGAAAATGCAAAAGAAAAAATAAATTTACGGATAAACAAAATAAATAGAAACAAGGCATAATCCGACCTCCAGCTTACTCGAGGCGAGTGATAAAATCTACGGTCAAATAGTGTGATGTTTCACCAACGAAAATT
The DNA here is from genome assembly GCF_015104395.2 of Macrobrachium nipponense. Taxonomy (NCBI): domain Eukaryota; kingdom Metazoa; phylum Arthropoda; class Malacostraca; order Decapoda; family Palaemonidae; genus Macrobrachium; species Macrobrachium nipponense. The sequence continues at coordinate 56,814,079 of NC_087209.1, forward strand.
AAAATAAATACGCTATATATTTTTATTAGAAATCATCGTTCTGTACTGGTTAACATGCACATTATTTATTCTTTACATTTTCATTCTAATAAATAAATCATAAATAACCTATCCTAATATTCCTGTATCTTTAACTCAATGCGAAACACCTTTTTCAGACCTTTTTTAGGCTCTTCCATGGACCTTTCCGACTCCCCAACAAAAACAACAGCAAGAACTACAACAGCGGCAACAACAACAACAAAGTAGGAGAATTGTATTAGGGTACTATTGCATTAAATCTTTAAAACCCAGTTGAACCACAACTTCAGTCTACCTTCAGCCAGAGACTACGGCAGGCATCACCTGGAGAGAGAGAGAGAGAGAGAGAGAGAGAGAGAGAGAGAGAGAGAGAGAGACCCTGAGCGGAAGGCACTGTAGACGGCCTATTCAAAAGAAGACGTAACGTCTTATTCAGGGGGTCTGTGCACCTTTAAAAAAAAAACTCCGCCCCCCCCCCTCCTCCTCCTCCTCCTTACACTGCACCGAGGAACAAAGACCTCAGGTAGAGGGGATTTATCGCCGGTGAATCCTCAAGAGGTTAAAATAATATATATAAGAAGACTTGAGGGATTTCAACTTACGTCATAGAAAACGGAGTGTGCTGAAAGGTTTGAGATACATTTTTTTTTTTTAAGAGTGAATGTTTAACATTTAAATGTGAAATACTGATAGATTTGAGTAAGAACATTTGTTTTAAAATGGATGCTTTCAATTTCAATAGGAAGGTATTGAAAATTTCGAGTTCCGAGCTTAAAAATTTTTTTCTTTTAAGTCTTTACATAATATGAAGGTACCTTTGGCTCTAGGGACTTTGCGATGTGAAGTTTCCCTGGAGAATTGGCAGGTGACAGCGCTTTCAGTAATGGCCGGGTGCATAGAGAGAGAGTATCCAATTACGTAATTGGAGTTCTCAATTCTTCTATACATACACAGGGGCGTTCTTGAGCGCGCAATTAATTAGCATATCCTCAATAATGATTTCCCCCAACGATCTGGTCTAAAAAATAGTTATAATAAGAACTCCGAAAACTACGTTCAACAGCAAACTCTCTCTCTCTCTCTCTCTCTCTCTCTCTCTCTCTCTCTCTCTCTCTCTCTCTCTCTCTCTCTCTCTCCTGTTTGAAAATCTTTTTACTTATTCATTTTGATGACACGGAAAGTTTCTTTGATACATAATGTTAATGGAAAACTAGAATTTGTGTTCCACCTCTCTCTCTCTCTCTCAGAGGCTTGGCTCACAGTTGAACAGTCGTTTATTCGATCCCAGACGAGGAATGGACATTATGGAACACCGTCCTTGCAAATATTCACTTCAACTCTGCTCACACAGCCAATCAAGTACTTAGCCGTTAGTCGACTGTTCTGGAGAGAGAGAGAGAGAGAGAGAGAGAGACTCACTCTCTTTCTCTCTCTCAAAGAAAGCAGAGATAGATAAAAAAGGAAGAATTGGAATCTGCGTCTTTGATCCCCAGAGAGAGACGAAGACAATGAAAAACGTAAACAATAGAAAACGGGAATTTACCTTCAAAAGAGAACCTTGGAACCTTTCAGGTAATGTAAAGTTGTAAGACGGTCACCTGTCTATTACTGTGTCTATCCCTCTTCTGTCTGTCTGTCCGTTTGTCAAGATAGATGGATTAAAAAGTAAATACATGGATTATTGTTGCTTACTCAGGGAGTAAGACTATAAATGGCCCGAAAAAAGGAATTTTAGGATAGGATATTATTAGAATTATTAGAATGAAAATGTAAATTATTAGAATGAAAATGTAAAAAATGTGCATATTAAACAGTACAAAAAATGATTTCTAATAAAATATAACGTATTCATTTTAATGTTCGTTGGTGAAACAACGCTCTATTTGACCGTAGATTTCAGCACGCGTCCTGAGTAAGCTGGAGGTCGGATCACGCCTTGTTCGTTGATTTGATTTCTCGCGAAGGTGAAACGACTCTTGAGATTCATTTAAACGGCGAAATTCTAGTTTTATTTTTCAGAAATATTGAAAGAGATTTAAAATACTTCTTTATCTGTCGATCAGTTTTCAAGATCATGAACAAACGACAACACCCCCCAACCCCATAAGTAGGGTTGGTGATTTTTTTTTATTTAAAAAAATATTAAAAAATAACAAAATCAGTGATTTGAATTTTTTATCTATTTACTTTTTTTACTTTTTTTATTTGTTGGATGTATTTTCAATCCTTTTTTTCCTCAAAATGTATTTTAGGACAGAATTACTATTGATTTATCTTTCAGGTTTCCAGTCCTGACCTAAATTTATTATGTGCTTGCAATTTTTTTCATATCAAAATAAATAGATGCAGCACAGTTATGCTTAAGTTTTTATTAACCTCCAACCCATATTTTTACATTTATTTGCTTTCCAATTAAAAATAAAATCATGATTTTTTCATTCAAAAATCAATGATTTAATCGCTTGATTAAATCGGTTTGATTTAATCATTTCCAATCCCCCCCCCCCCCCCCATAAGAAAAATCCTTGGACAAGATTAAAAACAATTAAGAACCCCTAACCCACTAAAAAAAATACTTTTGTGAAACGATTCCAAACTTCAAATTATTCTGATGGTGAAAATCATATTTGACTGACGTTCTTGAACATCACAGTCATATAATATATTGTGAAGAAATCCTGCGTCAAGGATTACTCGAGTGAATCTAGAGTATTCAGCAACCCTCCACTCTTTACGAGAGAGAGAGAGAGAGAGAGAGAGAGAAAAATTTTACCCCGTATATATACGGGGTATATATACATTTTGACAAAGTGCTGTGGATTCAAAACAGCGGACCAACAAAGAGAGAGAGAGAGAAAGCTGACATCCAAGATAATGCGAACGAACCTGGTCTATTTCATCAGGTGTTTAAAAAGGGCCCAAACCCACTGGGGATACGCCTCTCTTGATTGCAGGTTGTACACAACGAGGTTCCTCAGTCCTTAATCTCCTGATGGATGAGTTCAGGACGGAGGTTTTGTGAAGGAAAGGATAAAAAAAAAGGGAAAAAAACTTGGATGAAAAAATAGGAAATTTAAATCAACTATTTTCGCAGCCTATGTAATGCTCATTCACATAACTAAGGTCGTGTACATAGTTTATATAATATATATATATATATATTAAATATTTTTGCATATAAATAAAAAAATATATATCTATAATATATATATATTTACATATATATATATATATATATATATATATATATATTATATAATATATATATATATATATATATATATATATATATATATATATATATATAATTTAAATGTAAATATATTTAATATATATAGATATATATTTATATTTATATGTAAAAAATATATATATATATATATATATATATATATATATATATATATATATATATATGTATATGTATATATATGTGTGTGTATGTATGTATCCATATAATAAAAATAATATTATAAGAAGAAGTTAAGAAGTTACCACGTTGATATATTTCAGCTATTCAATTGTGGATGAATTTCTCGTGTAGAAAACCTCTCTCTCTCTCTCTCTCTCTCTCTCTCAGACACAAAATGAATAATTATGATGAAGGAAGATCAAATATTATGGAAAAGTTGGATTTTTTAATGTCAGAATTTCTGGAAATGAAAAAAAGAACAACATACCAAGAACAGGAAGAGACATGGGAAAATCCTTATTACTACCAATATTAAATGAAGGAGAAAACACGCAAACCATCATAGTGATGAATGCGCAGGGTTTAGTTACGAGTAACTCAAAAAGAAAAATAGAGTACTTAGAAGAACTAACCCAAAATGAAAAGAAAATAGATATAATGAATATAAGTGAAACCTGGTATTCCCAAGAGACTGGGAATGATGATCAAATAAAAGGGTTCCAAACTTATAGATCAGATAGAAAAAATAGGAATCAAGGGGGAACCGCAATATATGGGAAAGACAAAAAACAAGGAAAAATATATGAGAAATATAGTAACTCAGAAATGTGAAACTAATAGCGGTAGAATTTGAATCTGAAAAATGATGAAACATAGTAATATATAGACCTCCTAATACTAAGAGTTTGACTTAATAATTGGAAAAAAATTGGATGATATATGTAGAAATCACAAGGACTGGACTATTCTCCTATCTGGTGACTTCAACTTTCCTTTCGTAGAATGGAAAGAACGAATAGGAGACTGTGGTGTACTTATACATATAAAAAAAAGAGAGTAATAGTAGTGCAGAAGATAAGAGGCAATTTGAAAAAGCTATTAGATATGCTACTAGAATACAAACATTCAACAAATAAATCACCTGCCAACAAGAAAGGAAAATACTTTAGACCTAGTATTTGTGAACGAGATGAATTATGTTAAAGAAATAATAGTTTATAATGCGAGTATTCAGATCTAATGTCATAGAATTAACAGTTCATTCCAAAGCAAGTGAAAATAGAGATAAGCAAGAAATGAAAAAGTGGGAAGGATATGGAAAAATACAACTTCTACAGTAAAAATATAAAATGGTCAGAAATTAATGAAGAATTAAACAAAGATTGGGATAACATTTTTCGTAAGTGATGACATAAGGGTAAATACGGAGATATTATATAAAATATTGGAGAAAATAGTGGATAAATATATACCGAAGAAGAAAAGTAAACATCATTCATGCATACCAAGAGACAGAAGGATCTTGTTCCAGAAAATCAGAAAGTGGAAAAAAGGTCTTGCAAAAGAAAAAAATGCATGGGGAAAGTTATAGAACTAAAAAGTAAGATAGAAAATGCAGAACAAAAGATTATACAATCAAAAGAAAATGAAAAAACGGGACTTGGAAGAAAAAACCCTATTAAAATATCAAAGCAAAACCCCAAACTATTATACTCATATGCGAAGAAGATGAATAAAGGAAGAATAGAAATAGGCCCTCTGAGAATTGAAGGGAGATTAACGAATGAAAAAAAGGAAATTTGCAAAACATACTGGCAGAACGATATAAGAGAGAATTCACCCCTAGAATAGATAATGAAGATAATGATATAGAAGTAAGGGACGAAAATAGTGAATATTTAGCTGACATAGAAATTAATGAAGCTGATATTGTGCAGGCAATTAATGAAATTAAAATGGAGCTGCTGCAGGGCCGGATGGAGTCCCTGCTATCTTGTTAAAGAAAGTAGTTCATTCTATCGCAAAGCCACTTGCAATATTATTAAGACAAAGTGTAGATACAGGCAAGATTTATGATGAGCACAAATTAGCATATATCACCCCTACTTTCAAAAGTGGATCAAGACTAGAGGCAAGTAATTATAGGCCTGTGAGTCTAACATCACATATTATGAAAGTGTATGAAAGGGTAATGAAGAAAAAATATTATGAAACATTTAATAAAAAATAATTTGTTTAATATAGGACAACACGGTTTCGTACCCGGAAAAAGTACACAAAACCCAACTGTTAGTCCACCGTGAGAACATATTCAAAAATATGAAAAGCGGAAATGAAACAGATGTGGTTTATCTAGACTTTGCAAAAGCTTTTGACAAAGTAGACCATATATATTAGCAAAGAAAATTAGAAAACACAATATCGTAGATAAAGTAGGAAGATGGTTAAAAGAATTTTTACACAACAGAAAACAGATAGTTATTGCAAACGATGAGAAATCGGATGAAACCAAGGTAATATCCGGTGTGCCACAAGGTACGGTGCTAGCTGCAATATTGTTTTGTTATATGATTGAAGACATAGACAGTAATGTTAAGGATTCGGTAGTGAGCAGTTTCGCTGATGACACAAGAATAAGTAGAGAAATTACTTGTGATGAAGATAGGAACGCTCTACAAAGAGACCTTAACAAAGTATATGATTGGGCAGAGGTAAATAGGATGGTATTTAACTCTGATAAATTTGAATCAATAAATTATGGAGACAGAGAAGGAAAGCTATATGCATATAGGGGACCTAATAATGAGACAATCACAAATAAGGAAGCAGTTAAAGACCTTGGTGTGATGATGAATAGGAACATGTTATGCAATGATCAAATAGCCATTCTGTTGGCAAAATGTAAAGCAAAAATGGGAATGTTGTTACGGCACTTCAAAACAAGAAAAGCTGAACACATGATTACGCTTTATAAAACATATGTTCGTAGTCCACTTGAATATTGCAATATGATATGGTACCCACACTATCAAAAGGATATTGCACAAATAGAGAGTGTTACAAAGGTCCTTTTACAGCTAGAATAGAAGAAGTTAAGGACCTAGACTACTGGGAAAGACTACCAAATCCATTAAAAATTATATAGTCTAGAAAGGAGAAGAGAACGCTACATGATAATTCAGGCATGGAAACAGATAGAAGGAATAACAGAAAAATATCATGGAACTAAAAATATCAGAAAGAGCAAGCAGAGGTAGATTAATAGTGCCCAAAACTATACCAGGAAAAATAAGGGAAAGCACACAGAACATTAATCCACTACGCACCAGCATCGATAATCAGCGTCTATTCAATGCGTTGCCAGCTCATCTGAGGAATATATCAGGAGTGAGGGTAGATGTGTTTAAGAATAAGCTCGACAAATATCTAAACTGCATCCCAGACCATCCAAGATTGGAAGATGCAAAATATACCGGAAGATGTACTAGCAACTCTCTGGTAGACATTAGAGGCGCCTCACACTGAGGGAACCTGGGGCAACCCGAACGAAGTGTAAGGTCTGTAAGGTAAGGTCTAAGGTCTCTCATTATAATAATATATATCTATATATATATATATATCTATCTATATATATATATAATATATATATAATATATATATATATATATATATATATATATACATTTATATATATATATTACAATATGTGTATATATATATATAACACATATGTATATATAATATATATATTACATATGTGATAACACATTAATACATGTATATGAGAGAGGAGAGAGGAGAGAGAGATGAGAGGAGAGAGAGGAGAGTGTGTCACAGTAACTACAGTAAAATCACCACACGACATTAAAGAGAACGCGTATCTACTCACGAATAAAGATTTAAATGAGAAACACAAAAACTGTACAAAAAAAAAAAAAAAAAAAAAAAAACAAAAAAAAAAAAAAAAAAAAAAAGGTCGTGATGTGAAGTTCTCCCAAAAGCAAACCAAGCTGTAGGTGCGTCTAATAATTATAAATGAACCGATTGCTCCTTCAAGTGTTCAACACACTTGTCTCCTTGACAAATTTCGAATCACTTAGGGCACCTGACAGATGCAAATTGATGTTATTTAACAATATTCAGGAGATCTGAAATTCTTCCCAGTTGTGGGAATAGAGAATTACCATTCCTTTAAGGCGGAAGCAAAATAAATGAGGATTGGAATACAGAGCTTAGGCCAAAGGCCAAGCGCTGGGACCTCTGACAAGGTCATTCAATGCTGAAAAGTAAACAAAGCGAAAAAGATTTGAATGGCGTAACAGAATGAAGACGTCAGAGCAGCTGCACTAAGAATCAACTGTTAGGAGAGGATTGGGGAAAGCAAAGATGGTAGAGAGAAAATAGGAATGGAGGTAGAGTAAAAGGAATGAAAGAGGTTGCAACTGGAGGCCTAAGGAAGGCAAGCGGCAAAGAACCTGAAGTAAAGCTACAGTGTTCCGAATGAGGTACACTGTCGAGAGAGAGAGAGAGAGAGAGAGAGAGAGAGAGAAAGAGAGAGAGAGAGACGTAAGATATACTCGTACCTACTATATTACCATCCCGTTGCATAAAACATGCACAAGATGTCCTGTCTACGCTTATCAGACGGAGGGAACGTTCCAAATGCCCCTCCGATGCAAATGCCAAACTCACGCCCTCTTCGGAAAGCTGCCCACCCCACCCGCCCACCCACGCAGGGCAGCTTGGCAAAGAGGGAGTCGGTCACTTACCTCGTCAAAAGCAACGAAATCGTTAAAGGGCTCAAATCGAGAGCGCATGCCCTGTACTATTGCGTCATCACCTCTCGTTTCGTAAGTAATAGGGGGTGAGGTCTCGCTCTCGTCTATGAGAGAGAGAGAGAGAGAGAGAGAGAGAGAGAGAGAGAGAGAGAGAGAGATGCAGTAATGTGTTTTGAATAAGTGAGAGAGAGAGTATGTAGTTATGTCTGAATAAGAGAGTGTGTGTGTGTGTGTGTGTGTGTGTAGAGAGAGAGAGAGAGAGAGAGAGAGAGAGAGAGAGAGAGAGAGAGAGAATGGTACGCAGTAATGTGTTTTGAATAAGTAAGAGAGAGAATGCAGTTGTCTGAATAAGAGAGAGAGAGAGAGAGTATGCAGTTGTCTGAATAATTGAGAGAGAGAGAGAGAGAGAGAGAGAGAGAGAGAGAGAGAGATGCAGCAATGTGTTTTGAATAAGTGAGAGAGAGTGCAGTTGTGTCTGAATGAGAGAGAGAGGAATATGTGAAAGATAGAATGCATCTGTCTCAATGAGAGAGAGAGAGGCATGCAGTTATGTCTTTGAATAATTTAGAGAGAGAGAGAGAGAGAGAGAGAGAGAGAGTTACAAGGAGCTACAAGGATTAGGATGTCTCAAAGACTTGTTAGTCCATCCGAGGAGACATCGTGTGCTCACTTATCTGTAGGAGCAGGTTTTACTGTGCATTCACAGCGTCCTAATGATTTTGTCTAGCTTTCTTTTAAACTCTTCCACACTGTTACTGTTTACAACTTCTGGTGGCAGTTTATTCCATGTGTCACATATCTTGTATGTGAAGAAATTCCCACAATGGGATGTGTTGTATCTCTTCAGATCTAGTTTCCATCCATTATTTCTTGTCTGGTTTTCGGTTAATGCCTTTCAGTATTTCGAATGTTTCTAGTAGTTGTCCTCGCAATCGTCGTTTCTAAGCCATACATATTCAGGCTCTCTAGTCGTCTTCGGTAACCTATTTGCCTGATGGATGAATTAACTTTGTGGCTCTTGCTTGTACTCCTATTTATGTCTTTTCTTAGTGTTGGTGACCAAAACTGTACTGCATATTCAAGATGGGGTCTAATTACTGATGTGTGGAGCTGCAGCACAGTTTCCTTGTTACTGTATTTGACTTGGCTCTTTACGTATCCCACTAGTTTCTGTGCCTTCTTTTCTGTTTTTATGCAGTTTTGTGGATTTTAAGTCCTTGGTAATCATGACTCCAAGGTCCTCCTCGTTAAAAGGCATTTGCCATTTTTTTTTTACAAGTCTCCTATTTTCATTAGATCATTTCTTAAACCTCCCACTGCATCTGGGTCTGCTACATTTACACCTAGTTTGGTGTCATCTGCAAATTTGGCTATCCTGCTAGTTAAGCTTATATCAGTGTCATTAATGTAAATAAAAAAACAAGAGAGGGCCAAGGACAGAAGCCTGGGGAACTCCACTTGTTACATCTGCCCATTCCGATTCTTCACCATTTATTACGACTCTGTTTTCTATAAGTTAGCCAGTCTTCGACCCTGAATGAGAGAGAGATAATTTCAAATAAATTGAAGAGGAGGAGAGGGGAGAGAGAGACGAGAGATAATTTAAATATTGAGAGAGAGATCGAGAGAGAGAGAGACGAGAGATGAGAGAGAGATTGGAAGGCAGTTACGAGTTACGAAGGAGAGATTTAACCTATTCGCGTTTTAACCTTCATTAAATCTTATCTGAATAATCATATCGTTCTTAAGCTTAGCCACATATCCCGCGAAACGTTACAAACGCAGTCCATCCCGAAAGGCTATGAGAAACATTACAAGAAATCCAAGGATTCTTGTATGGAATCGCTAACAAGCAAAGACGCTCTGAACCACTAGACGCCCGTGTGTAACAAATGGGCGTGTCCGTTATGCCCTATGGGAGAATTCGGACGGGAACATAAAGGGAGCCGAAATATTGATCAGATAAACGTCTGGAGAGGCCTAAGGACGGATGCCTCATGAAGGCTGCTGCCGAGAATGACAAGGTATACTGTTTGGGATGGGGGCGGTGGGGGGCGGGTGGGAGGGGGGGGGGGGGGGGGGGCCTCCCTTTACACTTGTTGCGGGGGCGGGGGGGGGGGGGGGCGGGGGGGGCGGGGGGGGTGATCTGGCCCAAGAAATACAAACAAACACCGGGAGATTTGCATGGGGGATTGGTTCCGTGATTCTCTTTGGGCCAACATCTTATTGTTCTTTTTCTTCTTTTTATTTTCTTTTATTGTAAAGTTTTTTTGCTTTTCTTTTCTTTTCAGAATAGTGGGAGTTGATGCGTCTGTATCATATTACAGTTCGTGGGCTTCTTGTCAAGTTTTTTTTTTTCACCTTAATACCTCGACCACCTGCACTGTACTGACGTTTTTTTTTTTTTCGCCCAGGAGGTTCGCATCCTAAATCCAAAAAATGTACGGGTTGCTCTATGAGCAAGAGCCCGTGCTGGCACAAGGTCAGCTAAATCTAAAAGAAAAAAAAATCAATACAAAATTATTTTTCGTTTCACTCCCAACTTTTGGATTCAGGATCGTCATCAGGGGGAAACGTATCCTGAAATAGTGCAGAACAGAGAAGTTAGTAGACTTCTTTGCTGATGGGTTAGAGCTGGGCTGTTCCTGTTCTGTTCTGTGACCCAGAGGAACAAGCTGCAGTATCATACTCAAGTACTGAAATGTAGACCGTATCTGAGTTTTGGTTTGTATGATGTTTTTACGCTGAATGAAACCAGTGGTTATTCAGCAACGGGACCAACGGCTTGACGTGACTTCCGAACCACGTCGAGAGTGAACTTCTAATCACCAGAAATACACCTCTCTCACGCCTCAGTGGAATGACCGAGAATCGAACTCGCGGCCTCCGAGGTGGCAAGCCAAGACCATACCGATCACGCCACAGAGGCGCGACCGTATCTACGCCCATATACAGGAACGTAGGGGAATTAAAAAAAAAAAAAAAAAAATTGTTCCACAGGACACTACATGAAACCCCGTACAGAAACGCAAAGGAATTCATGTAAAAAAAATATTTCAAAAAACTATTTCGCACAGGAGACATTTCTGACCAGCAGCCGAACTACAAAAACACAACACAACACTTCACACATTCTTCGGATCGACTCAGGGGACTAAAAACAACTCCCTTGATTAAATTCCTTTCCTGTAGGAGGAGGAGGAGGAGGAGGAGGAGTCTCCTCCTCCCCACCTCCCCCTCCCATACCCCGACAGCTGCTGCTGCTGCTTACTTTTGAAACTTATATATAGTCTTCCTCACACTTCAGCGGAGTTAAACAGATCTGCCTCCTCAGGTACACTGTACTACATCAGATAACAGGAGGAGGAGGAGGAGGAGGAGGAGGAGGAGGAGGAGGAGGAGGCCAGGAGGAGGAGGAGGAGGAGGAGGAGGTGGTGGTCTGTGTCGGAGGTGTGAAAGGAATAAGCTCGTCGTGTCTTCGACTACTATAATACAAGAGTCGAACACTTATTATTATTATTATTATTAATTATTCTTATTATTATCATATTCAGAAGATGAACCCAATTCACATGGAATAAGTCCACAGATTATTATTATTACTATACTATTATTACAACATGTCCACGTATTATTATTATTATTATTATTATTATTATTATTATTATTATTATTCAGATGATGAACCCTATTAACGTGCTCACTCGAAAAGAAGCAGAAAGAAAAATGGGATATACAGAAAGAGATTAGTTATTAGAAGAACAGATAAATTAACAAACTAATAAATAAACAAAAATGTAAGTAAAATATTAAAATACGAGTTGAATTTGTATTAGGGTAGTATTCGTCGAGTATTGCAAAACATACTCAATATTTTATATTATAGCAATGACTATGCACATACTAAATTGAAACATTAAATTATGAACCAATATCATACTAAGGCTTGTGGTAATCCCTTGACAAAATCTCCTCTATTGAACATTCAATAAAATCTATCAAAACAAAGCGTGATGCGAACTCCAGCTTACTAGAAGCGCGTGCTATAGTCTACGGTCAAATAGAGCGTTGTTTCGCCAACGAAAATCAAAATAAATACGCTAAATTTTATTAGTAATAATAATTTTTCCGTAATGCTTAACATGCACATTATTTATTTTTTGTATTTTCATTCTAATATATAAAATATCATATCCTAAAATTATCTTTAACGCAAAGCGGAACACCTATTTCAGACCTTATTAGGCTTTTCCATAGGGCTTTCCTAACCCCCCCAACAAGAACAACAAAGTAGTTTGTAGGCTTACTCCCCGCGTAAGCGAATATTAATTTCTCACCCAAATAAAAAAATATATCAAGTCTTCGGATGAGCAATGAATCAGGATCAATACAAAAAACAAAAATCTACGGAATACATATAAGCTCATACGCATATAACAAACAAAAACATAAAGACGACAATAACAACAAAGAAGTTACTCCCCGAGTAAGCGAAAATTATATTCTCACCCTAAAAAATATATCAGGTCTTCGGATGAGCAATGAAGCGGGATATATACAAACAAAAATCTACTGAATGCGCATAAGCTAATATGCAAATCACAAACAAAAAATTAAAAACGAGCGCGCTCGCGAGCGAAAAGGTCAGGACCACGAGGTATAAGGTTCCAAATATTTGCATCGACTTCGCTCGCAAGATCTCCCATATCGGGGAGTGTAATTTATCGCCATTCAATAAAGCTTACGAAAGGAATCAGTCTACAGCAGATCCATAGGAGGTCACTCGGGGGTCCTTGGATAACGTATGGGTTCCCCTACACATTAGGCCTCCCAGCACAATAACAATTTATGGCTGTTGTTACGTGAGAGGCCACTTTTACGCCAGAGATATGCGCATATGTAATGAACGGTCATCACAGGGGCTTCTAAAGAAATCGATCTCTAATGGGCGGGCGGAGTTGTAGTGGGGGTTAGCGTGGAAGGGGGAGGGTTGGGGGGGGGGTTCTAGTTGAGACTGGTAGGAGGGGTAAGTGGAGGAAGGGAGAGAAAGGGTTGATAGATTTCGGCATACAAGTCACACATTCTTTTTCATATTTTTATATTCTAAGTGGAAAACCCTTGAGGATTTTGCGAGTTATTGTGGAAAAACTAAAGAGTTATTTTGAAAGAGTTATATATTGTATTTTCCTATGCAAAAATCATGAGATTCACTTTGATATTTATTACGTTCCTAAGCAGGCGTCAGAAAAATGTAAATAATTATTATTATCATCAAGAACATACTGTCTCAAAGCCATGAAATTGCATGGTAATTCTTAAAAAATAAGAACTTTAAATAAAAAAAAACTCTGATGACCGTGAGTAAAAAAAAAAAATATAGGAGAAAATAATAGACGTTAAATAATTAACAAAATAAACACCATTAAAACAAACAGCATGGAATCAGACCAAAGTGGCCTCCTTAATAAACCGGCAAAACTCAATGAAACCAGGGATTGAACAGGATCACAAGAAAGAGACGCCCTTCTTTATTCTTTCCCTTTTCTGCTTTCCTTCGGGTCTGGGTCAGATAAGGGTACCAGGATGCCCGCCCACTGGCCACTGCCATTTGAAAGAAAAGGCCTCAAGCTTCAGGAATATAAGAACGCTGTGCCGAAGACCTTCGTGTCTACGGAGCTTTCAGTATTCAGTTATATGAAGCTGGAGCTCAGACAAGCTTCGTGGAGTATTCAGAGCGAAGACGAAATGCGTAGCTCCGTTTGAACAAAGGAAGACAACAAAATGTGCTCCAAGACCTTCGTGTCTACGGAGCTTAAGGTATTCAGTTATATGGAGCCGGAGCTCAGACGAGCATTGTGGAGTATATTTCAAGCGAAGACGAAACGCGTGGCTCCATTTGAACAAAGCAGGAAGACAACAACAAAGAATGCTAAAAAAAAAAATAAATAAATAAAAAGCTCCAGAAAACTCCCGAGTTATGCTCCAATCTAAGAGAGGATAATGAATTGGTTTTACGTAACCCGGCTACTGACATTTTATGACAAGCCGTCTGTCGAATACAAGTCGACCTTTAAAAAAATACTTTTTTTTTATATGTCTTGGCGAAACGGAAAGGTTGTTTTTCTAGTTTTTTATTTTTATTTTTATTTTAATGTAAGATCACTCTCTTCAGATAGAAATAGAAGTACCTCTTTTTCTTTCTACTTTTATTAAACGAAAAAGGAATTGGAATAGTTAGTTGTATGACAAGTACTTTTGGGATTAAGTAAATACATATTCAGAAATAAATAGAAAATTTAAACTTATTTCAACTATAAGACCTCTGGACTCGAGAAGAATACATAAGTGTTAACCAATTGCGCGAAGTAATCCGTCAGATTCAAAGAATAACTATAAACAACCTTAAAAAACTTAAACTAACATTACAGAGAATGAAAAATACTGCGGAAGAGTTCTGGACAAGAATAGACATTAAATCTAAAAGAAAATTAGGCCTAAATCATATGGCAAGGTCTAAAAATTATAAGGTCAAATTTCGTAAATAATTCGTCAGTATTACTATGAAAGGATTTCCCCACAATTCAGCTTTTGTGTGTGTGTGTGTGTGTGGTGAGTGTGTGAGAGAGAGAGAGAGAGAGAGAGAGAGAGAGAGAGAGAGAGAGAGAGAGAGAGAGAGAATTCTACGGACGTTTGCCAGTCAAGAATCAATCAACTTAGAATCTGTGATATTTATTAAGTACCGTCAAGCACTAAAGATAAATTACCGCTTTCAGACTCGTAGCCAGAACGTAAATACAAATGTAAATGAATCGAATTTAAATCAATTTGCCCAAAGTTCTGCAACATAATCAATTTGATAAGTTAAAAAAAATATTTCTGATAAAAAGTTTGAAAAAAACTAAATTTTGACAGAAGTGTATTGAATAAAAAACCGAGAATAAGAGCCAAAAAAAGTGATACGATATCATACATTATATGCATGCATATGTATATATATACACATTTATGTACGTATATATATATATATATATATATATATATATATATATATATATGACTGGTAAAAACTGTTAAAAAGTTCTGTTACAACAGAATCCATCTAATAAGGAAGCCCATAAAAACGCCAAAATAGAGAGAGGAAATACTATATTTCAGAGAATGCTCTCTCTCTCTTCAGGTAGATGAATGAGAAAAGTTACAGAAAAGGTGGTATTTATACCAATAGATCCATCCACAGTTAAGCCAATTTAGGTCACTCCCACTGACAATCCTCTTTTAATCCTCTTAAGCGCTGGTGGAATGAAAACTTTATCAATGACATCTGAATTTCATGCGCCCTTTGAGATGTTCATCACCTGTCTCTGTTTAATCAAGGCCGATTCTATCATCTGACTCTTGTACCGGCAGTTGCTGCTAAAAATTTAATATATATACATATATATATATATATATATATATATATATATATATATATATATATATATATAAAATATATAAAACTTTTCATTTGGACATGATACAAGTTAAAAAAAAAAAAAACGGAAGCCCACAAAAGAGAGAAAAAGCGAAACACGAAATAAACGGGAAGCGGAGGAATAACAAGAAGAGGAAATGAACACAAGGAAACGCCCACTCCGAAACTCAAAGAGTACAAAACATCTTCAGATCTGTATTCAAAATGGGCTGACGAAAGCCTGAACATGATTCATGGACAGATTCGTTGGGCGCGCGAGGCATCAGAAGAGAGATGAGAAGATGAGCGGAAAGCGCTAGTCCCTGCATTATCCCATTTGCAAACATCAAAATGCTCGAGAGTTTGTCAGGAGAGACATATTATGCCTTTGCACCTCCAGGACACGGGCAGAAATCATCATCATCATCATCATCATCTCCTCCTCCTCCTCCTCCTCCTCCTCTTCTTCTTCTTTCGTTCATGACAGAGTGTAAACAATCTCGAGGAACTGTACGGGTTGAAAAGTATGCAAATAATTGTATTTTATACCTCTCTCTCTAACTACTTGTATTTTAAGTCTCTCTCTCTCTCTCTCTCTCTCTCTTCTCTCTCTCTCTCTCTCTCTGCCCTACAAAGTAGCACTGATAGGGTGAGGTCATGCCAAGACTCCTAATCGATCATTTACGTTGATGACAAACTCTAATTGAAATCATAGACAGAAATCAATGGAATTCCATTAATTATGGGAATAATCCCAGAGAGAGAGAGAGAGAGAGAGAGAGAGAGAGAGAGAGAGAGAGAGAGAGAGAGAGAGAGAGAACCCTAAAACTCAAGAGGAAACTCTGTAGTATATATATAAATAAAACTCAAAACGCAAAGATTGAGAGGTTCAAGGTCGACCTCTTCCAGTGTGACGCAGTTATAGTTGTTACAAAAGCAGCATCTAGTATCTATTCGACCGTGGTGTCTGATTTTTCCCTCGAATCCTGCACGACAGATCGCTATCCGAAACCCAAAGAAGTAAATATAAAATGATATCAGCGCCAACATACAGTTTCAGATGACGAATGATGACTGGAATCAACCCACAATAATTGAATGCAACTGACACATTGATTTATGGCGGACCAAAATTAGCGTCACTACGCCTAGGTTCTTGACGCCGTAATCAATTTGTATAAGACAATAAAAAGCACAATAAACAAATGGATGTAAAAAGAGCTGTTATATTCTGAAGAAATAGTGAATTGCACTTTTTTAAGTTACGAACTTTTGTGGCATTCCAGGAAAACATTCACTCTCTCACTACCTTTCCGATAAACAGTATATAGTCGTTAATCTCGTCAGAGGAAGTAGATATTTAGAGCTCTCAGAATCTTTCACAGTAGCTGTAGTTTTCCATCACAGTCACCAACTGCCAAATCATCATCGGGAAGCAGCAATCATTCACTATTCAATTTGCAACTCTGTTGTACTAGTAAATCTGTTGATTTCCTGTCATTTTTAATTAATCCATTGAAAAGATATGAATCAGATGTGTATACAGAGGATATCACCGGCTCAAAACCACTTTCACGCCAAACCAGTCACTCCCCTTGCCAGATATTCTAAACAGCATTCACGTAGCTTCAGATAGTTCCACACTGAATCTACATCACACCATAGCACGGATTTTGTTGTCAGTCCCGTCCCACGTATGCTACATAATCCCTTTTCCCTTCTCGCGCGATTGTTTCAAAACAAACGGCTGATTCAAACACCGTCAGCCTTTTCTGAAGCTCTCTGTTCTCTCGCTGACAATTACTCTTCTGTCTGTCTGTCTTACTCTCTCTATCTGACTTAATAAAACATCTCTACCATATGACCTCCCTATCATACTGAATAAATATTGTTGTGATGTTTATATTCACATGAGTAATATTTACCTTTTGACACAAATACACACTAATCTCTCTCTCTCTCTCTCTCTCTCTCTCTCTCTCTCTCTCTCTCTCTCTCTCTGACAATCTAAAAAAAAAAACAAAAAAAAACTTATTTTACATTTTCGTAAGTGGAATACGATCGACTAAGTTGAGATGTCATGTCAACACATCTGTACCCCAGTGTGAGGTGCCTCACACTGAGGGACCTGGGGAAACCCGAACGAGCTGTAAGGTAAGGTAAGATCGATCTCTTATATATATATATATATATATATATATATATATATATATATATATATATATATTATATATATATATAAAACACACGCACAAACATAGACTGCACGATTCTGCAGAGTCGCCAGGCGCTGTTGCAAAGGCATAGAGTAATTATCTAATTAACGCTAAAAACAACGACCCAAGTTGTGGCACTTTTCAAGGAAGTCTCTCCTTCCCTTGAGAGAGAGGAGAGGGAGAGAGAGAGAGAGAGAGAGAGAGAGATGAGAGAGGAGAGAGAGAGGAGAGAAACTAACCAGCGACTGAATAAAAACACTACGACGATTGTGCCTGAAAACAGACAAATAAACAAACGTAGAAACTCGGCAGATCGTTTCAACAAAGATTTCTCAGTCAAAGAGAGTACTACCAGAGATCTTAATATGAGTCAAAACTACTAAGTTATAATGAATCATTTAAGGCTTGACCTCGAAGGAATGAAGCACCAACAAAGATATGTCTATTCATAACCATTTTGATAATAATAATAAATAATAATAATAATAATAATAATAATAATAATAATAATAATAATAATAATAATAATAATAATAATAAGAGGAAGAAGAAGAAAGAAGAAGAAGAAGAAGAAGAAGAAGAAGAAAGAAGAAGAAAAGTTATTAAACAAAACTGGAAAAGGAAGTTGAGAGTAAAAAGGTTTGAAAGGCGTAACAGAAGGAAAACCTTAGAAAACATTTGCACTCTGAAACAATTATTGTAGGGAGAGGCTTAAAGAAACTAAGAGATGGAAGAAAGAGAAATATGAACGGAGGTACAATAAAGGGAATGAAAGGGGTTGCAGCAAAGAACCTTTAAACTTAAAAGTAATGCCTATAGTGTATCGCGCGAGGTGCACTGACGACACTAACCCCCCTTAGGGAGAAGATCCCGTAAACAAAAGGTTAATGATAAAAGTCCCCGGAACTGTCTTGGCCATTCCAGCTTTAAAAACAAATAATAAAGAAAAAACTCCGAAGACCACAGACGTTCACTAATTAACCTGCCCCGTAGTGCCGCACCTCACGGGGTGCACTGTAGGCGTTACTAAAGCTTCTCTGCAGCGTCCCTTCGGCCCCTAGCTGCAACCTCTTTCATTCCTTTTACTGTACCTCCGTTCATATTCTCATACTTTCATCTTGCTATCCACCCTCCCCTAACAATTGTTTCACAGTGCACCTGCTTTGAGGTTTTCCTCCTGTTACACCTTTCAAACCTACCGTCAATTTCCTTCCCAGCACTGAATGTCCTCATGGGTCCCCAGTACTTGGCCTTTTGACATAAGCTCTTACATTCCATACCATTAGCCATACTGCCACTTATTGCATAAATGAGAATCAGACGGGTGTAATGGGACATACGCACTCAACCGTGAAGAGACAAAGAGAATAAGGAAGCGATAAAAAAAAAAAAAAAAAAAAAAAAAAAGGGGGGGGGGGGGGGGGGGGGGCGTATTAAAAAAAAAAAAAAAAAAAAAAAAAAAAGGGGGGGGGGGGGAGAGAAAGAGGAAAAAGAAGAGACGTAATAAGACAACGCGATCGGAATAACTTAGACCTGCGGTAGGTAGTACCCGAAAACAAGAAGTTGCCCCCATTTGCATAACGGCTAACCCATTTCTACAAGAATGCCGGTCTCTGTGCCTTTTGGTTTGCAGGCTTGTGCCTCGAAGATGACTTTTTTCTTTCTTTCTTTTTAAAGATTGTCAGTCCCAGCGGCCTCTGGGGGTACAGAGACTATAAGCTGAGGTACAGATGTGTTGACATGACATCTCAAGTTAGTCAGTTGTATTCCGCTTAGGAAAATGAAAGTTTTTTTATTTTATTTTTTTTAGGTTGTCAGTCCCAGCGGCCTCTGGGGGTACAGAGAATGTAAGCTGGGGTACAGATGTGTTGACATGACATCTCAAGTTAGTCAATCGTATTCCACTTAGGAAAATGAAAAAGAGAAAAAGTGTCGTAGTGAGGATATGCCGACAGTTTCGTCCTCCATTGGACTTCCTAGAAGAGGTCCACTGGAGGACGAAACTGTTGGGCATATTCTCACCATTTTTTTTTTTTTCCTAAGTGGAATACAACTGACTAACATATATTCGTAACTAAGAAGACTACCAGTACTGTCTCAAGTTGGGAGGATAGCATAAACTTACTTAAGCATTCATGAAGAATTTTATGCTTAATGAGACATATTAGGTCATTTGAATGATCCAAACCGGTCCCACCCCCCAAAACAAGGTAACTATTATTATTATTATTATATTATTATTATTATTATCATTGAGATGATGAACCCTATTCATATGGAACAAACCCACCACAGGGGCCACGGACTTCAAATTCAAGCTTCCAAAGAATATAATGGGTGTTCATTCCAAAGAAGCAACAAAAGGTATTAGGAAATACAGAAACAAGAGATCAGCTATCGGAAAAAACGAATGAATTAACATATGAATTATGAGCCAAAAAAAGAAAGAAGGCAAAAAATGAAGCAATAAACAAGAATAAATCAAGTCTATAAGGCAACCTGAATGAGCCAGAGCGAGGGCAACCAATCATGGCGCCCTCCACAGACAGAGTACTTTAAACCATTCAGTCATTCAATCCTTTGTTGGCAGAGAAACACCGTCGTCTCTCTGGAAAATATATCAGGGAAGGAGGCCAGAAGAACACTTTCCACAAACAAAAGGAATACATTAACTGCGCAACAAGAATAATTTTCGAACCTTTTCCAGGGGCACCTGAATATTTATCATGACGATTTGAAGACCTGGAGTCCTGGACTCATGAATGAACCAGATCTTGATGTGTCTAACTGTTGACGTAAAATACATATACAAACACACACACACACCACACACACACACACACACACACACACATATATATATATATATATATATATATATATATATATATATTGAGTGTGTGTGTGTGTGTGTGTGTGTGTGTAGTATGCATGTATCATGTATGTACATATAGATATATATATATTTGTGTGTAGTATGTATGCATGTATGTATTATGTGTATATATATATATATATATATATATATATATATATATATATATATATATATACACACACACACACACATACACGCAACGTATAACTGAATCAAGAAAATATGGAACGTGATGAAAAAACAAAGGAAATATTACACACATATATATAATGTATATATAAATATAAATAGATTATACATTATATATTAACCAATTATTTAACTAATCGGATCAATATACAACCCAAATACCTTTAATCAGGACCCCTACCCCCCCCCCCCCTTCCCTTTTGAGGAAAAATATTCGAGAACGAAAAACATACACGAGACTTTTTAATGAATTATTCTTCGCTGTACAAGATAAACGTACGAAATGACTCGTTAAATACACTCCCAAGGTCAGATCAGTTAAGTCACCATATATAGGACTCCAGATAACTGGCTCCCCCTCCAGCGGACAGACCTAAAAGAAAAAAAAAAAATCTGGAGGTTCTGGCGTTGGGCAGGGTGAGTATATCCAGTGTTGTGTTCATATATTCCTCTCTCTCTCTCTCTCTCTCTCTCTCTCTCTCTCTCTCTCTCTATATATATATATATATATATATATATATATATATATATATATATATATAATATGAAGGGATTCACTTTTAATGATAATGACTCTCTCTCCTCTTCTCTCTCTCTCTCTCGTATATACTACGGAGAGAGAGAGAGAGAGAGAGAGAGAGAGAGTCATTATCATTAAAAGTGAATCCCTTACCGCAATTTTTTGGGGGGCCACTAGACGAGCGTCATGGAGTATGAGGTACGATTAAGTAGATGGCCCTGTACAGAGGATGCAGAGAGAGAGAGAGAGAGAGAGAGAGAGAGAGAGAGAGAGAGAGAGAGAGAGCAGCAGCACCAAAAGCTTAAGCGCCCGATGCTTAGCATAACAATTAGCTGTAGTTACGGCTGATAAAAAGGAACAGGTTCGTCTCTTCCTCTTTCTCTCATTCCGGACTGGGCGTTGTCTGTTCCTTCTTCAACATCCCCACCAACCCCCCATCCCACCATCCCCCATCTCTGCCCCCCATTCGGCTGTTGGAGGGGTAAAACAGGAGGGGAGGATTTGTAACAATCTTCCGTATTCACAAATTTGACGCACAAAACTAGAAATCTCTATTCTGTCCTAAACGGACACATACACACACACGCACACACACATATATGTATGTAATATAATATATATATATATATATTATATATATTATATTATATATATATATATAAGATATATATATATAATATACATATATATATATATATACCATATATATATATAGATACAATACATATAATATATATTATATATATATAGACACAATATATATATAATATAAAAATTATTATATATTGTTACGTATATAGGGCCTTGTGGAGGCTAGATACGTAAACGGAAGTAATTTAGGGATTTCAAGAGGGAATTGCTTTAACTTACCGTAAGCTGAAAGTTATTATTAAGTTCTTTAGAGGGAAGGTCGCCAGAAAACTCAGCTCGTTACTTAACAACTATTTATACTAAAACAGGCCCGTGCTGGGCTGGAGAAAAGTAAATGATGGCTCCGTTGAGCCATTATAGCTGGTTTTCATACACTTGGGTAATGCAACACTTGCGGGCAGAGACATGACACGTGGCTCAGGGAATCTGGAAAAGAATCCCAGATTAAACGAGATAAAAGGAAAAATGACTTCTTGCTTTGATTAAGGCTGATTAATTCTCTAGCATTGGGAAAGGTAAACTCGAAGGGTTCACTGAGGTATACACGAAAGCTTGGTCTTTAACAAGTCACAAAGGGGAGCACGTGCCCGATGAGGACAAAGGGCTTTGATGTAGAAGGGGTAAAAATGAGAATTGAAAATGAATTTAGCAAGAGTCGTATGGTAGTTAATAAAAGGTGCTGGGTTGAAGTTTACACTTTCAGACGTACCTTTATGCAAATTCTGTGTATCTTGTAGAAGAATGCGGTCCGACCTCTGTTCAGGTCTGGGGTTCGTGTCCACCAGTGCGTCGTGGGTAGGCCTAATTTTGGGAGGCTGGCAATTTGACCTCTGTCCGAGATCACGTCTCGCAGCCGACTGAGATCGATACTGGTTGTTTTCGAATCACGGGGCTTCCAAAAAACCGCCTTGAGCATTGCCTGAAAGGTGGTAAACACAACGCCAGCAAATTGGGAAGGAAAATAGGTCTTATTGTAGAAGTCCCTAAAATCCATCTCGAAGCCTAGCTACTCTTGTGACTTGCCTCTCTTACCCTAAGCTTCCGGTTCAGACCGGAAAATATCATTCCTACGACATACCCCACTCTCCCAACAACAGTCGCTTCAGGAGAAGGCATGGCTGCTACTTTTATAATTAAATATAACTAAAACTCTGCTGGGAAGGCGAGGCGTTCTATAGACGTAGCAGCTCCCCCTGTTAAGAAGGCATTCACTCCCTTTCGGGCGTGAAGGTCTTGGCTTAAATAAGTTGATCGCCTCGACAACCCAGTTCTCCTACTCTAACTTGAAGTTTTTTGAGCAGCGATACGGCTGACTACAATGGCCTACCTAACTTATAGGCAAAGATGCTAAGTGTATCTAACTTAATGTAGTGATGTAATCTAGCCTAAGTAATAACTACGGGTTGTCTGTGACGACAGTCTACTCTACCCCTAGTAATGGTTACTTGAAAATTCTACTTGCTACTAACCTAATGCCCTGGTACTAAATCATTAGCCTAACCTACTCAATACAGTTAAATGAAGACGCAATCATTCCAGAGTGTGGTACGCACAGCAGTAGTTCAGCGACGGAACTGTTAAAATACATAATGAGAGGTAATGATGCGTGGGGATGATGAGTGGTTAATTTACCAGGAGGGAAATGCAATGAGGTAATTATATTTAAGTGAGGGTTAGTATTACAAATGGCTAGGGGTTAGAGGGTTAGTGCTACTGGCAGAGAATCAGGCTGGCTACGCTCTGGGTAGGTGCCAGGATCATTCTGCAAATGAATGCGACACTGTACCTCGGGCACAGGTGTCAAGGAGAGCATGTGGCTCTTTTTGTTAATACGTTAATTACGTCCCTTCTTCTTCTTCTTATTCCTCCAGGACCTGGCTATACCAGTCCTAGGAGTAGACGGAGGCAACGACTCTGGGGTAAGGCCAGAAACGCCGGCAGGAGCTGAGGCAGCGGTAGCCTGAAGGATTTCAGGAGAACACCCTACTTTGGTCTCTGCAGCAAACCGTCGTAGAGGTGGAACCTACTGCAGGGGAGGCCCTCACTCCGGCTGCTGCGACAGCCGTCGTAAGGGGAAAACTCCAGGCTGACTCCTGGTCGGGCAGTTCCTGGTTTTCCAGAGGAGGTATGAAGGTTAGGTCTGCCGGAGGTTCATCCTCGGGCGACAGTGGTGAGGGTGAAGAAGACTCATGGACTTTGGATTGGCCATGGGCTGCGTAGCTCCATGCCTTTGTTGGAAGATCTCCTGTAGGAGGATCCTTGGTTAGGTTAGGCGCCGGCGCTAGCTCGGGGCCCAGGCGCAGAGGTCAATAAGTTCGGTGGTGGCTCTACGTCCAGGCTGGACGGAGCTTGGCACTGCTCAGTGCTGCCAAGTGGTACTGGCAGAGAGTTGAGGTCGACTGGACCTGTGGCGGGTACCGGAGGTGCAATACCTCTCAGCGTGCCCTTGGTTATGGGAGACAGAGGGTCCTGTCTCTTTTGGAAGGCTAAGCCTTGTGGGACTTGGACAGTGTCCGCTGCACATAACTTGCTAGGGCACCTAGGCCAATTTGTGGAGTGCCCTATTACGTTACAGGTCTTGCAACGGAACTGTGAATGGTCAATCTCCCTCCTTGGTAACGGGGGAGACTGTTGGTGGATGTACTTCCTAGAGGAAGTAGAATTTCGGTGACTCCTTGCTTTGGAGTGAATTGACATGGGGTTAGGACCCCTAGGCTTTTTGAATTGTGAGGGAGACTTCATGCTTGCCCTAGGAGGAGGTCGAACCTCCTGGGATGTAGCTTGCAACTGCAAGAGTACATTCTTTGGAGAAAGTGAGGTCTAGTGACCCTCAATTGGACGGTCGAAAGGATCAGTTTAATGTGATTGATACCTTCAATGGTGATCAATCGACGTCTATCAACATTAGCCCCTGGGGATCGGGGAAATTCTGTCTTCCCGTATCAGGGAGACTTGAGCGCCAGAGTCGTCGTAGGCTCTGACGTGGCTTGGCTGATAATGACTTTGGAGGGGTGCGACGGTTATAGGGCCCTTAGCTGGGGGTCCTAGAGAAGAAGGATTAGTAATGGCCATTGCGACGGCAGGAATATTGTGGTTCGCGACACCCTCCGTAGTTGGCAGACATGTGACCCTTCGGCACCAGTCTCGGCAGAACTTGTTCCAGAACCTCTTCCGTGGCACTGGATGATAAGGCCGAGATGGCCCCACAGGTTGCGAATCTGCGGAGTCACCAAGGCTGGCAGTGTGCTCTGGCACAGGTGAAGAGTCCTCTCTGGCAGTGATGTGACGTGGGGAGGTTAAGGGAACCTCCGTTGAATCACCCTCGGAAGCAATTTCGGGGTTAACTGGTGGGCTTACCTCTTCCAAAAGGGAGGAGGTAGGCGGTAAAAAGGTAAAAGGCTGGCAGGATGCGGCAGGAATTTCTATCTCCGGCACTGGATCAGGACCAGGCTCGCAAATCGAAAGGATGTCAGGCTGACCAGAGACGGCGGGACTAAGAGAGACAGTGGGTGCGGGCTGGAAGCTGGCAGAGTGGCTTGAGCTAGGATACTCTCCTTACGGGCCTTCTCCCGCTTGATGTAGAGTTCCCTTCTCCTTGAGAGCGAGCTCATGCTTTCGCCCTCTTCCCTTGCCTTCCTTTCTTGCTTTCTTTCTTTTCTCTCTTGCTTCTCAGGCTTTTCTCTGGTTTTCCCTTTCTTCCTTTTCTTGCAGGCGCGCGGCAGCCTGCTGCGCCTTTATCCACTGGGTCTAGTGCTGGTCCAGTGTAACCAGCCTCCTTGCCCAGAGTTATGAGGGCTCCGAGCTTCTCGAGCTCTACGGCAAAGAAGTCGCGGGAAGCAGGGGAAGACATTTCCCTTAGGCTGCAGTAGAGGCTCTGATGAAAATGAAAATAATGGCCAGGAAGGGTACGGAATGGAAATAGCGTGCCTACTGTGGAAAGTGGCACTCACTTGGAAAGGTGTTCTGCGACGTGGTAGAGAAAAAGTCTGAGAAGACTGGGTGCTCTGTGGCACTTGGGAAGTGGTCCCGTAAGTTGGTGGCACTTCTGGATTGGCACCTTCTAAAGAGGTGAAAAAAAAATCAAATGGAGTGTATGGCGTACGTCACACTTAAGGGCGTTCCTAAGTTGGGAGACGCTGGAATGGGCTACCTGTAGGTCCAATACAGGTGCACGGCACTTATGAGGAGGCGTTCCTTGGGCAGCACTAGTAGTGCTGGTATTGCGGCAACTTTGGGGAAACGGGGAGGCGTTCCTTAGGATGGTCCAGAAAGAATCACTGATCCTCGTACACGGCACATTAATGAATTGGGCGTTCCGTAAGGACGGATGACACGCAGGTTTGTCAGCACTTAGGGACTGTATTGCGGTCAACTTTCTGGGAGGTCGTTTCCCTTGTTGAGGTGTTCCGAAGGAATCACTGACCCTTGTACACGGACACACTAATTACTTTGGGCGTTCCGTAATGGACGGACACGCAGGTTTGTCAGCCCACCCTTAGGCTGTATTGGCGGCACCTTCTGGGTGGGAGGCCGTTCCCTTGTTTGAGTGTTCCGAAAGGATCACTGGGACCCTTGTACACGGACATTAATGAATTGGGTGTTCCGTAAGGACGGACACGCAGGTTTGTCAGCACTTAGGGCTGGTATTGCGGCACTTCTGGGAGGCGTTCACCCTTGTTGATTGTTCCGAAGGATCACTGACCCTTGTACACGGACACACTAATTATTTGGGCGTTCCGTAAGGGCGGACACGCAGGTTTAATGGCTACCTGTACGGCCTGTACAGGTGCAATGGCACTTATGGAGGCGTTCCTTGGAGCACTGGTATCGTGCTGGTGTGTCCCGGACACTACATGCAGTATACTTAAATATACTGAAGTGAAATGGCACTGCTCATGGCAGAGGGTAATAGTGGAGGAGAGAAAGTAAAAGGTGGGAGTACTTCAGCAGCCAGTCGATGGACAGTGTCAAGAATTAGTGGCATTGTGAAATGGTAAGACCTGACATGCACTGGTGGTGGCCAGTCCTAAACTGGTAACGACTTCCCTGTCGGGAAGTAATGAATTTGCGTGGCACACTGTGCGAATTGTGCTTGCGGTATACGCAAGTCTTTCGTGATAAAGAAAATGAAAAGACCACTCGGGCAACGACAGGTAATGGAAATTTTAGGAATGCTCAGTCCCTCGCTGAAGTACTCGGTAAATGAAATAAATAAATGCTTGCAAACTGCAATGGACACATGCGCGTACGTATCACGCTGTGTAAATGAAAGACACAAGAGACTAAATAATGTTAATTCTGCATGCTATAATTAATGGTAAGATGTAGTACTCTTGGCTTCGTGAATACTGTGTTCTGGTTTTCTCTCTCTCTCTCTCTTCTCACTCTCTCTCTCTCTCTCTCTCTCTCTCTCTCGGAGAGGGTGAAAAATGATATATGAATGAACTCCCTTATATTGAATTGAACTACTAATGTTAGTTTAATATGACGCAACTTGCGTTAAATGATTTACTTACGTTAACGTTTTTAATGAAAGAATTGCTTTTGGATAACGTTTTATGAAAATGATAACGCGCTCGTGGTGAACGATTTTTACGTTAATGTTAGCGGCTTGCGCTTATGAAATGATTTGCGTTTCAATATGAATTTTACAAAGAGCGTTTTACGTAGCAATTCTTGTGATTTACTCTACTTGAGATTTACGTTAACTTTATGTAAGATTACTAGGTCCCTGTGAACAGTGAAATGACGGTAAGGATTTAAAACGATGTTAGCAAACAATTGTGAATGAGGCTACGTTAAGTGCGAAGTGAAATGAAATTTTCGCTCAGCGCGCGAGTGAGCGATGCGAGGTGAAACACGTGAAGGAGCTGGGTAGCGCTGCTAGCGCGCAGCATGTCGTTCAAAACAGCTGATTCTCTGTAAATGCGAAGGCAATTTACAACACAAAATTCTACTTTCTTATTCAAGGCGAATTACGTTAATTTCTCTGGCAGAACGATAGATACTAGTACAGACATTGATATTATTTACGTTAAAACTTCGTGACTTACGTTACTTTGCTTAAATTGTTTAGATAATGTTGAAAGAGGAAACAAACATGGCTGCCGCTGTGAATGAGACGAAGGTTGGTTGAGACCGCGCAGGCGCGAGAGAGCGCGAAGCTGAATTAGCTGAGAGGTAAGCGGTTACCAACACTTGGAATGAAAATTAAGTAAAATGAATACCCTAACATATCACAGACAGAAGAATTGTACACTTCTTTTGCCGTAACTATTAGTAAAACACTCCTAACTAGCTAGGCTTTCTAATACAGCAATAAACCCTGGCAAAGCACTTCCTAGTTTGATCTGGTCCTTTCTGGCATCTATCTGCACACGTGCTGTCTCGTCCGACGAGCACAATGCGATTTATAAAATAACAGAATTCGCTCGGCGCTCTGGCCGTTACAATATAATAATATTTCTACCTTCACATTTGTTTAAAACACTTCTAAATAAAAATACTTAACGTACCTTAAGCTAACATAGGTTATAGAATAATCATATTAATGAATGGAATACCTTACCGTGAGCCAGTGTGTCTTCTTTCCCTGCAAGTGTGCTGATTTGCTTTTTGTAAAATAATTTACAGTTTACGTTTTACAACGGATAACGCGATTTACAAGCTTTTTTTAAGCAAGCTAGGTTCATATCCTCGGCGAAGGTCGACAATGTTACGTATATAGGGCCTTGTGGAGGCTAGATACGTAAACGGAAGTAATTTAGGGATTTCAAGAGGGAATTGCTTTAACTTACCGTAAGCTGAAAGTTATTATTAAGTTCTTTAGAGGGAAGGTCGCCAGAAAACTCAGCTCGTTACTTAACAACTATTTATTTACTAAAAGGCCCGTGCTGGGCTGGAGAAAAGTAAATGATGGCTCCGTTGAGCCGTTATAGCTGGTTTTCATACACTTGGGTAATGCAACACTTGCGGGCAGACATATGACACGTGGCTCAGGGAATCTGGAAAAGAATCCCAGATTAAACGAGATAAAAGGAAAAATGACTTCTTGCTTTGATTAAGGCTGATTAATTCTCTAGCATTGGGGAAGGTAAACTCGAAGGGTTCACTGAGGTATACACGAAAGCTTGGTCTTTAACAAGTCACAAAGGGGAGCACGTGGCCCGATGAGGACAAAGGGCTTTGATGTAGAAGGGGTAAAAATGAGAATTGAAAATGAATTTAGCAAGAGTCGTATGGTAGTAAAAGGTGCTGGGTTGAAGTTTACACTTTCAGACGTACCTTTATGCAATATTCTGTGTATCCTTGTAGAAGAATGCGGTCCGACCTCTGTTCAGGTCTGGGGTTCGTGTCCACCAGTGCGTCGTGGGTAGGCCTAATTTTGGGAGGCTGGCAATTTGACCTCTGTCCGAGATCACGTCTCGCAGCCGACTGAGATCGATACTGGTTGTTTTCGAATCACGGGGCTTCCAAAAACCGCCTTGAGCATTGCCTGAAAGGTGGTAAACACAACGCCAGCAAATTGGGAAGGAAAATAGGTCTTATTGTAGAAGTCCCTAAAATCCATCTCGAAGCCTAGCTACTCTTGTGACTTGCCTCTCTTACCCTAAGCTTCCGTCAGACCGGAAATATCATTCCTACGACATACCCACTCTCCCAACAACAGTCGCTTCAGGAGAAGGCATGGCTGCTACTTTTATAATTAAATATAACTAAAACTCTGCTGGGAAGGCGAGGCGTTCTATAGACGTAGCAATATATAATATATATACATATACTCAGATGTATACTGAATCATGGATATTTGGAACGTGATGATATATAAATAAAGGTAGAAGGATCTCGCAGCACTCCATTGTTTCACTTTCCTTCGAGACTTCTACCTTTATTTATATAATCCAGATATTCGTAGTGTCCCATAAGTACGCACGACCCGTAGTTTTACACCTGCCATAAATTAGGAGCCTGTCAAACCATTACAACACCTGCTACAAATGAGGTATACCCGTCATAGCATACAGGGTAGTACCTGGGTACTTGTCATGGCATTACACCTGCCACAAACTGGGTATATCAAAGCATTAACACATGCCACAAATCGGGCACCCGTCAAAGTATTACACCGGCCACAATTATAGCACTAGTGCCACAGACTTTGAAAACAGCAATTTCCAAACACCATCAAACCAACCCTGGCGAAGACAAAAGGGGGAAAAGTCTCGAGTCCACATAACCTCATCATTCTCTTTCCAAGCAGCTGTGAGATAAGAAAGAAGAATGACCAAAAGAAAGACAACAACAAAAAAAGAGAGCGGGAAAACCTTTCAACATAAATCATAGTGCTTTCCGTTTCATTCATCATGGAGGTGGACTGAAAAAAAAAAAAAAAAATTACTCTCGGGTCTGAATGAAACCAAGAGGTCCTTCCTACCCAACCCACTCGGGGCATCTCTGGGTTTCCCGGTCTTATCTGATCGAGGTCTCTCTCTCTCTCTCTCTCTCTCTCTCTCTCTCTCTCTCTCTCTCTCATTCATCTCTGCAGTCAGCCGGTCGAAAGAATAATATGGAAGAATTATGGTACGACTTGCGGGTTGGCTGCAATGCAAGCGCATGCGCAAATCTCATTTTTTTTTTCGCAGTCCGGCGCAATCAAGGTCAGTGCTTGAACGAATCTGATGAATGAGGTGCGCTTTGCGATCTTCAAGCAGATAGCCAGTGCATTTTAAAATGCAATTTAGCATTCCCTTTACCTAGCACATCTAAAATATTCCTTGGCTTCATAATCATTATATCTCGGCGTTACCAGAAGTAAATTAAAATCTATATACATATATTTTTTTCAAGCAGATATCTGGTGCATTTTCAGTATGGAATTTGTTGTTCGCTTTACTTATCATATCTAAAATATATTTCTTAGGTTTCATAATCACATCTAAAATATATCTCTTAGGCTTCATAATCACATCTAAAATATATCTCTTAGGCTTCATAATCACATCTAAAATATATTTCCAAGGCTTCATAATCACTTATATAAAATATATTTCTTAGGCTTCATAATCACATCTTAAAAATACCTCCTAGGCTTGGCTTCATAGTCACATCTAAAATA
Source organism: Macrobrachium nipponense (assembly GCF_015104395.2). NCBI lineage: Eukaryota > Metazoa > Arthropoda > Malacostraca > Decapoda > Palaemonidae > Macrobrachium > Macrobrachium nipponense. Next base: position 56,845,093 of record NC_087209.1, read on the forward strand.
TATTTCTTAGGCTTCATAACCATATCTAAAATACATTTCTTCGGCTTCATAATCCTTATCTCAGCGTTACCAGAAGTAAATTAAAATCTAAGTATAATTTTTAAGCAACCATGCCATAGATATAGAGCATATCTCTATTGACGCACAGCTCCTGGTATACTATTCCTTAAAACACCACAAAGTCCTTCTAATCGAGACGTACGATCTACGAATACTGAATGAAGCCCTCTCTCTCTCTCTCTCTCGGGATGTGAGAGAGCAATCGGGTATATATATATTCTACCGCTCGTAAAATCTCCCCCCATCAATCATCTCGTTTCCTTACTAAAATGCCTCGTCACCGATCGTGAGGGCCACGCCCACCTCAATCCTCCTCCTCCTCCTCCTCCAGGCTGAGTGAGGTGAAGGAATGAGTGGAATATTCATGAGTGAGCTTGAAATGGACTCACAAGTAATCACGATGATCACGAAATTTTCATTTACCGTTTTCTTTGAATGATCTCATTTTGCGCGAATTATTATTATTATTATTATTATTATTATTATTATTATTATTATTATTATTATTATTATTATTATTATTGTATGTGTATGCTGAAACGACCTTCTTTTAAACATGTTTTATTGAAAATAATGGCAGAATTTACAGAACCTTGTATAAAATCAATTCTGCAAAATCTGCAACTGTTTTCAATAAAACTTATTATTATTATTATTATTATTATTATTATTATTATTATTATTATTATTATTACTCCGAAGATGAACCCTATTCATATGGGACAAGTGCACGAACTCCACTTACTTGAAATTCAAGCTTCCCAAAGATTAAAAGACATCAATAAATTAAGAAACAAATAGATAAAAAATTGAGTACATTACTAAAATACTACAGGGAGATTTGCATCAGGGTAGTAATGCATTGCATCCTCGCTTGAACTTCTGAAGAAGTTCTAGTTGCACGACATCCTCAGCAGGGAGGCTGTTCCCCAGTCCGACGGTGTGTGGAGAAATCAAAGGACCTCTGGAATTCTGGAGAAGTTCGACAGCGAGGCTAAACATTTACTGCATATTGATGCCTCTGCTGTTCACCGAATCTGGTCGCTCTCGGCCAATAAAGGGGATCAGGGATCAATTTTGAATGTGAAAGATCTCTGTTCCATTAAAACTTAATGAAAGACTGACCATCGGGCACTTCAGTCGTGGTTATTCAGCGACGGGACCAACGGCTTGACGTGGCTCCCGAACCACGTCCAGAGTGAACATCGCCACTTATAGCTTCTTGAAACAATTGGCCCACCCAAGGTGGTACGAGAATAGGTAAACAAAAATGTTTGGGAGCTTTCCTGAACTTCTTCCAATTCAAGGTCACGCCAACTTTCAATTCCAAGGTCGGAGTGGATTCCCAATTTCAAACATCTCTCTCGATTTCCCGTATCCCAAAGACAGAATTACTTTCATAACTTCCAAGTCGACGTGCGGTATAGATCCTTGATTATGTAACTGGCTCATCTCTCTCTCTCTCTCTCTCTCTCTCTCTCTCTCTCTCATCTGGAGCGCCGCAGCATCCACTTAACCCATTCCAGGTTGGAAAATAAGCACGATACCTCGCCAGAAACGAACAGAAAATAAATCTTTTCCATACAATTACCTGGCTGCTTTGAAAGCCGATCTATTCTAGACGTTGCATAATGGAGGAGGAGGAGGAGTTACAAGGATTAGGATGTCTCAAAGACTTGTTAGTCCATCCGAGGAGACATCATGTGCTCACTTATCTGTAGAAGCAGGATTTACTGTTCATTCACAGTGTCTTAATGATTCTGTCTAGCTTTCTTTTAAACCCTTCCACACTGTTGCTGTTTACAACTTCTTTCTGGTGGTAGTTTATTCCAGGAGGAGGAGGAAGAGGAGGAGGAGGAGGAGGAGGAGGAGAGAGAGAGAGAGAGAGAGAGAGAGAGAGAGAGAGAGAGAGAGAGAGAGAGAGAGAGAGAGTCTTTTACGAATAAATATTCAGCTTTAATCACCCAGCCTTTAATATGGCAGCAAGATAGATGTGTATATTATGCTCGCCCTAGCTAGCCAGACACCCCTTCTCTCCCCAACCCCGGGGGGATCATCCCCCGTGCCAGGGGGGAGGGGCCGAGTGTTACGCTGAGAAATGACGTCTTTGCAGAGAAAAATTACGTTGAGAGCTGAAGCGATCAGTGTACTGGATTAAGGGCGAGATTTATGATTTTTTATTGCTAATGACTGCCTTTTATTAAACGTATATAAGTATTTCTGAGGTCACTGACTGCATAAAGCTGAACCAAAGCCTATGAAAACGTCATAAAACAGTAACTTCTTTGAAAAACATTAAGTTTATTTCAGAATCTTTTAACCAACTTCAGATTCGCACAACCTTTCTCCACAACCAGGTCTCGAAAATATCCTATACACCAACACCCACTTGCTACGATCTAGCCCTAGAGCAAGAGCCCGTGCTGGCATTAGGCCTACTTTATCTATGGCGAATGTATATTACAACCCCCGCTCTCCCCCTCCCCTCCAAAACGAACCTACCGAGACGAGAATGAAAGAGGTTGCAGCCAGTAGCCGAAGGGACCCTACTGGAAAGACCCATAAGTAAATGCTTACAGTGCACCGTGCGAGTTGCACTAACGGCACTACTCCCTCCCGGGGAATTCCATATCTAGATTTACCGTTGTCCAGCCCGGGGAACCCAGCCTACGTCACTACTGGATGGATGGAAACTACAACTGAAGATATACAACACATCCCATTGTGGGAACTTCTTTACATGCAAGATATGTGACACGTGGAATAACCTGTCACCAGAAAGAAGTTGTAAACAGCAACAGTGTGGAAGAGTTTAAAAGAAAGCTAGACAAAATCATTTGGACACTGAATGCACAGTAAAACCTGCTCTTACAGATAAGTGAGCACACGATGTCTCCTCTTAGGATGGACTAACAAGTCTTTGAGACACCCTAATCCTTGTAATTCCTATATAAGTAAGCCGAATTAAGTTACTGCCTCCACACTAACACGACTCAACAGCCCAGTCGTCTCTGTAGGTCGGATGGTCAGCGGTTAGAGGGTCCACATGAGGCCTCTTACCTACCTAGACCATTTCAAACCTTGCCACACTTTCCTTAAAGACATGGAAACGCACTAGCAAAAGCCAGGTCGATTTAAATAAACAACAAAGAAACAAATAAATATATTTGCTTTCCATTCTTAGCAGACGCCACCACCTTGACGCTCCGAGGACTCTGCTGCTCCTCCCCGGAGCTCAAAGGGATCCAAAGGATCCCTATAAAATCCGACTCCTATGCAAGAGGACCGGCCTAAAAAGGTGTTTTATTGCCGGCCACAATAATACGGGAGGCTTCCGTGGCCGACGCCTTCTTCGGACTGAAATGAAAGATTCTACAAACAGAGGCTTCTGTTCTGTTGTGCCATCAAGGAGAGAGATGTTGAGAGATCTCGGGCTTTTGCCAGCCTAAGTCTTCGACGTGAGGGGGCGTTGAGCGTTATAAAAGGCCGTGTATACGAGAGGTCACAGTGGTACGAGAGAGAGAGAGAGAGAGAACTTGCTTACACGAAGCCAAGTACCTCGTCAAACGTAATGACATTCTGAAAACTGTAAACTGACAACAGAAATTCAATCACACAGCAGAACTTGCTGAGAGAGAGAGAGAGAGAGAGAGAGAGAGAGAGAGAGAGAGAGAGAGAGAGAGAGCTTACATGAAACCAAGTACCTCATCAAACCTAATGATATTCTGAAAGCTAACTGTAAACTGACAAGAGAAACTCAGTCACACGACAGAACTTGTTGTGAGAGAGAGAGAGAGAGAGAGAGAGAGAGAGAGAGCGAGCGCCACAGTGGTGAAGTGAAGGGTGGAGTTCCACAGGGTCTTAGAGAGATATGAGGTACTTGCCACATTCCCCCCCTATGATGATGTAAGCGGAGTCCCTCAAGGGGACAAGCCAGACCAACTTCGGGCATCTTAAAGATGCTGTTGTCAGGTAATACTATAGTAAGGTCATGACCGTGGGGGGGCATCAATTTTGGGCGGAGGACCATGGGAGGAGACGAGAAGGGGAGGGGGGGGGGGGGGGGTGGCGGTTAGCAGAGTGAACTTTAAGATGAACAAATTATCTACACGTGCCATGTTTGGACAAAGCTATCTGGGTAACAGCACGAACAATAAATACGATCGTTAGATATTAATTTAATTTGTAAGAAATAACCGCTACTGAATATATTACGTAAAGTTGCAGAGTCAATATAACCACACTTCACACCTGACAATCGACTCTACAACAACGCCCCAGCATCCCACCGCAAAAAAGGAAGAAGAAGAGGAATAGGAGACTGTCAGCTGAGATGTAAACAAACACGAGAAAAATTGGGGTACACTTTACGAGTGTTGGGTTAAGGTACGAGAGGTGTCAGGCAGGGGTTTGTGTGTAAGGCTCTTGAGGAACAACAACAGTGTCTGTCTGTCTGTCTGTTTGTATGACTGTATGTCTGTCTTGTTTCTCAGGAGGACGGTTTGTTTTCTTTTGGATACTGTCAAGATTGCCTTTTTTTTCCAAAGAGAGATTAGCAACATCTGACATGTTTGAGACACGTGTTCCGTAATGCCAGCGCGATATGATTCTCTCTCTCTCTCTCTTTCTCTCTCTCTCTCCCTCTCTCTCAGATTCTTTCTGGAGTGCTTCAGGTGTTTGTTTGTAAATAAAAAATGGAAAGGGGAAAAAACACTTCCAAAATCTTTCCTTTCTTCATAAAAGCAACGTTGAAATCACAAAAGAACACTGCATACATCTTGAGAATTTTCTCTCTATATTCTTACGTTACTTAATGGATAAAATACTAGATTTATCGCAATCAAAGTACGACAATACAAAACCCAGCCTTATCCATCCAGAATGTTAGTTACAGTTAGTACCTGACAATATTACAAAAGATTTCCATAGCTGAATACGATTTTATTAACATCTCAAGCAACAGTTTACTTTAGAACAAAATTTTGTATTCGAACACAACAATAACGCAAAATTTCTCTGTTACAAAAACGCTTGGTGGGAAGATTGGCTTGAAAAATGGCCATATCATTTGACACTGCTTTCATGATTTACAAATGAGAGATACAAAATTTCAAATCAATTCTCGATTGTCATTCCGTTGGATCTTATTTCTCTAAAATATCACAAATCAGATTTTCATTCTCGATGGCTCATCACTTAAAAATGAAAATCTGCAAAACTCGACATGAATAACATTCACTCTGGATGGCTCATCAGTTAAAAAGGAAAACTCAACATGAATAACATTCACTCTGGATGGCCCATTACTTAAAAATGAAAAAAAAAAACTACAAACTCAACATGAATAACATTCATTCTCGATGGCCCATCAGTTAAAAATGAAAAAAACTGCAAAAAACAATATAAATAATGCTCATTCACGATGGCCCATCAATAAAAAATTGAAAAAACTGCAAAAAACAATATGAATAATGTTTATTCTCGATGTCAATGACTTAAAACTGAAAAAACTGCAAAATCAATATGAATGAAACTCTGTCTCGATGGCCCCTGACTAGAAAATTAAAAAGCTGCAAAACTCGACATGAATAACTCACTCTCGATGGCCCATCAATTAAAAATGAAGAAAACTACAAAACTCAATATGAATAATATTTATTATTCATGTTTCATTGATTTTCCACTCTCTCTTCCATCACCGTCGGACGTTCACCTGAGAGACAATTCAAATCAACCAAACAATGAAGCCAAAACTCATTACTAAATCTTCATCATCCATCGTCGGATTTCAACAGCCAATATTTCTCAGCCAAGGGACTTTGAATCAGTATGCAAAGGGCAACGAAGAAACTCCTTGCACGTCATCCATTCATCCTTCGAGTGTTTTACCTGGATGAGAGGCTCTCATGATTACTTCGATGTGATTAGACTCGGATGAGTTCTAACAGTGTTTACTTTTTAGCTGTTTTTCTCTTCTACGGTTGTGCTGTTAAAATGTGTAAATTGACTTTAACGTTAAATATGTTGTGTCTTGTTCATACATTTATATATCTAGAGAGGGCCATACATTACTGTCGAATCTAAGACTTGCAGTTTATTATTTTGTCACTTATCTTACAAAAGGCATTTTCATTTACACAAACACCAAGCCAAATAAGAGAAGGTAGAGAGAGAGATGTACCTATTTCCCAAGCATTTTACCGCCTGTCGAGTAAAATTAATTTCAGGGTCATCAGGGATAGTGAAAAGCCAAAATTTATAATATAAAAATATGACAGGTCTTTTCACAAGTAACAAGAATGTCTCTATATTCGCTACTCTAGGAGCATCACCACCACCAGGGAAAGTAGAGCTCTAACAGTTTTCTAAAAATGAAAGGAATCGTAAGAATTCAAAGTAACAGCTTTCTATAAATGAGAGCAACTCAAAGAAGTTACATTAACAGCTTTCTATAAATGAAAGGAACTCTGACGAAGTTAAATTAACAACTTTCTATACGTGAAAGGAAGAAGTTACATTAACAGCTTTCTATAAAGGAAAAGAACCATAAACAGCTTTCTATAAATGAAAGAAACTATAAACAGCTTTCTGTAAAAGAAAGGACCCATAAGAAGTTACATTAACAGCTTTCTATAAACGAAAGGAACCATAAGATGTTACATTAACAGCTTTCTATAAATGAAAGGAACTCGGAAAAAGCTAAAACTAACAAGAATAAATCATCATCGATAATTATGAAAACGCCGCAGCAGCACTGAACTTTGGTATCATTATCATATGAGAGAGAGAGAGAGAGAGAGAGAGAGAGAGAGAAGAGAGAGAGAGAGAGCTTACAGACCTCATCATCTCATCATCAGTATTCACCGCGTGCCGTCATAACAATCATCACCTTTCTGGCACTCGCCTACTCATGGTGTCAACTCACCTCTCAGAGTTTGAAGTTATACGTTATTTAAGCATCCCCGTGAGCGATAGTTTACCTCAACGTGGCGAACTGTAGGCGTCACTTCGGCCCCTGATGCACCCACTTTTTGGCCTTTCACTTTACCTCCCTTCCACCTTCTTTTTTTTTTTTTTTTTTTTTGTTCTTTTTTTTTTTTTTTTTTTTTTTTTTTATTCAGCTTCTCTAACTATCCGGGATTATTCCACTCCCAATTTTAGTTCCTTTACCTTCGATTCCTCTATCTTGCTGTCCAGCACCTCTAACTATCTGGGTTTCTGTACAACATCTCTTGTCTTCCGTATCTCCTTTTATTCTTGCTCCCCATCCACTCCAACTCCCTTCTTTTCACCGTCTTAGCAGTTGAATGAACTCATAGGCCCCAGTACTTGGCTTGCCAGCCTGAATGCAATAAAGTATAGAATTTAGGCCAAAGGCCAAGCGCTGGGACTTATTAGGTCATTCAGCGCCGAAACGGAAACTGAGAGTAGAGAGGTTTGAGAGGTGTAACAGGAGCAAAACCTTTTGCAAATGCACTACGAAGCAATTGTTTGTTTTGTTTGTTTGTATGGTGTTTTTACGTTGCATGGAACCAATGGTTATTCAGCAAAGGGACCAACTGCTTGACGTGACTTCCGAACCACGTCGAGAGTGCACTTCTATCACCAAAAATACACATCTCTAACACCTCAGTGGAATGCCCGAGAATAGAACTCGTGTCCACCGAGGTGGCAGGCCAGGACCGTACCGACCACGCCACTGAAGCGCTCCAGCATCTGCTAGCCAAGAAAAAGGGGCGTGGGGCTATAGTAATTTAGATTCACATCAACCATGCATCTGATGTCTAGGCCAGTCCCTTACGACGCTCCTGATTGGCTGTTGATAAGCCAATGACAGGGCTGGAAACTCTCACTCTCTCGAGAGAGTTCACATAGGCAGGATGTATGCTCCCCCTCCCCTGAGGGATACTTGTGAAAGACGTATCCCTCAGGAGAGGTGGAATATACATATCCTGCCTACGTATGTGAACTCTCGAGACAGACTGATAGTTTCCAGCCTCATGATTGGCTTATCAACAGCCAATCAGGAGCGTCGTAAGGGACGGGTCTAGACATCAGATGCACGGTTGGTGTGAATCTACTATATAGCCACCTCACCCCCTCAAGACTTGCAGATGCCAAAAGTGCACTTTTGAAGTCAGCGCAAAGAGAGAAGGGAACAACTTTCCTGCGATACAATTCAAGAAGTCTTCAAAACAGATCATTATGCACTTGAGACGCCCAGCTCAAGACGCAATCTCGGTCGTTGCTCTCAATTGGCACCGCTGCTAAGCGATCTAGACGTCGATTTTCTTATTTAGTCGAGCGGTTAAGACAGACTTGGGCTTCTATGTTGTGTGTACACACATAGGGGCCTATCAAACAGAGGCTTGCTTATGTTTCTACCGTAGTACAGATTGCACACTGTGGAAATTTTTTTTTTTTTAATTTTACACATACAGTGTCCATAAAGTCCCAGTACCTTTACAAGTGTTTATTACTCAGAAATTTATTGCTCAGAAATCATTTAACATACAGTAATGCAATTTTTTGTATAATGTTCTACGTTTCTTCAACTTCGCATTCAGAGCACTTCATTCTACAAAAAACTGCATTACTCTATGTTATATAGTTTCTGAGCAATACATACTTGTAATGGTACTGAGACTATGGACACCCTGTATGTAAAGTTTTTGTTTCTGATAGTTCCATGCAGTATTTCAATCACACCCATATAGTACATCCATCCACACACATTATATATATTATGTATATATCAACACGTGTGTGCGCGTGTTACACATATAGAAGTAAATTCCACTAAAAGCCTTCAACTTTTAATGCAGTATATTTACCAAAATGGAGGGATATATCATATTTATATTTACAGTCATACACAGAACAATGCCTCCCTCATTGCTGCCTTTTGTAATCTGCAAACAGATATCAAATTACTAACAAGGAACCAGCCATGAAAGCAATAAAAAGGAGACTATGATATAATTCCTACTGCTTCCTAATCAATCCTCTTACTACTTAATGCCTTCTTCGACTACTTAACTACGTCACTCTTACTACTACTTAAAAAAAAGTACGAGAACAAATTAATAAGCAAAAAGATAAGAATGTACCTCAGTCATTAAAATACAAAGACACGTTTTTAGTTCCAAATTAAGCCAAATTAAAAAAAAGCAAACAAAATAAAAAAAACGTCAACAACGAAAAAGGTACCTGAGAAGATATTGGCACAGTGTCGCCTTCTTAGAACACCCTCAACCCACCGACAAGACACACGGCCACCCCCCCCCCCCACAAGTAAAACACACACACAAACACAAGGCCTACGAAATGCGAATCATTAAGACCCTTTAATCAAAACTCCCCTAGCCCCCCTACCCAATCTTGTGTTTTCTATAGGGTCAGCCGCTCATTAAACTCCTCCCAAAGACTCGAAGACGCCAACATAACGATTTTTATGGCCGACGAAAAACAATAGATAGATTCGGCGAGGGACCGAAAGAACCTGTCGAACATCACGCTAATTGAGTCATAAATACGACTGGAGAGAGAGAGAGAGGAGCAAGAGAGAGAGAGAGAGAGAGAGAGAGAGAGAGAGAGAGAGAATGAAATGAAATGATAATCAATACGACGCAGAAGTTTGTATATAATGATAACAATAATAATATGAGAGAGAGAGAAATGAAATGATAATCACTAAAGCGGAGAAATTTGGATATAATAATAAATATAATCTAATAATAATAATAATAATAATAATAATAATAATAATAAGTAATAATAATAATAATACTTTTTACAAGTATTTATAGCATGCAAGGTCGTGTACAATCGGTGGGCGGGTCGGTAAACAGGGATTTTAATTGGTCGTTGGATGGTGCCGAAATCTATCACCATCCAACGACCAATTAAAATCCCTGCTTACCGACCCGCCCACCGATTGTACACGACCTTGCCTGCTAATAACAATAGTAAAAATACATAATAATAATAATACTATCTTTTATCCAGTTTTTCGTCAGGAATTTGCACCTGAATTCTCTCTCTCTCTCTCTCTCTCTCTCTCTCTCTCTCTTTTCCCCCCCTTTCACCACACACAAAACAAGGGAGAATTTTCGTCACGGTATACTCAGCCTTTAAGTATTTTTCTACCTCTCTCTAAAAACAAGGGTTCACCGTAAGCCTGCCTGCCTCTCTCTCTCTCTCTCTCTCTCTCTCTCTCTCTCTCTCTCTCTCTCTCTGGAAACAAGGGCAGAACTGGCTCGAGGACTCCTTGTCACCAGAGATGCTGATGATATATGATAAAACCTATTTATAGCGATGCATTCTACCCAAAAGAATTTCTCCCGTGGGAAGAGAGAGCTCCCTTGCGTGGCAGGTAGGTAGGTACACTTCTTGGCCAGGCCAGGTGAGGTCATTTGACAGTCAAAAGAAATATTTGGAACTGATGGATGTTTATATGAATGTATATATAAATTGATGTATGTATATATATTATTTAATATGCATATATATGTATATATATGTATTTATGTATGTGTATATATATATATATTATATATATATATATATATATATATATATATATTACGTCTCTATATATATATATTACGTCTCATATATATAAAATATATGTATAATATACATACATTCATACATGCATACATACATACATGCATACATACATACATACATACATATATACTGACATTATGTGTAATAAAACTCTCGTGCACCAGATATCAATATTAAAAAAAGGCCTTGCCTAACTTACATTAGAAGGAAGCCTGCTACTCCCACGGCAAACATACCTGAAAAAAAGAAATAAGTAAAATGAGTTTCAACTCAGATGAAATGAAGAGAATTAAATACAAAAAATGATTTAGTTACAATAACAAAGAATGGGTAATCTGAGTCAAATTAGAGTATAGCCAAAGATTTTCACTGCTCTTTCAGTTAGCACTCGCTGAATTAGCTGGTAAATTCATGTATACGAAATCAAATGAGTTAGAAAAAGGGGTTTTTAGTATTTTCAACCGATCAAGTTTTTTTTCTTCTATAGTAGAAACTAAGCGTTATAAGTCAAGGAGAGATTTAACGTTTCATTACTGTCTTTCCACCAGAAGTTGCAACTGAGATTATCTGAGTAAGTTGTAACCGAGACTATTAGGTTTAATTTGTAACTGAGATTAACTGAGACTGTCAGATTAAGTTGTAACAGAGATTTAAACCGAGACTATCAGGTTTAAGTTATAACTGAAATAATTCCTTCGTAAGTTGGAGGAGCTTTGAAAAATGAAACTGCATTTGAAAAAAATAGCTACAAATAGTCCTTCAGTACAGGTTGCCTATAAAAAATATATATATATAAAAAACTACACATTAAAATTCAGAAAGATAAAAAAAAAATGCCCATGATTTTAAGGAAAGAAAATACTGTAAAATACTAAGAGCCACCAAACGAGCTTTTGAGGGCTGCTCTACGAGCAAGAGCCCGTGCTGGCATAAGGCCAGCTCAAATAAAAAAGAACAAACGAAATGTATAAATACAAAAAGTTCAATACTTTGAAAGTCGTCCGTATCCACGAGAATTCTCCCATCATAAATCATATTGATGTTAAGTCCCCCAAAACCCATCCCTACCACTCCCCACCCATCTCTATCTACCCCATGACCTCTGTAGTGGGTGGGCTTGGGTGGGGGTGGGGGGTCCAACCTCATTTAATTGAGCTACCGCTTCCCTTTGACCCCCCATCCAATACCTGACCACAATCGAACCTCGTCGTCGCACGATTGGTTTTCCCGACGGGCAGGTCGCTCCCATGATTCTCTTTCTGTGAGAGAGAGAGAGAGAGAGAGAGAGCCTACGCAGGTGAAATCATTCATGAAATATCATTAGATACCATTCTTTCTCTCTCTCTCTCTCTCTCTCTCTCTCTCTCTCTCTCTGTTTCGGTTCGGTCAACAGATGATTGAACGCAGTCCTCAAGGAGAGAGAGAGAGAGAGAGAGAGAGAGAGAGAGAGAGAGATACACTCCACAGTAACTAAATAGATTGACAATTTATTTTAACAGAGGCTCTGCAAAAGTATTAACAGAGAGAGAGAGAGAGAGAGAGAGAGAGAGAGAGAGAGAGATATTCTAACTGTTCCATCGGAGCCACGATGACTTGACTGCTCTGAACTACGGAGCCAATTCTGATCCAAGTCTTAAAAGATCATGATTCTGATCAGGCCGATCACGTATAAATTACAAGAAGACGCAGTTGTTTAACAGAAATGGACGGGTCAGGAGCATCGCATCACGGTATACATCGAGGAAAGAATATGAATATAGATTTTAGGCCAAAGGCCAAGCGCTGGGACCTAGTATATGATGAGGTCATTCAGCGCTGAAAGGGAAACTGACGGTTAGAAGGTTTGAAAGGTATGACAGGATGAAAACCTTACAATTACACTATGAAATGATTGCTAGGAGAGGGTTGAGAAAGAAAGAAAGAAAAAAAGGAATATGAATGGAGGTACAGTAAAAGGAATGAAAGGGGTTGCAGCTAGGGGCCTAAGGAAGGCACGCTGCAAAGAACCTTCAAGTAATGCCCACAGTGCACCTCTGAAGCACTACCCCTTACGGAGATCGAGAATAGATGTCAAAAAGGGTCTACTGCCTTTGTGAACTTAATTTGCAAATTCAAAACTGTATCTTAAAAAAAAATTATTAAAACACTTCTATTCCCTATTAATATTACATATGCAGATGGGCTTACAAACGAAAAGTTACAAATATGCTATAAATTTATTAATTTGTTCATTAATCTGCTTTTCTTAATAAGTGAGATCTCATCTTTCTGTATTTCCAATTACCTTCTGTCACTTATTTCTAAATGACAACCATCATATTCTTAGGAAGCTTGAATTTCAAGTCACTGGCTCCTATGGTGGGATGTTCCATATGAATAGGGTTCGTTTTCCGAATAATAATAATAATAATAATAATAATAATAATAATAATAATAATAATAATAATAATAATAATAATAACTGAAGGAATAAAGCTACCAGATGGGAGCAACATCAAACACATAGATGAGACAGGATCAAAATACCGGGCAATTGGTAAGGAGGGGATCAAAACACAAGGAGACTGAATGGACACGATCACGGAAAGAATATATAAATAGACTCAAGGCGATACTCAAGTCAAAACTCAACACCGGAAATATGATAAAAGCCATAAACACATGGGCAGTGCCAGTAATCAGATACAGCGCAGGAATAGTCGAATGGACGAAGGCAGAACTCCGCAGCATAGATCAGAAAACCAGGAAACATATGACAATACACAAAGCACTACATCCAAGAGCAAATACGGACAGACTATACATAACACGAAAGGAAGGAGGGAGAGGACTACTTAAGTATAGAGGACTGCGTCAACATCGAAAGCAGAGCACTGGGGCAATATCTGAAAACCAGTGAAGATGAGTGGAAAGAGTGCATGGGAGGAAGAAGGACTAATAAAAGTAGACGAAGACCCAGAAATATACAGAGACAGGAGAAAGACAGTCAGAACAGAGGACTGGCACAACAAACCAATGCACGGACAATATACGAGACAGACTAAAGAACTAGCCAGCGATGACAATTGGCAATGGCTACAGAGGGGAGAGCTAAAGAAGGAAACTGAAGGAATGATAACAGCGGCACAAGATCAGGCCCTAAGAACCAGATATGTTCAAAGAACGATAGACGGAAATAACATCTCTCCCATATGTAGGAAGTGCAATACGAAAATGAAACCATAACCACATAGCAAGTGAATGCCCGGCACTTGCACAGAACCAGTACAAAAAGAGGCATGATTCAGTGGCAAAAGCCCTCCACTGGAGCCTGTGCAAGAAACATCAGCTACCATTGCGGTAATAAGGTGGTACGAGCACCAACCTGAGGGAGTGATAGAAAACGATCACGCAAAAGATTCCTCTGGGACTATGGTATCAGAACGGATAGGGTGATACGGTTGCAAACAGACCAGAACTTGACATTGATTGACAAAGTCAAGAAGAAAGTATCACTCATTGATGTCACAATACCATGGGACACCAGAGTTGAAGAGAAAGAGAGGGAAACAAAAAATGGATAAGTATCAAGATCTGAAAATAGAAATAAGAAGGATATGGGATATGCCAATGGAAATCGTACCCATAATCATAGGAGCACTAGGCACGATCCAAGATCCCTGAAAAGGAATCTAGAAAAAAACTATAGAGGCTGAAGTAGCTCCAGGACTCATGCAGAAGAGTGTGATCCTAGAAACGGCACACATAGTAAGAAAAGTGATGGACTCCTAAGGAGCAGGATGCAACCCGGAACCCCACACTATACCACCCAGTCGAATTGGAGGACTGTGATAGAGTAAAAAAAAAAAAAAAATAAATAATAATAATAATAATACCTTCTGTTACTTCTTTCGAATGAACACCATCATATTCTTTGGAAGCTTGAATTTTAAGTCAGTGGCCCCTGTGGTGGGCTTGTTCCATACGAATAGGGTTCACCTTCTAAATAACATTAATAATTTGGTATCATCACTTCCTCGTGATCTTTATATGGAAAAATAAAGTCCAAGTACTATATATGTATTATATTGCTAAATACAGGCGAAAGCTACCTATATTTAGTAATATACTACATATATTCTACTGTGGACTTTATTTTAACAACAATAGTTTTGATATATTTATCACTAAAAACATTCGATTCGGTGAAGTCGCCTCGCTCCTACAAATCTAAAAGTGACACTGGTACACAGCTTAGGTCCATCCCCCCCCCCCCCCCCCCCCCCCCCCCCCCCCCCCCCCCCCCCCCCCCCCCCCCAACACCCCCCCCCCCCCCCCCCCCCCCCCCCTCAAGCATACGAGAAAGCAGGCAGCAGTAATTGCCTCATTACATTCATCTCGAAGAGATGCGTGACTCAGTATATGAATAACCATGAATAGTCATGAATACATTAACAAACAATACACGAATGAGCTTTCCCTGACGAGTGACATAAGTGGCTCCGAGAGAGAGAGAGAGAGAGAGAGAGAGAGAGAGAGAGAGAGAGAGAGAGAGGGGATAAAGGTTTGACCTTTTCACCCTTCTTGCCTTAACAGCATCAGCATCATCATCATCATCATCACCTCTCTCTCTCTCTCTCTCTCTCTCTCTCTCTCTCTCTCTCTCTCTCTCTCTCTCTCTCTCTCTCAATCAAGATAAAAAAACATAAAAATCAAAGGCCAAGAGTTGAATCACAATCTCATCATTCATAATCTATGGTTTCCAGTTATTGAGATAAACACTGTTTCTACATCGCGGGCGCTCTTTCTCTATACGAGAGAGAGAGAGAGAGAGAGAGAGAGAGAGAGAGAGAGAGAGAGAGAGAGAAGAAAGGCAAGAGTCAAAACAACAATGTTCTGTGGTTCCTTCAATTGCTATGCTAAATATTTATGTTGCAACTACTGGTTG
Organism: Macrobrachium nipponense; assembly: GCF_015104395.2. Taxonomy (NCBI): domain Eukaryota; kingdom Metazoa; phylum Arthropoda; class Malacostraca; order Decapoda; family Palaemonidae; genus Macrobrachium; species Macrobrachium nipponense. The sequence goes on from NC_087209.1 coordinate 56,860,652, forward strand.
GTTGGCGCTCT
>NC_087209.1:56865662-56875662 GCF_015104395.2 Macrobrachium nipponense
TAGTTTAAGAATTCAGGACCTAAGTCCTAAGCTGTTTATAAGGGCACCAGGTCCTCACTGATGTGAGAGTGAAAATTCCTAGGGCTTCTGTAGTTTAAGAATTCAGGACCTAGGGTCCTCAGCAGCTTAAGAACAACCAGATCCTTTTGGTTGAGAGTACACGAACATAATTTTTCATTGCTGGAAAAGATGGCGCCCCCAAAAGATTTTGGTAATAACGAATTGAAGAACAGGACGGCATCAGTAACAACTGCATCAATACCATCTGCAAAACAACACCGATAACAAAACCCTAATAGAAGCAACAACAACAAAAACAACATAATAATATAAATAATTTCATTTAAGAGTAACATCGCAGTATAAAAACACTTTCATAAGCTTATAACACTACCCCCTGTGCCCAAACAGAGAGAGAGAGAGAGAGAGAGAGAGAGAGAGAGAGAGAGAGAGAGAGAGAGAGAGAGCCATTAATTCCTGAGGACAAGGTAATTGTTTCCTCACCGCGGGAGATACGACAAACATCTCTTTTTCTCCCGAGGTGAAACAAATCACTGGACCAAGACTCCTCTGAATCGGCCCATCCATTCATCTCCCCAGAACAACAAGCAGCCTTTCTCTCTCTCTCTCTCTCTCTCTCTCTCTCTCTCTCTCTCTCTCTCTCTCTCTCTCCTGCCCTACTTTACCCGTCCAGACCCATTTCAAATCGTTAAGGAACGTCGGAATGTTTTTTTTTTTTTTTGTTTTTTTTTTTTTTTTTTTTTTTTGTGGGGGGGGGGAGGTGAGAGGGGAAGCTGGTGGAGGTTGAATTGTTCTTTGTAAAACATGAGGCTTCATCAATAACCACTTCTTGTAGTTGCTGCTGACTTGGAAAAAAAATAAGAAAAAAAAAAACTCTTGACAAAATAAGTTACAAAATATTTTTCTTTTAATCTCATCGGTGACCGGACTAAACTCTTTCGGCATCTTTTTTCGGTGGGGGGTTTGTGTGGGGGGGAGGTTTCCAAGTAGGCTCTGATGATCATCATCTCTTATGCTGCAGCTGACTTTCTATAAGTTACGATTTTTCTCTCTCTCACCGGTGCTCGGGCTAAATATTTTAGCAGTTCGAACAATTGACACACCAAAAAAAATAAAAAAATAAAAGGACTGTCGTTTCTAACATTCGTTCCATCGAATCTCATGACGTTTGCGTTGATCTATACATCAAAAATGACGTTACAGAAAACTGGTCCACGACCGTCAATCGCAGCCAGGATTGACAAATACAATGACACGAGAGGCCAACGACTTCGTCCCTCGCCCCGTCAGACTCGTGAAAGCAGCAGGCCAGCAGCCAATGTTCGCAACTATAAAGAGCGCCCTAACAAGCGAGTGAAAAAGACGCATTATGCAACCACAAAGACTTCCTTATTTACGATCGATCTTCTTTTCTCAAACCCACATTAAGGCTCAGGAAACTCACCCCCATCAAAGTCTTTACGTACGATCTTGTTTAGGATTCACCGATGGGTGAATCGATAAAGACATCATAAATTTCAACCGACCCCCCATTAAATGGGAATGGGACCCCCATTAAGCGAGAACACGAGACCCATTCACAGGCTAGGAGCGTTTTAATGGGAGGAGGGGGAGGAGTCGTGTGGTAGTACGCATTCCATACTCGTGCCAGGCTCTCTACTCTAATACCAGGATTCTCTTAGGTCATGATTTTCAAGGTACTCAACTTCCAGGATTCTCTTCGGTCATGATTTTCCAGAAACTCTAATACCAGGATTCTCTTAGGTCATTATTTTCAAGGTACTCAACTTCCAGGATTCTCTTTGGTCACTATTTTCAAGATACTCTATTTCCAGGATCCTCTTCGCTCTCTTGGTCACTATTTTCAAGATACTCCATTTCTAGGATTCTCTTCGCTCAATATTTTCAAGATACTCAGCTTCCAGGATTCTCTTCAGTCACTATTTGCAAGATACTCACTCTACTTCCAGGATTTCTGGAAAATTGGTCGTCCCTCTTGGAACGTGAAAGGTGATTTTCAGAACCGACAGGAATGGCTTGTTTTGGGGATACTGTTGCATCTTGGGGCAGTGAGGAACGTCATCTGATGGAACCACTGAACAATCTCTTATCGTCCGGTCATCATCAAAGAATGCACTGAAACATCTCGTCTATTGTTGAAAAAGTTCTAGACTAATTCCTTGAGAGAGAGAGAGAGAGAGAGAGAGAGAGAGAGAGAGAGAGAGAGAGAGAGAGAGAGAGAGAGAACGCTTATACCCATTCACTAAGGTTAACTGACAATCATTTGAGAGAAAGGGTTTAATCCCAAATCCATTCACAAACATTCGACTACCAATATAAAAAAAAAAGTTTTTTTTTTAAACGAAAAGTTCATTCCCAGGGAATTAAACCTCCTGCGTTTTTGGTAAAAATATAAATCCCAGAGTAGGTCAAAGACAAATATTCCACGACAAAAGATTTGACAGTTACAAGATTATCTTGAGTGTATGAAGTTACGAGTTTAAAAATATGGAAGTACCTTAGCATAGTTCTGCCCAAATCCCTTACTACAATAACTAAAAAATATATAATGATAATCTTGACAAATATTGCACCGATACGAACTTATTCTCCGATGCAGCAAACGACACACGTGTACTCGCTGCGAAATGAATGGACTTGCATACAAATGAATGACAGCATTGCTACAGCACTGCTCGCCATAATCAGTAATTCATTCATAGATGTGAGTAGGAAGACAAGATGGAAAGTAGGTATCTGCAAAAGCATGACCTAAATGATTGTTAAAAGTTGCAAGCACAAATGTAATAATTTCGCGAAAAGAGAACTGCAGTTAACCGTTTACCCTATAACGACAAAGACACTGAAACTACAACCCACACTCCCCCCACCAACCCACACCCTCCCCCCCTCTCTCTCTCTCTCCACCCCCAACCCGGCCGACCGTCCAGGGATTTCAACTGAGCCTCAGATAGCGATCCTCATGACGTCGCGCCTGATTCATTCAAAGCCGGACCTTTTTTCTCTTAAACTCTCCAGCTCGCGCTCTTTCTTCTTCTTCTTCTTCTTCTTCTTCTTCTTCTTCTTCTTCTTCTTCTTCTCACAGGGAAAAGGAACTAGCGGTGGAGTGAGAACGTTTTGTACTGAATCATTTCCGGATGCCTTTTATACACGTCATTTATAAAACGATTTCTGAAACGGCGCGAGAGAGAATAAGGAATAAGTCATTTATAAATCGTCTCCCTCTCTTACATTCTGCACGAAGTCAACAAAAAAATGGACGAACTTAAAAATATATTTTCTAAGTGAAGGTTTGATACTATAAAGTATAACGGGAATTCTGAGTGACAAGAGACAATTACCAGCCATTCAAATACGATCATTTTTGTCCACATATGCACATTTTAAACTGACATCATTATGCCAAACCAATTTGCGTATAGAATATCATTCCTTTTATGCGCCGGAAGATGATATTTCCGACATACTGAACCAAAGAGAGAGAGAGAGAGAGAGAGAGAGAGAGAGAGAGAGAGAGAGAGAGAGAGAGAGAGAGAGAGAGAGAGAATATAAAAGGTCTTCCTAGTTGAAAAAAAAACTGTGCATTAGAGAGAGAGAGAGAGAGAGAGAGATAGAGATAGAGAGAGAGAGAGAGAGAGAGAGAGAGAGAGAGAGAATATAAAAGGTCTTCCTAGTTAAAAAAAAACTGTGCATTAGAGAGAGAGAGAGAGAGAGAGAGAGAGAGAGAGAGAGAGAGAGAGAGAGAGAGAGAGAGAAATATAAAATGTCTTCCTAGTTAAAATAAAAAATAACTGCACATTAGTGAGAGAGAGAGAGAAAGAGAAAAAACTTGTATTTCACTTCCCAGTTACATACGACCTCGCCTGCTCTCTCTCTCTCTCTCTCTCTCTCTCTCTCTCTCTCTCGGACGCCAAGCCTCAGGAAATGTCAAGATGAGATCATCAGGTTTCAGCATCCATTCATCTCTCCGCTACTAAAGATCCGGTCCAATTCAGGGTACCACGAAAAAAGAAAAAAAAAGAAATTAACGATTAGCAAACAAAAAGAATAAATGTCTAAGATACAATATTAACAGATCTGCCCCTGAATGCAGAATGAAGACGAAAACCAGCTCGATCAACCTAAAAGAATAAAAGGTCGAGATATATTGTTTTTTGCGGTGGAAAATATGGCAGTATATAAATGCCAAGTAGGCAACTCACCAGCTTCGTGGAACCAGAGACGAGACCTGCCGGTAGCAATTAACCTGATCCGGAAGTGGAGGAAAAATATATATATATATACCTATACATACATACATACATACATACATACATACATACATACATACACACACACACACACACACACACACACACACACATATATTATTATATATATATATATATATATATATATATCATATATATATATTTATTATTATAGGAGAAGGATACACTGACTCGCCCATTATATTATTATTATTATTATTAATTATATTATTATTATTATTATTATTATTATTATTCACAAGACGAACCCTATTCAATATGGAACAAGCCCACCACAGGGGCCACTGACTTGAAATTCAAACTTCCAAAGAATATGATAGTGTTCATTACTGGAAAGTAGAGAAAGAAGACATCATTTATATATTATAGAAAAAGAAAAAGTAAATTAAGAAATCAACAAATAAACAAAAAATGTTAAGAACCAACTCTCTCTCTCGTGTCTGCTTAATTTAATCAGTAAGTACTTGTCAGGAAGGAGGAGATAACCTGGACAAACTGCTCTCTCTCTCTCTCTCTCTCTCTCTCTCTCCTCTCTCTCTCTCTCTATATATATATATATATATATATATATATATATATATATATATATATATATACACACACACACACACACACACACACACATATATATTTAAATTATTTATATATAATAATTTATATATAGTATGATATATATATATATATAATAATATATATCGTGTCTACAGGGCTGCAATTTCGTATGTTTGATGACTGTAGGGTGGATGATCAACGCACCAATCTACAACCCTCTAGCCTCTATAGTTTTTAAGATCTTGGGGCGGACAGAAAAAAGTTCGGACGGACGGACAGACAAAACCATCTCAACAGTTTTCTTTCCCAAAACGATAAAAAATGAACAAACTAAAACATGCTAAAAATACTGGGCGAACGCCGACATTTTGTTCCAATCTTCATTCCGAACACAATCTCAAACGAGTCAAGTTTAATTCCAGCCATTCGATGCACACCCCACGTACATATTCTTCAACGGTAAGGCGTAAATCAAGTCCTCCTATTAGGTATTCAATTCGCGAGAAAAGGTCGGGGACGCGCGCTGCATAAAAAGCCCCGTATCAATTACGCTCATACCACAGGTGTTTCCTCGGAAGATCGCTGCCAGAATTCCTTAGCCCATTAAGGGACCTCGTCTTCGCTTTTGGAGATCACTATAGGGAGTTTTAGTCCACATTTAGAGTTGGTTTGTTTGCTAGGCCATTTCTGCATGAGTGAAAGAGGTTCCATGTCAGCTTTATTTCAGACGAACTTTAAATCAACTCTTTCAATAATTGTAACGTTGTTTTCCCTCACATTCATTTAAAAAAAAAAGTTTTGAAAGGTCATCAAATCATGGCTGAGGTTAAAATCAGCTTTAATTTCAGACAAACATGATTTTAATCATCTCCTTCAACAATAATCCCTTTGTTTTCCTTCATGTTCAATTTTTTTTCAATGTTTTTAATGACTGAGGTTCCTAGTCAGATTTTATTTTAAACGAACTTTAAATCTACTCTTTCAATAATTGTACCTTTGTTTTCCCACACATTCAACCAAAAAAGTTTTGAAAGGTCATCACATCATGAATGAGGTTCAAATTCAGCTTCAATTTCAGACGAACATAATTTTAATCAACTCCTTCAACAATAATCCCTTTGTTTTCCTTCATGTTCAATTTGAAAAAAAAGAAAAAAATTTTAAAAGGCCATATTACATTATGTGAATGAGGCTGATAATCATTTTTTAAAAATTATCTTCATTCAAATCCTTCAACAATTATGTCTTTTTATCCTTGACATTCAATTAAAGAAAATATTTTCCAGCGTCGATCGAGATACGAAATCGGGAATAACAATAAACAACTTATTTTTTTCTTTTTAGTTCAAGAAAACGAAAAAAAGAAATAATGACGTAAGACGATGAGAAAACTAAGAAACAATGCCAACAACTGAACTACACACATAAAGATAAACAACCAGTAACGAGAGACAATAATGGAGGACCCCAGGAGGGACGATATGTTCAAAGACTTCCTTGGAGTCCCGGGTACCGCAAGGGGACATTGATAAGCCCAAGGTATCCAGCACTAGACATTGATATTACTGCCTCGTCGCGTGATATATCAGCTGTAATGGGGCGTACATGAGGATCCCATGATAATATATATATATATTATATATATATATATATATATATATATATATATATGTGTATGTATATAAATATACCTATAAGACTTTTATCAGGTCTGCGCATTCAAAACAGTGATATAAAAGTTATCTGAGCATCCTTATCACAAAGCCTGGCGACTAGAAATTATTGCTGGAGTCAATGCGATACGCATCCACAAGATGAGAGAGAGAGAGAGAGAGAGAGAGAGAGAGAGAGAGAGAGAGAGTTACAAGGATTAGGATGTCTCAAAAGACTTGTTAGTCCATCCTAAGAAGAGAGACATCGTGTGCTCACTTATCTTTAAGAGCAGGTTTTACTGTTCATTCACAGTATCCTTCTAATGATTTTGTCTAGCTTTCTTTTAAACTCTTCCACACTGTTGGTGTTTACAACTTTTTTTCTGGTGACAATTTATTCCACGTGCCACATATCTTGTGCGTAAAGAAGTTTCCGCAATGGGATGTGTTGTATCACTTCAGCTCTAGTTTCCATCCATTATTTCTTGTCTGGTTTTCGTTTAACGTAAATAGATTACTGTCTACTTCTGTTATGCCTTTGAGAGAGAGAGAGAGAGAGAGAGAGAGAGAGAGAGAGAGAGAGAGAGAGAGAGAGTGTGTACAGAAGGAAGGGCAAAGGAGAAAAGTAAACTATCTATCCCATTCAACATCACCCATCTATATGGATAGTAAGCAAGCAGGTCAGAAGAACAATCCTATTCCACGCTATACATTATATATAGAGAGACAGGGTCGTGTTCTCTCTCTCTCTCTCTCTCTCTCTCTCTCTCTCTCTCTCTCTCTCTCTCTCTCTCTCTCTCTCTTTGCGGAAAGCAACCATCTTCTTAACCTTTACCTTTCTCCTGATATCCGTGACGATGCGGAAAACCGTGACCAAACTCTACAAAGGGACGAATATACAGCTTGATAATGGCAGGTAATAGAAAGGTAGGTGAACCGCGTACCTGTTCTCTCTCTCTCTCTCTCTCTCTCTCTCTCTCTCTCTCTCTCTCTCTCTTTGCGTCTATTAAATTTAATCAGCAATTACTTGTCGGGGTGGAAAGATATTCTTGATAAACTCTCTCTCCTCTCTCTCTCTCTCTCTCTCTCTCCTCTCTCTCTCTCTCTCTTGTCTACTTAATTTGTTATCAGTAACATGTCAGCGACGGAAGATTATCTTGACAACTTTACTCTCTCTCTCTCTCTCTCTCTCTCTCTCTCTCTCTCTCTCTCTCTCTCTCTCTCCTCTCTCTCTCTCTCTCTCGTCTACTTAATTTGATATCAGTAACAATGTCAGCGACGAAAGATAATAATCTTGACAACTTTACTGTCACTTTCATCCACTTAATAAGTAAACTCTTGTCAGGATAGAAAAATAACCCTGACAAACATTTCCTCTCTCTCTCTCTCTCTCTCTCTCTCTCTCTCTCTCTCTCTCTCTCTCTGAAGAGGTTGAGTCAATTTCTAATTTTTTTGAAAAACCGCAAAATTTCATAATAAACAAACATGAATGATTTCAACTACAGAATAAACAGCATCACTTCATTATTAAGACTGATTTAGAAAATACTATGCGCTCACATCAAGACGAATATTTTACATTAAACATACGTTCATATGCGAATATATCAATCATAAACCTTTTCAGGAGAGGAGAGTAACTCTCATAAATGAATATGAATTCAACTCTACTGGAGTTTGGAGTTTTTTTTTTTTTTTTTTTTTTTTTTTTTTTTTTTTGAGACGAGAGAGAGAGATGGAAGATATGTTGTTAAGGCACAGAAGGGTGAAGAGGTCAAACCCTTTTTTCCCCCCCTTCCTCTCTCTCTCTCTCTCTCTCTCTCTCTCTCTCTCTCTCTCTCTCTCTCTCTCTCAACCACCTATGTCACTCGTCAGGGAAAGCTCATTTGCGCATCGTTTGTTAATTTATTCATGGTTACTCAAATGGTTATTCATATGCTGAATGAGTCACGCATCTCTTCGAGTTGAGAGGTAATTGGGTAATTACTGCTGATCCACTGATGAAAATACTTGAGAATGTAAAAAGTCAACATCGTCGAAATAAATGTTCACATAAATGCTGAAGTATTTGCTAAATTCCAGCGGTTCAAAGGCGCTTCGTTGTATAGCATTCTTGCAAAAAAAAAAAAAAATAAAAAAATAAATAAATAAATTTAAAGTTTTTCTCGTCTTGTTTTGCCATGAAAAATCTTTTTATTTAATGTTTTTCTTGTCCTGTTTTGACATAAAAATCTTTTTATTCAATGTTTTTATTGTCCTGTTTTGTCATAAAAATCTTTTTATCTAATGTTTTTCTTGTCTTATTTTGTCATGAAAAATCTTTTTATTTAATGTTTTTCTTGCCCTCTTTTGTCATAATTTCTTTATATTTGATGTTCTTCTTGTCCTGTTTTGTCATAAAAATCTTTTTATTTAATGTTTTTCTTGTCTTATTTTGTCATGAAAAATCTTTTTATTTAATGTTTTTCTTGTCCTGTTTTGTCATAAAATCTTTATATTTTATGTTTTTCTTGTCCTCTTTTGTCATGAAAATTTTTTTATTTAATGCTTTTTATTGTCAGTTTTGTCATAAAAATCTTTATATTTGATGTTATCCTCGTCCTGTTTTGTCATAAACGAAGGCACTTTGAACCCCAGGCAAAGCCAGGTACAATCCGAATGCATTAGACAGGTTGCACACTTAACCGGACACCCAGTCTCTCAAGTTCACAATATCGAGACGGATGCTCTCTCTCTCTCTCTCTCTCTCTCTCTCTCTCTCTCTCTCTCTCTCTCTCTCTCTCTCTTGAGCAATGCGAGGCAAGGAATGATATGGGTGTTCTTGTATAAACCCAAAGTTTTGAGTTGTGAATTAGGTAACTGTTTGCGAGTCGTAGCAGGAGAGAGAGAGAGAGAGAGAGAGAGAGAGAGAGAGAGAGAGAGAGAGAGAGAGAGGGAATCAGTAACATCAGATTTACAGGTCACCATAACAGATACCTTATAAATAACAAACCACAGGGTCTCAAATTAATCTTTGCCAAACAGAGGTGAAACTCTCTCTCTCTACCACCGCAAAATGTATAAACTTACGAAGCAAAAGATCCAAGAACACAACAAATTTTAAGTTACAAGAAAACTGAAACAAGTTGAAGGGAAAGCTCTCTCTCTCTCTCTCTCTCTCTCTCTCTCTCTCTCTCTCTCTCTCTCTCTCCAACGCTATAAAACGCAGACACCTACTCAGCAAATCATTCGAGGATAAAAATAACACGTCTGAAGACACGGGAAAATTAAACTAAGATGAAGTGACGCATCTTGACATCTCTCGTCTTGTCAACAGCACCCATCCCAACCCCCCTGTTTTCTTCTTCCTTCCACCCAAAGCCCTTCAGAGATATCCTTATCAGCTGCGATACCTGACAGCCCCGCAGACTAGTTTTTCCTCCCCCAGCAGGAGAAAAAAAAAAAAAAAAAAAAAAAAAAAAAAAAAACAGTTCACGCCAAGAA
>NC_087209.1:56880662-56895662 GCF_015104395.2 Macrobrachium nipponense
GACGTCCATTCTCACCAAACAGGTTACGAGTTTTTTTTTTTTTTATCTCGCTTTCTTCTGTCAGTACTGATGGAGGAACGAGTGCTTTCGGCACCAAACTAAGAGTTTAAAAACGCATTTACAAGTTCTGGCTGTCTTTTTGCTTTTAGGTCATGCAATTTAGGCAGAAGACCAAGCAGGCGCTGGGACCTGTGAAGTCATTCAGCGCTGAAAGGGAAATGGACAGTAAAAGAGTCTGAAAGGTGTAACAAGAGGAAAACCTCAAAGCAGTTGCCCTATGCGACAATTATTAGCAGAGGGTTGAGGAAAGTCAGACGAAAGGGAGAATATGAATGGAGGTGCAGTAAAAAGACAGCAACTAGGGGCCTAAGGAAGAGACGCTAACAAAGAACCTTAAGTACGTCTACAGTGCACAGCATGAGGCGCACTGACGGCACTACCCATTTACGAGGGATAATAAAGGAACAAAAAGCTTTCGACACCAAAGAAAAGTTTGGAAACGCATTTAAAGGTTTCGTTGTTAATAGGCTATTCTTATTTTGAAGTTCTAGGTGTTTTGATTATAGTTAGTCAAAAGTACATTACGTTAAATTAAATACGATTAAATAAAATTCTAATTTGTTAAATGTAAGTAGTTGAAATTATTGATCTATTTATCTGAAAAGAGACAATCACCAGATCTCACATACCCAGCCAAATTCCAGCCCAAATAAGTTTACACAGCCAAGGCTGCCAATACCCAATTCCACTGAGGCTTCAGGCTTCCTCGTTATCACTTGTTCCTCATTGGACGAGTCGGTCACGAGCTCGACTACCGATCTCAGGGTCCGTGTTCGATTCCACCCCGCACTGCCAACGTGGAATCAAGAGGAATTAATTTTTGATGACAGAGACTCATTTCTCGATGTGGTTCGGATCCCACAATAAGTTTTAGGTCCCGTTGCCGAGGAGCCAATTTGTTCAAAGCCACGTAAAAATATATTTAATCCTTCGGGGCAGCCCTTTATAGGAGAGCTGGTACAGCTAATGTATACTTAACTTTTTTTTCCTCGTTATCATTCAAATACACCATCCTCTTTTATTAAAAAGGTCTGGGCCCCTGAATGAAATTCCAATTTGGCAACACCCTCGCTGCTACGGGCTGCTCTATGAGCAAGAGCCCGTGCTGGCATAAGGCCAGCTTCATCTTAAAACAACAACCCTGCCTTGCCTTCCTTTTCCAGCACCTCCTCCACCACCCACAAAGTGACTGTGTCAACATCTTCCTGGAACAAAGAGGCCAGACAAATATCCTTCTTCATTCGAAGACTCCTCTCCTACCCCTACCAATCCCCACCGCCACATCCACATTCCAGACATCCCAGGGCTCCCCCTACCCTTCTACCCGGCCAGATACCCGGTCTGAACCTCCTTGAAAGCGGTCAAACTTGCAAGGTCACGCTGGGTGCAAGGCAATGCGGTCATCAAATGATTTACAAGGGAGCGCTCGACTGAATGAGGAGGAGGAGGAGGAGGAGGAGAGGGTGTTTGAGGGTGCAGGATAGTTTCGCTTACTCGGGGAGTAAGCCTACAAACTACTACGTTGTTGTGGGGGGTTAGGAAAGCCCTACGGAAAAGCTTTTCAAAAGATCTGAAAAGTGTTTTGCGTTGAGTTAAAGGTACGGGAGTTTTAGGATAGGATATATGTGCGATTTATTATCAGAACGAAAATGTGAACAATAAATAATGAGCGTTTTAAAGAGTACAGAATAACTATTTCCAATAAAATGGAGCGTATTTATCTTAATTTTCATAGAATGAAAATGTCAAAAATAAATAATCTGCGTGTTAAACAGTACAGAACAATCATTTCTAATAAAATAGAGCGTATTTATTTTAAGCTTCATTGGTGAAAGAACGCTCTACTTGACCGTACATTTTAGCACGCGCCCCCAAGTAAGCTGGAGGTCGGACCACGCCTTGTTTGTATTGAATTCTTAACAATACTCTGTCTGATATCATACGAAGGTAATGTACGCTTATCATCAGACGTCTGTGTATAGTTGTATTACCTACTGTTACTTCAAATTAGAGATAATTTAACATACTGTTAATTCAAATTAGGGATTATTTAAATTACTGTTAATTCCAATTAGAGACAATTTATCATACTGTGAATTCAAATTAGGGATTATTTACATTACTGTTAATTCCAATTAGGGATTGTTTACATTACTGTGAATTCAAATTAGGGATTGTTTACATTACTCTGAATTCAAATTAGGGATTATTTACGTTACTGGTAATTCCAATTAGGGATTATTTATATTACAGTTAATTCAAATTTTGGGACAATTTATATTACTGTGAATTCAAATTTGGGACAATTTATATTAATATAAATTCATATTAGGGATTATTTATATTACTGTTAATTCAAATTTGGGACAATTTATGTTACTGTGAATTCTTATTAGGGATTATTTTTATTACAATGGATTCAACATAGGGACAATTTATCATACTGTAAATTCAAATTACAGATTATTTATATTACTGTTAATTCAAATTTGGGACAATTTATATAAATGTAAATTCAAATTAGGGATAATTCAATATTACACCTCTCTCTCTCTATTCAAGGTCACATTGTCCCAAAAAACAACTCAGAAATACAATAATCAGGTATTACAAACATTAATCAGCTGATTGACATTCAAGGGCAAAATAAACATTTCATCAAGGATTCCTGCAAGACGTTACGTTGCGTCATGTTAACCTGTATACAGTAGGCTACCAATTCTGTTCAATGCAGTATTAATTATGGTAATGGAAACTCCAAAAACATCAAATGCAGCATGGACTACAATACCCAATATGAACCCAGATGACGATATATGCTTAATTTATCGATATTCGCCTTAGTACATGAGTGTTAAAATAATTTTTAATAATTGACTCACATTTTTATCTATTTGTATATTAATTTTTTAATTCATATGATTTTTTCTGATAACTGATCTCCTCTTTCTGTATTTCTCTTCACCTTCCGTCATTTTTTTCGAATGGACACCACAACAGTCTTTTGGAAGTTTGAATTTCGAGTCAATGGTCACTTTTGTGGGCTTGTAGCCAACTATATGAATAGGGATCATTTTCTACATAATAATAATAAACAATGATAATAATAGGCTGTTTCAGCCGCGGCTAATTTGCATACAGAATTCTCTCTATTCTTATTGCTGACTTTTCTTCTGTACTCAAATTGGCTATTAAAACGTCAAATGGGGGATTCATGATAAATATACATTTTTGTGTAATATATTGAACCTCACAAATACCACGTTTTTTACACGAATCCCCCATTTGGCGTTTTAATAGCCAACTTGAGTACAGAAGAAAAGTCAGTAATAAGGAGACTAGAGAAACTTCTATACAAAATAAACGCAGCTGAAATAGCCATTATTTTCAATAAGACCTGTATTAATGAAGGTCTCCTTCCAGCATATAATAATAATAATAATAATAATAATAATAATAATAATATAATATAATAATAATAATAATAATAATAATAATAATAATAATAATAATAATAATAATAATAATAATAATACCTTCTGTTACTTCTCCCAAATGAACAGCATGTTCTTTGGAAGCTCGAATTCCAAATCAATGTGGTGGTGAGCTTGTTCCAAATGAATAGGTTTCCTCATCTGAATAATGACAATAATAATAATACTTCATATTCACTGCAGAAAGAACATATGAAAAACATGAATTCCTGAGGAGAGAGAGAGAGAGAGAGACGAGAGAGAGATTGAGGACGAGAGAGAGAGAGAGAGAGACCTATCCAGTACTCACTGGCTACTATCCCCTCATAAACAGTATTCAATAAGGCTACACAGCACAGCATACTAAATGATGTATGAACAACATACATACATGATGTATGAAATGAGTCATCAGACATTGTATTGAAAAAGTAAACAACGACCACGGTTCTCTCTCATAACCAACCTAACCCAACCTAACCCCTCATTCAGATCTTCGGGTGACGGGGAGTCGGGCATTCATAAAAGTAATATTAATGTAAATAGTAAGGCATTCCTTTGACTATCGATTTCTATATATAAAAATATTAATGTAAATAGTAAGGCATCCTTTAGACTATCGATTTCTATATATACATATAAATTATATATATATATATATATATATATATATATATATATATATATATATATATAATAGTCAAAGGAATGACTTACTATTTACATTAATATTACTTTTATTCTTTCTGCATTTTATATCGTACCCAACTTTCATATATTTGTATATATATATATATATATATATATATATATATATATATATATATATATATATATATATATATATACAAATATAAGAAAGTTGGCTACAAAAAAGAAATAAAACCTGTGCAACTCTAACTATCACAGAAGTTTCGCAGGTTTCCTCAATTCCGCAGGTTAATCAATAAAAAATTATATATATATAGATATATATATATATATATATATATATATATATTATATATCATATACACACATTAAATAAACCGAACACACCCCTTCCCCTCCCCTCCCCCTCCACACACTACACCTTTCAACACAAATTCAAGAGTTCAAGAGATTAGACGAGTACCGGAGAAATCGAATGACCTGGGAATCATCCTCTCCACAGTCAATTTAGAGATCCCCCCCACCCCATCCCCCTGTCCCCCAGAGTATTACCCCCACATCCAACGCAATGAATAACAAGAGGGTATATATGAAAAGGAACGACACGCCCCGACAATAAGTCGTAATGAGGGAACAATCGTCATGACGCAAGATTCCCATCATTCCCCCTTCATCTGCGCTTTCGAATTCACTTTCGCGGGTCACGAACGCTATCTACCTCGAACTCACGAACGCGGCCATCTGAAACTCTTATGACTCACGATCTCACTGCCTCGTCCCCGGCAGTGAACGAACCTCTCTCTCTCTCTCTTTCTCTCTCTCTCTCTCTTTCATCAATGCAGTGCGATCATAACTGCACAACTTCATGAGCACAACCTGCTTGGGGGAATATATTAGAAGCTTTTTTTTACTCTCGTGTTTTATGAGACACGCTGACGTTCGAAGTAAACAGCCCTTGTCGTAAATATATATATATATATATATATATATATATATATATATATATATATATATATATATAATATGCATTAAGCTACAAATCTCATTTTTAATATCTAATTCGCACTACCTCGGAATTAATAATGCATTTTCATATATATTCAAAGAAGGGGAATCTTTTGATTGTTGGCCGAGTCGGTCAAGGCGTCACTGGAGTCCTGATTTCTCCTTTGTGTGCGCTGGTTCGAATCCACGAGAGGACAGAATTATTATCAACTAAAATAAAAATCGCCTTCAGTTAACATGTACGAAAATATACTAATTCCGAGGTAGAGCGAATTGGATATTAAAGGACATTTGTAGTTTAATGCGTGTACATGAAATTATGGTGATGTGATAAAAAATCATATATATATATATATATATATATATATATATATATATATATATATATATAGTATATACGAATACCACAGGAAAGTGACAGGTAAAATGTCAGTACTAAACGCTTGGTACTTACCTTCTGCTTGTCATTTTACTATGGTTTTCGTTTAAATACTGAAGTCATGTGCATCTACTGTGAATTGTCATATATATATATATATATATATATATATATATATATATATATATATATATATATGTATGTAATCAGTAGTGTAAAAGGCTTAACTATCTAAAATGTATCATGAGGGAATCTAGTCAAAATCCTCTCTCTCTCTCTCTCTCTCTCTCTCCTCTCTCTCTCTCTCTCTCTGTTAAGAAAACCCGCACAAATCACACGGCTTTAAGCAGTTGAAGTAGTATCATAGATCTGGCATCTCCACATTACATACTTGGCTATTAAACGAACCCATTTTAAAGACGGGACATCGTCAGATATGAATCTACCACCTTCCTGGGAAAAGGAGGTGGTTATGACCCGAGATAAGCAAACGTATATGTCAATCCACACATTGTAAGAATCTCAACCTTAAATTCAGAAAGGAGCTCATCAATCTTTTGACAGAAAACCTTACCTCGATAGTAAATCTAATTGGTAAAACTCGGTCATCACGAGTTAAGCCTTACCACACACTAAACCATTCGAGGCAATCAGCGTCCCATTATCAAACCGGTTAGATTCGGCCAATCACAACCCCATTATCAAATAGGCAGTGGTTTTGCCGGTCAAGGACTGGCTGCTATAGCTAACGCGGCGCAAAATTCATAATGAACGGGTTGGATCCTGAGAGATAGCAGCGCGTTTTAATCGGTGTAATTCACCGACATTTCCTTCTCCTAAGGCCCCCATACACTGAACGATTGTCTGGACGACTGTCTGAACGATTGTCGTTATCGACCGCCCCCCCGCGCACACACACACACACACACACACACACACACACACACTATTCCTACAGTATGAACGATCTCCGCACCGATTTCAGTCTGAACAAAGATTTTGTCTCGAGAAGACTTTGCACCATCTCTAGAAGAGACGCGCGCGATAGCGTTATATCGGCAGACAAATCCATACATTGAACGATCTGTGTATGGCAGAATTTCTGCTTGAATTTCTGAAAATCTAGTAGCACGACATCCTCAGGTAGGGTGTTCCACAATATCAGAGTAAGAACCTAGCTATAACCAGAAGGCGGATTCATGAGTGTGTGTGTGGGGGGGGGGTGGGGCATTTGCTAAAATTCCACTAGTGGCAGAAGATAGGACGACGATCATTATTTCGGGGGCAGAGAACGCAGACGTTCAATGAGACGGGCCAACAAATTCGTGATTGACCGGAGTTGAAAATACAAGACGACACGTGGCCCTGACGTATGACGCTGATGATGATTCGAGTTTGACCTCTTGCTGACCTTCCCGTGACCCCAACGATGAGGTTGGAGGTTGAGGTCAACTCTGTCCCAAGACAAATAGCAGGTCCTCTTTCAAATGTGACATACGCATCAGCTGCGTTCAATTTATAAAAGTTTTCTCTATCTTTTTAACAGAGAAAACTATAAATTGGATACAGCTGATGCAGTTATCACCCTCAATATTATTACTATTATTATTATAGTAAAAATAAAGCATTATTCTGGTAGAACTTTTCACTAGATTTCAAATATGCTCTTAGTTTTCTTTTATTATTTTATTATTATTATTATTATTATTATTATTATTATTATTATTATTATTATGAACCCTATTGTATGGAACTAGCCTACAATTGGGGCCACTGACTTGAAATTGAAGCTTCCTAAGAATATTGTGGTATTCATTTGAATGGAGTAACAGAAGGTAATGGGACAAACAGAAAGACATAGGCCACATATAAAATAAATGAATAAATAAATAAACCAACAAATGAACGAATAAATACGGTGATAATAAATAATAAAGATTTGTCACCTTTCGCCTCGAACGCTTCATTACCAGAATCGGGAGGGGAAAAGGATTTACACAGCAATAGATTAAGAAGACTTTGTATTACAGATATTGAAACACGGTGTTACTTTATCATAGTCACGCAGGAGAGAGGGTGTCATTAACATGACTTCATGGTGTCATAATACTCACCGTTTTCACCTTGTTTAGTACTAGCCCACTGGGATCAAACGTTCCTATAAGCGAATTGGTCATTTCACATATGCCCTAGTGATCTTGTGAAATTCCTGATTAATTTCACATATTCTAAGGATCTCGTAAAATCCCTGATTAATTTCACATATTCCCTAAGGATCTCGTAAAATCCCTGATTAATTTCACATATTCCGTGTAACATACTCACATATATCAGAGCCAGCGTTACAAGCATAATTTGCATGAAGAGAATAAAAGTACATAAAATACGCTTCCAAGGTGTTTCTTTTATTATTTGGAAAGCAAAATATCTTTTAAAACCATCATGTATTATTACCATAATTTTTCAAATCATGTATTATTACCATACTTTTTCAGTCAGAATACGACCGTCCAGCGCATGCACAGTACGGAAACTCTTCGTCTGAACAACAAAGTGTTTGAATCCCCTTAGGAACAAATGTATTTAGTATATTATTACTATAACAATAAAACAGTTATTAAAATTCCCTTTCAACAACTTTAGAAGTTTCTAAACCAACCGACCGAGACTTGTAATCACCGAGATGAAGAGAGACAAGGCCCTGGGGAACGCCGAGAGAGAGAGAGAGAGAGAGAGAGAGAGAGAGGAGAGAGAGAGAGGTGTACCACGTCAACACACTTCCCGACTGCCTTCTGGCGTTGCTACGTACGCCCAGGAATGGTAGCGCTGCCAAGGTGCGAAGAATGTATGTATATATGTATGTACTATATATACTATGCACATAACTATATATATGTATATATATAATGTATACCTGTTGTATTCACATAAATACACGTCTATGTGCAACCAAAGAACATCTAAATCTTACAAAAAATTATTTGTTGCAATTAAAAGAGAGAGAGAGAGAGAGAGAGAGAGAGAGAGAGAGAGAGAGAGAGAGAGAGAGAGAGAGAGAGAGAGAGAGAGAGAGTGGGGGCCATAGAAATAGCAATAAGGAAGAAAGTGGTTCACGAAGAGGAGACAAAAAAAATGATAAAATGATGCTGCCTCCGGCTCTCTCTCTACACATAAAATCTATGACCCATGACGAGAGAGAGAGAGAGAGAGAGAGAGAGAGAGAGAGAGAGAGAGAGAGAGAGAGAGAGAGAGACTGGGAAAGGAGGGAGGGAGGGGGGAGGCCTTAGAGAGAAACGAAAACAAGAGACTGTTACAGACTGTTATTAATAGTAGACTACGTCCAATTACTACGTGAAGCAGAGAGAGAGAGAGAGAGAGAGAGAGAGAGAGAGAGAGAGAGAGAGAGAGGAAAGCAAGATCATAGCGGTACCAGCATCCCTCTCTCAGGTGTTGTTGGTTCGGGTATTGCTTACACGGGCACGCCCCGAGAAGGATTCACCAGTAGGTTTCTACGTGGGGTCCTGCAAGTGCCCTACACGTCTCAGGTTACAAGCCTTGCCCTCCGAGGCACGGGCAGGACAGGGCACGGACAAAGCTTAGATCTATCTGTTTCTGTCTCTCAGACAGTGTTTATATATATATATATATCATATATATATATATATATATAGATATATATCTATATATATATATATATATATATATTAAATGCATTAAGCTACAAATGTCCATTAATATCCACAATTCGCTTGTTGGCCGAGTCGGTAACATAACTGAAGTACCTAATTTCTCCTCTGTCCGCTGGTTCGAATCCACGAGAGAAAGAAATGGTCATCAACTAAAAAAATTCCCCTTCGTTATATATGAAAATATACTCATTCGAGGTAGAGCGAATTGGATAATAAAGGACATTTGTAGCTTAATGTCTGTATATGAAATCACGGTGATGTGATAAAATTCATATATATATATATATATATATATATATATATATATATATATATATATATATATATATATATAAATATATATATATATATATATATATCAACCCTCCGAACCTCTATAGCGGTATACCAAGTACCCTAGGGCACTCAAAACAGGTGCCCAGACAGGTGTAGCAGTAAAAAGTACCCTAAGCCACTCAACAGGTGCCCAGACAGGTGCACCTCACCTGCTAATTAAGGAGCTCGGTTACCTTGGACGCTCAGGTGTCAGCATGATCAGATTACTTGATCAATAAGACTCAGGTGTTACAACAAGGATCCCGAGGTCCTCACCAGCAGCCTCCTACGGTCTCTCACACGCCTCACCACACAGACGTGACCCCATAGGACACGGATGAGGGCTGGCATAAGACCGTAGGTCCAACTAGAACAACACATCTGTCATAAAACCATAATGGTCTTATATCAATTAAATATTTCGCAAGTTCCTTAAGGTTCCATTTATGTCGAATTCTTCAAAAACATACTAATTTCACATGCTAAATGAAACAATTGTAATTATAGACTGCGCCGACTGGTTTTATTCCACTACAGAATAAAATTCGTCAGGTCTGTTATTTTTAATCATTTATACACACACACACACACACACACACACACACACATATATATATATATAATATATATATATATATATATATATATATATATATTTGTGTGTATATACATACATACATACATACATACATACATATAAATGTGTACGTATATATGTAGATATATGTAATTATTATTATATATTATATAATATATGTGTATATATACATACATATATAAATGTATACGTATATAAGTATACATATGTATATATCCAACATTAATATAATGTATACATTATTATAAAGTATTAAATATGTAATAATATTTATTATATATCATATAGTATATATTTGTGTATGTAGCCTATACATACAAATATATATACATATACACATAAGCTCTCTATCACAGATCCTCGGCCGAAGATTCCTTCGAGAGCGTCCGGCATTGCCCCATAAGGAACAGGATACGCAGATAGGAAATGCTCCCATCCTGAGATCACCCCCTTCCTGCTCCCTAGGAGATGACAGAACTCCCCCCCTCCCCCTTCCCATTTCCCCCTATTCCCCCACCCAGCCCCCCTTTTTTGGCCCCCCCTCCTTTTTCTATGACAAAAAGGCGGCCCTCTCGAGTTTACCTATAGACTGTTTAACATACAACAAACACATCTAGGAGAAAATGTCTATGAACACCTAACTAATTTATAGGATCCAAATTCCATTCACGTACATTCGTGGCTACGTGTCATCACCACCAGTTCGATCCCGCGGAGGGGGAACAACTTGAAAGGTTGGGCCCCTTTCATAGAGAATTCACTGTGCTTCTGCTGACCTCAGTAAAGAAACGAGGACTAGATGGTTAGTCGACTGCGGTTGGTCGCAGTTTGAGTAGAAATGGTCGGGCCACCGTCCTCATACTAAAATTCTCTCTCTCTCTCTCTGTGATTTTTATCTTTAAGTATTAGCATTTCCGAAGGATTTTTATTTTTACAGTAAACTCACTTTATCTCTCTCTCTCTCAGGAGATCCCGGAAGCTTTCTCAAATGCCCTCAAATAACACCAACGTCCAAAAGGGGAGTAATGAAAGTACTAGAGGAAAAAATGAGAGAGAGAGAGAGAATAAGAAGAAGAAGAATGAGAGAGAGAGAGAGAGAGAGAGAGAGAGAGAGAGAGAGAGAGAGAGAGAGAGAGAGAGACTACTTCACTGCCCTGATATGTCATGGGGAAAGTGGCTTGTAATGATAGAAAGAAATATCAAATGGCTGCACTGAACAATGGGGAAAGTGTCATAATCAGCCTCAGTTACATTAAATTGAAATAGAAAATGTCAGGTGCACCAAATTTCTATTACTTTCTCCTAGAAAAGAACTTGGTGACGCTTAGCCAGCAAATCTACAAAGGTAATTCCTCAACTAATGCCATTTCGCAACTATATCGTTAGCAACACAAAACAATATCCAGAGGTACAAAAAAAAAAAAAAAAAAAAAATTGGAGTTAATAACTGAGATCGAAGGCCAAGCGCTGGGACCTATAATGAGGTCATTCAGCGCTGAAACGGAGATTATCAACAATAAGAAGGTTTGAAAGGCGTAACAGGAGGAAAACTTCAAATCAGCAGGACTGTGAATCAACTGTTAGAAAGCGGGTGGAAAGTACGGTGGGAGAAAGAGAATATGAACGGAGGTACAGCAAAAGATATGAAAGAGGCTGCAGCAGCTAGGGGTCGAAGGGACGCTGCAAAGAACCGTAAGTAATGCCTACAGTGCACCACGAGGAGGGTGCAATAAGGGGTTGGTGTATGTGTTTTTCCCCTTGTTTTTATTGAAACAGAATAAATATAAATACTGAACAACAAAGAAAAATGTGGGAAAAAAATTAAAATTCATGAAGAACGAATGAAAATAGGCTGAAATAAAGACAGTGGAGATATACACAAAGAATAATATAAAGAACGAATGAAAATAGACAGAAAGAAAGGCAGTGCAGATATACACAAAGAATAACGGAGATAATATAAAGAACGAATGAAAATAGACAGAAAGAAAGGCAGTGGAGATATACACACAGAATAACAAAGATAATACGAAGACCGAATGAACAAAGAAAGCAAGACAGCAGAGATTATACTGAAAGAATAACAAATACAACATCAACATCCAAAAAGAAATAAAAGAGTACTATTAGAAGTAACACGGATAATAGTCATAAAAACCCTCCTCCCAACACCTCATTTGAACTCAAGTCTTGAGTCGACTTTCACCTCAAACTCAACGAATTTCTGGCAGTCAGTCCTGCGTATCTATGGGGGATTATGGCAGCCACCAAAAAATAATTATCAAAAACTAGAATAGGCTACGAAT
Source organism: Macrobrachium nipponense (assembly GCF_015104395.2). Taxonomy (NCBI): domain Eukaryota; kingdom Metazoa; phylum Arthropoda; class Malacostraca; order Decapoda; family Palaemonidae; genus Macrobrachium; species Macrobrachium nipponense. The sequence continues at coordinate 56,893,139 of NC_087209.1, forward strand.
AATAAAGTATGACGATAACAGTTAAAATGGGGTTTAGTAGTATATAAAAAATAGATTATGCTCCGAATAAAATGTACTTGTTTTTTACACAGTGTAGGTTAGGCTCCGAATAAAGTATACTTATAAATAATAGAGTAAAAATTTAGGATTTGGAAGTATATGAAAAATAGGTTAGACTCCGAATTAAGTATACTTACAAATAATAAAGTAGAGAAAATGGGGCTTAGTAGTTTATAAAAAATAGGTTAGACTCCAAATAAAATATACTTATAAATAATAGAGTAAAAAAATGGAGTTTAGTAGTATATAAAAAATAGATTAGGCTCCGAATAAAGTATATATACTTATAAATAATAGAGTAAAAAAACTGGTGTTTAGTAGTATACAAAAAATAGGCGAGGTTCCGAATAAAATACTTATTTTTTATAAATAACAGTAAAAATGGGGTCTAGAAGTATGTAAAAATGCTCCCAATAAAGTATACTTATAATGACTAGAGTAAAAAACTGGGGTTTAGTGGTATATAAAAACATAGATTAGGCTCCGAATAAAGTATACTTATAAATAATACAGTAAAAACTGGGGTTTAGCAGTATACAAAACAAAATAGATTAGGCTACTCTAATAAACAGAATTAATACATTATTTAAGAATAAAAAAATGCTGTTCAGTATTTCCTCAGTGATGTGATCCTGTGTCTACTAGAAAGGGGCCGTCACCTTGGAATCCTTGCAGAGATCTCTGAGGATGTTATTATCCTCGACGGAACCACAGCTCGGAAAAGAATCTGGGACCATTATTGCAGAGGTGTGGCTCCGTCGAATACAGCCCCCAGAGATCCTCAAGATCAAATTGCTAACGAATCCCAAACGTCTCCGCCTGGCTCCAAGGAAGGAGGAAGACTTCGCGAAATCCACAAGGGAAAGACTCGAAGCTTCCATCGGATTCTCAGGCCATCCTTCGGCTTCAAACGTCTTTGACCCCAGCAGTGAGGCTACATTGCCGTGAAAAGCTCAAGGAGATAGAGAAAGAGGGAGAGAGAGAATATAACTATTTTACTTACGAGAAGACAGGAGAAAGAATTCCCAAATCCTCAAGAATCCCAAAAGGGAATCGCCTTCAAGACACACAGAGAGGAGGACGAACGAACGAACACTGTCTCCAAGGAAGGAAGAAGACTTCGGAATCCACAAGAGGAGAATCGGAGCTTCCGTCAGGATCTCAGACCAACCTTATTCTTCAAACGCCTTTGATTCAGCCTCTCGACAAGAGTGTCTGCCGTCGAACCAAGCAAGAAATAAATAACAGAAGCTTTTGGAGGACACCAAATGTCTGGCTCATGAAAGGAACCACCAAATGTGACCTAAACGTACAAGCTATCTGAGGAATGTCCAACCTGCCAGCTGTTGTTCAAAAGCAACTTGAAAATATACTTGCAAGAAATGAACCCCCATTCAAGAAACTATAAATTCTGAATATATATATATTCAGAAATTCTGAATATATATAAATTCAGAGCTGAATCGAGACAAGACTTCAGAAACTCTTCTTGTTTTGGTGAGCAGAGGCAATGAGCAGAGAGAAGGCGCTCATTGCTGGTTAAACAAAACGCCTCAGCAATGATGTGGCCCTGTGATGACATCCCAGCAGTGAGGCATCTTTGCCGTCAAAAGCCCAACAGGAGAGAGAGAGAGGGAAAGAGAGAATATGACTATTTTACTGACGAGAACAGCGGCGAAAGGATTCCAAAATCCTCAAGAATCCCAAAAGGAAATCGCCCTTCAAGACTCACAGGGAGGAGGACGAACGAACAAACACACTGTTTCCAAGGAAGGAGGAAGACTTCGGAATTCACAAAAGGAGAATCGAAGCTCCATGAAAGGGACCACCAAATGTGACCAAAACTTACAAGCTATCAGAAGACCGTCCACCTAACAGGTGTTGTTCAAAATCAACTTGAAAATATTCATTTTTGGGTCTTCCAGAAGACGTACAAGAAGCAATGACATCGTCTCAAGAAACTCTAAATTCTGAATATATATATATTCAGTAATTCTGAATATATATAAATTCCGAGCTGGATCGAGACAAGACTTCAGAAATACGTATTCTTTTGGTGAGCAGAGCCAAGGAGCAGAGGGAAGGCGCTCATTGCTGGCTAAACAAAACCCCTCTGCAATGATTTGGCCCTGTGATGACACCCCAGCAGTGAGGCATCTTTGCCGTCAAAAGCGCAACAGGAGAGAGAGAGAGAGAGAGAGAGAGAGAGAGAGAGAGAGAGAGAGAGAGAGAGAGAGAGAGAATGACTACTTTACATCTTGGAAACAATCAAAGCCTATTTATTAAGAAATGTTAGTATTCCCCCATTAACCAAAATCGTTCACCTCTTAATTTCTCTCGAGAGAAATTCAAAGCAAATAAAAAAAAAAAAAAGATAATGAAACTTGAAACACATGAACAAACACTGTGATCCCTTGGTCAACGACTGATCAAACATAACTACACAAAAGCAACGAAAAATATC
>NC_087209.1:56900662-56928162 GCF_015104395.2 Macrobrachium nipponense
GGGCCTTTGAGTTGAGAACCCAGCAGTGACTCGACAACCGCTTTTAAAAAAAAAAAAAAAAAAAAAAAAAAAAAAAAAAAAAAACAAAAAAAAAAAAAAAAAAAAAAAAAAAGGAGACCACACAAAGCTATAAAGAGGATTCTTGGAAGTTCCTCTTGTCTGTCCTTTCTTACAAAACCAAACCTAGGGAACACGGGTTGAATATCATTATCATTATTATTATTATTATTATCATCAAAGGACCTTCTTAAGGGAGAGCAACTCGGGAGTCTTTGTTCCCATGGTGGGGAGAATGACCTTCCCTAATTAGCATATGTACTTCTGTAAGAGATGTGGAACTAGAAATTAGGACTTGGGCCGAGGGCCAATCGCTGGGATCTATAATGAGGAGGTCTCTCTGCCCGGTCAACGCGGAATCAGAGGAATTTATTCCTGATGATTAGAAATTTATTTCTCGATATAATGTGGTTCGGATCCCACAATATGCTGTAGGTCCCGTTGCTATGTAACCAATTGGTTCCACACCACGTAAAAATATATCTAATCCTTCGGGCCAGCCCTAGGAGAGCTGTTAATCAGCTCTCAGTGGTCTGGTTAAACTCAGATATAGTACTTAACTTATGAGGTCATTCACCGCTGGAAGGGAGATTGAGAATGAAGATGATTTTATTAAGAGCGAAACAATTGTTAGAAGAGGATTGAGGAAATGACAAAAGTGAGAAAAGGTTAAGTACATCTTAGTGTAACCAGACCACTGAGCTGGTTAACAGCTCTCCTAGGGCTGGCCCGAAGGATTAGATATTTTTACGTGGCTAGGAGCCAATTGGTTACATAGCAACGATACCTACTGCTTACTTTGGAATCCGAACCACATTATATCGAGAAATCCATTTCTAATCATCAGGAATAAATTCCTCTGGTTCCACGTTGGCAGAGCGGAGAATAGAACTCGCGACTACTGAATCGGTAGGCAAGCGCGTAACCAACTCGTCCAACGAGCAACTCGACAAAAGTGAGATAAATGAATGGCACCATCAAAGACAAATGCTAAAAAAGGCTTACTGAAATAATCTAAACGAATGGAAATATATACAATACTTTTATGCAAGAAATATAAAACGAATAAAAAATGCGCCAAGTACAGCACATAATCAAGGCCACCGAAAATAGATCTATATCTTTCGGTGGTCTCGGTTTTATGCGGTATGAGCCGTGGCCCATGAAACTTTAACCAAGGCTTGGTGGTGGCCTGTCCTATATAATTGCCAGAAACACAATGATGGCTAACTTTAACCTTAAGTCAAATAAAAACTACTGAGGCTAGAGGGCTGCAATTTGGTGTTTGATAATTGGAGGGTGGATGATCAAGATAGCAATTTTCAGCCCTCTAGCCTCAGTAGTTTCTAAGATCTGAGGGCGGACGGACAGACAAAGCCGGCATAATAGTTTTCTTTTACAGACAATTACACAGTCAAACTTGTACTTTGAAAATATGTGAGGTTGTATAATCACTGATAAATATTTATAATTCAAAGACCACCTAAGATATCGCTAGCGATTTTGTTAAATTGTGCTTATATTTGCCGGTTTGAGAGAGAGAGGGAGAGAGAGAGAGAGGTCACTTACTAAATTAACTTCTAAAATCGACTATAAATTATAGAAAAAAAAATACCCACCCACAAAGTCCGTAAACGCTAAGACTGTTTGATTGATTGGCTTATGGCTAACTGGAGTCAAAACATCTATTATTATGCATGACCATACAGCGAATAGATATATATATATATATATATATATATATATATATATATATATATATATATATATATATATATATATATATATATATATATATATATATATATATATATATATAAAATATACCTTGTTTACCTACACAACCTACTATATCTGAAGTGGTTAGTTGTGTACAGAACTGTTCAATCTCGCCTGATAAGCTTATCAGCTACCTTTAGAAGGCTTATCTATATACATATAGTCGATAATTATAATGGATTGCGTCATAGTTTAACGACATTGTGCGCAGAATTGCCATAAGATCTCAGATTCGCGAAAATTGGAAAGTAAAATTTAGGCCAAATGCCAATCGCTGGGACCTAAGAGGCCATTCAGCGCTGAAAGGGAAACTGAGAGTAGATAGGTTTGAAAGGCTTAACAGGAGGAAAACCTCTTTAGTTGCACTAAGCAACAATTGTTGGGATTGGGTTGAGGAAAGGTAAGATGGAAGAAAGAGAATATGAAAGGAGGTACAGTAAAAGGCATGGAAGGGGTTACAGCAAGGGGCCTGAGGAAGGGACGCTGCAAAGAACCTACAGCAATGCCTACAATACACCACATGAGCTGCACTGACGGCAATACTCCTACAGAGAAAGAACTGTATGTAGGAAATTTACTTCAAAAATATATAGTGGTTCTCCTTTAGATTCTTCAGAGAGAGAGAGAGACTGTCACAGGGGTAAAAGGACCACCTGTAATTTGGAAGGTGGTCTTAGGGGGATCCCTGCTGTCAAAATATGCCAAAAGTCTACTCCCTTCAAACCTGGCCTTTTCTGACGGCTGAAATACCTGTCGAATTTGCATATGTGATTGTCCAAGTACACAGGTCTCGTGGGGCTTCGGGGGTTACACCTGAAAATGGATATTCGACGCTATACCCTTTCGTAAGTTCGACATGGTTCGATCGGTAAGTTTTGCTAATCATTCTACACTTCTCTTTCCGTATTTCCCTTTACCTCCTCTTGTTCCATATGAACAGGGTTCATCTTCTGAATAATAATAATAATAATAATAATAATAATAATAATAATAATAATAATAATAATAATAATAGGAACACTAGGCACGATCCCAAGATCCCTGAAAAGGAATCTGGAAAAAATAGAGGCTGAAATAGCTCCAGGACTCATGCAGAAGAGTGTGATCCTAGAAACGGCGCACATAGTGAGAAAAGTGATGGACTCCTAAGGAGGCAGGATGCAATCCGGATCCCCACACATAAATACCAGTCTACCCAGTCGAATTGGGGGACTGTGATAGACCAAAAAAAGTAATAATAATAATAATAATAATAATAATAATAATAATAATAATAATAATAATAATAATAATAATAATAATAATAATAATAATCAACACAAAGGCTCCACGGGAGATCATATGAATAGTTGACTAGGATAAAAAGATCTTTAAAAAATAAATTAAATAAAATCATATCGACTAAATAAATTGAACATAACTATAAATGAAAATATTCGAATTTGGAAAAACTAAAAAAAATGCATGCAAGATGAATTGACTGGAATATAATGAGGGCTTTAAACAATACATAAAATACACTCAGCCACAAAACAAAACAAAATAAAATAAACATACATTACGTCAAATTTGAAAAGAAATACTAAAGAGAATCTCCGGATTATACAAAAAACATATAAAAGAAATACAAATGACTCTAATTTGAAGAAACACCTCCCAAAATATATTCACGCAAAAAAGCGAAAAAAAAAAAAACTGCAATGTCTAAATGACTCCCAAAATGAAAGAAGGCCCAGAACCCAATACTCACGTAAAAAAAAAAGTGACTAAAAAAAAAATGCAATGTCCGACTCCGGACAAAAAAGAAAAAAACAATTGCAATGTCTGACTCAAAAAAAAGCAGCAATGTCTGACAACAAAATAATAAAAATTGCAATGTCTGACTCAAAACAAAGCAGCAATGTCTGACTCAACAGAATAATAAAACTGCAATGTCTGACTAAAAAAAAACACAACTGCAATGTCTGACTCAAAATAAAATTTTAAAAAACTGCAATGTCTAACTCAAAACAAAACAAAAACTGCAATGTCTGACCTAAAAAAAAAAAAACTGCAATGTCTGACTGACTCCAGACTGCCAGCTTTCCCAGAAAACACGGAATTGGTTTCATTTGTGTTTCGTTCTCCGGGGAGTCCTCCAAGAGTCAACACGAAGTAGCCTGAAGAAGAGGCGGCTTCAGGGAACAACAACGGCGCCGACCACTCATCTCCGATGGCTTCAGAGCTGATGCTTAGTAAAGCAAACAAGAAGAAAATATCGAGACGGGGGTCCTCGTTGATTGTAAGCTAAGTAGGAGGGAACGGCTGAAACCATTTCTCCTCCTCCCAGGCCTCTCTCAACAAGATTGAGATCATGTATATATAGATAGATAGAAAAAAATATATGCATTATATAGGCCGATATATAACATACATATCTGTACGTATATATACATTGTATATGTATGTTTATATAATTTCATATATATATATATATATGTGACGGTACTTACTTTTCTGCGCACAGATCTAAGGTAACGTGCGCCGTGGAGGCTGTACTTTGGGGAATTAGGCTTATATAAATTCTTCTTGTCTTGCTCAATGTTCTTAATCTGGAATTCGTTAAAAGGAAGGGTTCTAAATTAGATGAGAAATGAAATTGATATGTTCTTAATAAAGGTTTATTCTTCTCTCGGGTACTTATAAAGGTTTCCACCTTCTGGGCTCTTGGACTGATAAGACTTAATTGGCACTTGTTGCAATTACGAGTCTATAGGCACGAGGGAATTTTACTGAGTATTATATTGTCACTTATCACTGTCTTTGATTGATTCGCACACCACACTTTTGCACTTGTTCTTCTTCTGGGGATTCTTCTGTCTTTCTCTCTCTTCTCTGCCTGTTGCTGCGCCACTGGTTCTCCTCGTTCCCCTCTTTGTCGTTATCTTCTCTCGACTTCTCTGTTCCCCTTTTTTCTCTGCCCTCCTCTCTCTCTGTCTGACCTTTTTGTTGGGTTGAAATCTCCTTAGCCCCGCCTTTGGATTTTTGGATCTTGACTGGGTGTGGCATTTTCTGAAAGACTTTTTGTGTCTTAGTGGCTACAGACATTATACAAGACCGCCTTCCTGTCATGTCTTTTACAATGATTCGTAGGCTTTGAATTTGTATACGCCTCCTCCTTCATGTCCTGGCTTCTTGGGGGCGTATCCCTTTAGTAACCTCATAGGTCATTCGTTGATACTTCTTTTGGGCTGTCTTATGACCAACACTCATGGCTTTTGATTCGTCGAAGTCCTTAGGTCTATCTCGAGAGGGTGGAGCACTTAAGAGTTCGGCACTCCCCTCCTTTGAACAACGGGTCATAGAATTCCTTTTTAACGTATGCCAGATGGCTCTCTCTGACCTGTTCACGAAGGGAACGGCGATTAGTCATAGGCGCTAATGAGAGTAGTTTCCAATTTCTCGAATATGCCTGGTAGATATCGCTCGTCGCCCATAATCTCTTGTTGGTCACTAATCGCTGGTACGGACAGAGGCTTTTTGGGGGAGATGAAAACCAGATGTCTAATGGCTAAAAGCCTAATGTTTTGAGTAACAAAATCCCTTCGCTAAGAAAAATCATTATCTTATTCCCTTTTCCCTTTCCTCCTTATTATCCGTTTCGTGCCTTTTTCTTAAGTATTATTAAGTTATTGTCTTTTGTAATAACGACACTGTGCCACACTATTACATATATATATATATATATATATATATATATATATATATATATATATATATATATATAACAACAATAAAAGGAGCCCATAAAAACGCCAAAATATAGAGAAAATACTATATTTCAGAGACTGCCTGAAGAGAGAGACGGCAGTCTCTGAAATATAGTATTTTCTCTCTAAAATTAGGCGTTTTTTATAGGCTCCTTTTATTAGATGGAATTCTGTTGTAACAGAACATTTTTACCAATCATACATATTTATATATATACCTCTTTATTCATTTATGTATATATATATATCTATATTTTGCATTTAATATATATATATATATATATATATATATATGTATATAATACTATATATATATAATATATATGTATATATATATATATATATATATATATATATTATATATATATATATATATACATACCTCTATATTTATATGTATATATCCATATATTTTGTATATAATATATATGTATATATATATATATATATATATATATATATATATATATATATATTTACATATATATATACATGTATACACACACAAATACCATAAATTCCAAGTAGACAATTGTCACTTAAAAAAAAAATGTTTCCATGAAAGCACTTCCTAAAGTGCCCACAAAGAGGGATTCGTGCACTTTCCAATCGACGTCTAACACGCATTGCACCCTGAAAATCCTCTCTCTCTCTCTCTCTCGTCAAAATCATCTCCTCTCTCTCTCTCTCTCTCTCTCTCTCTCTCTCTCTCTCCTTAGTTAAGCTCATGAATATAAAAAAGGCTTAAATTTCGTCACTTAGGTGCCAAGGTCGACTGACTTCTGAGTGACCAATTCCTTATATATATATATATATATTATAATATTAAGTTTTTTTTTTTAAAAAATATATATAAATATATATACTATATAATAATTATATGTATCTATATATATCTATTTATATATATATATGTATATATATAGGTATATACATATACACACACACACACACACACACACATATATATATATATATATAATATATATAATATATATATATATATATATATATATATACATTATACATATATATATAATATAGTATATTATATATATTAATATAACACACACACACACACACACACACACACACACACATATATATATATATAAAATATATATATATAATATATATATATATATATATCTACTATTACTATACTTATACTATTATTATTATCATTATTTAATTATTATTATTATTATATTTTTATTATTATTATTATTATTATTATTATTCAGTAGATGAAACTATTTATATGTAACAAGCCCACAAAAGGGGCTACTGACTTGAAATTCAAGCTTTAATAGAATGTGGTATTCATTAAGAAGAAGCAAGAGGATGTTTATAGGAAAATACAGAAAGGAGAGATCCCATTTGTAAAAAAAAAAAAGAAAAAAAATTAATACAGATAAAAATGTACTAAAATGCAAAGGAGGATGGTATTAGGGTAGTAATGCATTGCATCTTCACTTGAACTACTGAAGTTCTAATTGCAAGACATTACATTTCGAGGATTATGAAGACCGAGGTCAAAAAAATTTGAAAAAAAAAACTACTTTTACCTATCAAGGTTAATAGAGATCTGATAGAGTGTAAGTGCCCATTATTCAAAGGGGTCATTAGGAGATAAGGAGAAGCTCGAGAGGTATAAAATCGTGTTCAAGTGACGGTAGATCACTTAACTCCATCTGAAAATGTGAAGAAAGGTCGAATTTAGAAATGTGCTATAAACGTTTGTTATGGAAGTCATAAGTATGTTTGGAATTGGCTAAAAAAATAACCCAAAATACATGGAATCCCAGCGTCTGAGATGTTAAGGAGATGACGGAATGTTGTAGCAGAGAACTAATTTTTCCAGAAAACTGTAAACAACAGAATAAGCAATAAATAAATAACTAAAATGGACCATCCCGGTGGGACCCCCCAAAAAAACATGGAATTCTATCGTCCAAGATATTAAAAATACAGTGAAATGGTTCAAAATAAGCAAAAATAATAAAAAAATGGGGCCTCCCGATGGACGAAAAAAAATATCCTAGTGTCCAAGATATTAAAAATAGAGTGAAATGATTCATGAATAGAATTATTCATCCAGAAAAAAATTGTAAACAACAATCTAAGCAATCAATAAGAAACAAAATGGACCCTCCCGATGGACAAAAAAAAAAAAAAAAATCCTAGCGTCCAAGATATTAAAAATACAGTGAAATGATTCATGAATAGAATTATTCATCCAGAAAAACTGTAAAAAACAAACTAAGCAATCAATAACAAAGTGGACCATCCCGATGGACCGAAAGAAGACCTACCAAAAGTCTCACAAAATTAAACCAAGACGACAATGATAGTTTTATATAAATAATCATACCCTCAGGTGTGAGAAAAATGACCTCGCCGAGGCCCTCACCTTTGTGTCGATTCCACCTTTATCTGGAAAGGTCATTGAGACTCATGCTACGGGCAATGTCTCTGGAACCAGGTAACTCGGGTAACCAGGTGTTCCAGATTAAGTCTGGATGGAATCCAGTGTTGCCATGGCTAAACTGACAGGTAGCATCGTATCCTCATTAAACTGGGAGGAGGAGGTCCAGGAACCTGTCAAACTTCTCTGATGAGAGAGAGAGAGAGAGAGAGAGAGAGAGAGAGAGAGAGAGAGAGAGGTTCACTCTTTGCGACAATTCGCATCGACTCTGTCGGTTGCTTTAAACAATGCAATGACTGTAGACTCTTCCCGACCGTTAGCAATGACTGTGTCAACAGTACGGTGACTGTCCAATATTTGCAACCGTTTGCAATTACTGTTGAATGTTTGCAACCGTTTGCAATGACTATCGAATGTTTGCAACCGTTTTTAATGATTCTGTTGAATGTTTGCAACTGTTTTGCAATGACTGTGTCAATAGAGAGATATAACTGACGAATGTTTACAACCGTTTGCAGTGACTGTTGAATGTTTGCAACTGTTTGCAATGATACTGACAACAGAGTAGTCTGTCGAATGTTTGCAACCGTTTGCAATGAATGTTGAATTTTTACAACCGTTTGCAATGACTGTCAACAATGCATTGACTGTTGAATGTTTGTAACAGTTTGCACTTAATCTGCTGAATGTTTGCAATGACACTATCGACATTTTGCGACAGTTTATAAGAACTGACTAACCTGAGAGAGCATAACATCGAGGCCTTAGACGTAAGACCTTTGTTTACTGATGTTCTTGCCCAGAAGAAGGTACAGGGTATATACCCCTCTCATTATACTTCCATTTCCCTGAGATCATGAGATAAATAATGAGATTCAGGCGTGTCCTAATTTGTCTCCAGAGAGAGAGAGAGAGAGAGAGAGAGAGAGAGAGAGAGAGAGAGAGAGAGAGAGAGAGAGAGAGAGATTCTTCTCGTTTAAAAAAACTCACGAATTCTGGTACCCAAATCAACTTTACGACGCATCCCTCACCACAAACACACGAAACTCGGGTCATTCTTCAGCTGACGTCAGCCCCATCAGATGGAATTTTTTCACATCTCTGTAAAGGCCCATGTAGACAGAGCAGAGACCAGAGACGGTGGCAGAGACGGTAGACAATTATTAGCGAGTAGATGTTCTCCTCCCGTCTCACACTATAACATCCGACGCAGCTGGGCGGTCGTAAAGAAAACGAGAAGAGGCATTTTAATATGCTCAATAGGGGTAACTGCAGTATATTATCACTGGCATGAGAGGGACGTCATCTCCTTTTCGCGTGCACGCAAGCACGACACGACAATTGATTATGGACGTGACAAAAGAGGATTTAGATGTATTGTAAAGATAATATAATTGGTGAAACGTGACAAGAAGCCGATAATATAATTCAAATATAACGAGGTTATGAGAACACTTTGAATTCAATTACACACATTATTATTACCGGAATTGGATTATAATAATTAAAAGCGAAAAGACAAGCGCTGCGACCTATTAGGTCATTCAGGGCTGAAGATAATGTTAAAACAATTGTTCCAAAAGGGTAGAAAGTACGATGGGAGAAAGAGACTATGAACAGACATACAGTAAAAGGAATTAGAGGGGTTGCAATTAGGGGGCCGAAGAGACGCTGCAAAGTACCTTTAGTAATACCTACAAAGAGAGAGAGAGAGAGAGAGAGAGAGAGAGAGAGAGAGAGAGAGAGAGAGAGTTTCAACAAGAAAAACTCTCCAGTAGTCTTCATATCCAAAAGCCCTGAGGAGAAGGCATTCTTCGAAATGGAGAATGGCCGTTTCCCAAAGACGCGAGAAATAGCCTCTATTCACGGGGGGAGACTCCCATTCAGTAGACCAATGAATAAATTATGAAGGAAAATAACGAAGAATAGGATGACTTAGCAGAATCGGATGTTGCTGTTTAACCCATGATTCCAATTCAGTAAACCCACTAATGAATTATCATATATTAAATATGAGACTGTTTAACCCATGATTCCAATTCAGTAAACCCATTAATATATCATTATATATTATTAAATATAATGAGACTGTTTAACCCCTGATTCCAATTCAGTAAACCAATTAATATATTATATACATTATCAAATATAGAGACTGTTTAACCCATGATTCCAATTCAGTAAACCCATTAATACATTATCAAATACATAATAAAACTGTTTAACCCATGATTCCAATTCAGTAAACCCATTAATACATTATCAAATACATAATAAAACTGTTTAACCCATGATTCCAATTCTGTAAACCCATTTATATATTATTATACATTATTATTAAATATAATGAAACTGTTTGACCCATGATTTAAATTCATTAAACCCATTAATATATTATTATATATTATTAAATATAATAAGACTGTTTAACCCATGATTCCAATTCATTAAACCCATTAATATATCATTAAATATAATGAGACTGTTTAACCCATGATTCCAATTCAGTAAACACATTAACATATATTATTATATATTATTGAAAATAATGAGAATAAGGACAAATCTAAAGTGGTGGTGGGGAAAAGATGGGTATGGGGAGGGGGGTGGCAGGGGGGAGGGCCTACGCCTTATGCTTACAGCTTTGGTTAAAGGTTAGGAGTCTACAAAAGAGAATCTAGTGTTATTTCCATTAACCTTTGAAGTTGAAAGCGTTCTGAAGATCTCTGTACAAAAGGTTATGTTACAATGCGTTACACTCGGGAGAATTACTTGTAATGAGGAGTTCTCATAGCTTCTAATCATGATAATAATAATAATAATGAAAATTTATATAATGATAATGCTTAAATTTATAATAAAAATAATAATAATAATAACACATTTTAACTGAGCTACAAACCATATACACACACAACCGAGAATGTACATAAAAAATTCTTAACAAGTTACACTGATAAAAGCAAAATAATATTGCACACCCACCACACACCCACACACACACACACACACACACACACACACACACATATATATATATATATATATATATATATATATATATATCATAACAACAATCACGGATTATGCAATCGAAAGCCCTTCATTTAAAGCCAATAAAAAAATTTAACCCTTTTATGAATGCAGTCATAGCTCCGATTCGAGCGCGCAAGCGCGCATAGCTGTCGACTGCAAAACTTTATGATACACCTCAGAGAAAGTGATATTTCCACTGCTTCGTCTCGTCCATTAACGAAGAAGTTACCCGAGAGAGAGAGAGAGAGAGAGAGAGAGAATTACACTCCTACTTAGGAAGTCCTCGTCACTCAACTCGAACTCCTATTCAGCCTTTCACTTAAACTATATAACCGACCGAAGCCACACCTCGAATATTTATTTCCCCCCTTCGCGGATTATCCCCGCGTTCCTCACACTTTGGGATGATCGGCGTCCCAACGCCTCTGCTTGGCATTTGGTGAGACAGTTAAAATGATCACGCAGGTTGTGAAAAAAAAAATTAATAAAAAAATTGCATAAGACCGCGTCTAACCAGAACCACTCTCTCTCTCTCTCTCTCTCTCTCTCTCTCTCTCTCTCTCTTGTCGACGCTTAAGAGAATCTGAAAAAACTCCGACGATCTGGGTATGGGCATTCTGGCAAGAAATTTATTGATGCCACCAAAACTAATGATTTTAATAAATATATATACTATATAAATATAAACAGATGACAGATAGATATAAAGGTTGATAAGCCATACAGGATCAGGCTTTTAATAAATTTCGGAATATATACTTAACTAATAAAAAATAACACTTCTACAAACACAAGACTCACAATACAAAAAAAAAAACACAACAAAACAAACCCGAAAATTAAAGCAAGCTACACAAACAACTAAAAAAATAAAAAGGTTCTAAAAAAACAGGCAGAGAAAGCTGAAATATATAGGCACACGAACGACCTCCAATTCAGAGAACCCAAAGTGACCTGAGATAAGAATGAGCGATCGTTTATCAGCTGTTGTCTAATGGATACCTTAGAACCATTAAGTTAAAGGGGAAGGTGGGAGGGGAGGCACTTGTCGAGAGACTGTGAACAAAGTGACAAATGTCATGGTACCCAAAATGGTCAGCAGGCTCTCTCTCTCTCTCTCTCATTTTAACCATTGGAATGGTCAGTTTACACCTACCCCTGCATTTATAAATTTCCTCTCTCCCTCTTTCTTTTTAATAATATTCTCTAATTACATTTCATTGGATCTCAAGCTTTGTAAGGACAAGCGTACCCAAAAAAAGTGTAAAGAATTCGACAGAATTCGAGAATGATCACTTTCATTAATATAATACGGAATACGTTTAAAAAATTACCAATTTTTTTTTTTTAATATATTACCCACAGATTTCAAACTGATCGGTTTCCGTTTCATCATCCAATAAACGCACTGGTTATAATATATATCTGAACATCTCTTGACATTATTATAATGGCGTATTTTGTACTGTATTTTGTTGTTATTGTTAGTATTATTATTATTATTATTATTATTATTAGTAGTAGTAGTAGTAGAATGGAATATGAAATTAAATTAAGGCTTGAAGCCAAGCACTGGAATCCAGATGGATTATTCAGCGCAGTAGTAGTAGTAGTAGTGATAGTTAAAAGTTGCAATCCAGCCGTTCTGATGAGTTAACATGTTTCTCTGGACCACTGCTGCCCCGACTAAACCAGTCTGTTTTCAAAAGATCTGACAGCAGACATATTGCGCAAATTCCCTAATCTCTTTGGAGGCTACGCTCTTAACTTACACAAGCTATTTGGGCGTCAGGTGTCCCATAGATATAGAGGATAAGAAGTGAAGTTCAAACCTTTCATTTTCTGAATACGAAAAAGAGACGATATCTCCTAACTGTCAGGTTGTGGAACCCATGATGCAAACTTTTCTCGAATGAGAATTGAAGCCACAGAATTCAAGCTTTAAGCCAAAAGCTTACTTTTCTCGAATGAGAATTGAAGCCACATAATTTAAGCCAAAGGACAAGCCCTGGGATCTATGGTGAGGTCAATCAGCGATGAAATGAAAGTTGAGAGTAAGAAGGTTTGACAGGTGTAACAGGAAGACAACCTCGCAGCTGCACTTATGAAACAGCTGGAAGGAGAGGGTTGAGAAAAGTAAGATGGAAGACAGAGAATACGAACGTAGGTACAGCCAAAGGGATGAAAGGGGGTTGCATCTAAGGGCCGAAGAATGCTGCACAGACCCCTTGAAATAATGCCTACAGTCCACCGCATGAGGTGCACTGACGGCTCTAATCCCTTATGGTATTTCGCGAAAAATATTCACAACAATGTCGAAAATCCCATTTAAGCACCCTCCAATAAGTCCATTGTTCCCTTTAGGACGATCAGTTTAGGTTCAGCTGACTAAACGATGTACTGGGAAGGTCCTCGGTAGGTCCTTGCTACTGGCCAGGCGCCAGGAACATCATCAGACGAGTCTTTTGACCGATAACTTTTGTGTTCTCTCTCCTCCTCCTCCTCCCCAACCCCCACCCCCTGCGTTCGATCGAGCGCCAGAGGAAGTGAAAGAATGAGGTTTGCTTGACTCATCTCGACGAGTGATCATCTTCACGGATGGAGGGAGAATCGAATTTCGATTCTTAAGTTGTTAATAATAATAATAATAATAATAATAATAATATAATAATAATAATAATAATGACTATTTTTATTATTTGAGGGGCTTTGGGGATAAGGCATCACCTCGTTTCTGCAAAGAGAGAGAGAGAGAGAGAGAGAGAGAGAGAGAGAGAGAGAGAGAGAGAGACGGCAACAAACAACCTCTGCCTACAGGCATTAAGTCCTTTGAGGTCATTACTACGACGGTCAAGCTGAAAACACCACCTTTAAATAACCCCTCCACCCCATCCCAACCCCCAATAGCCCCTACAACCAACAACTCTCCCTATGGGTCTTTCATCCCACATCCCACATCCCCACCCCCACAAGGAGGAGGAACCCAGGCGGGGTGGGTGGAAATAGCTGACAAATAAAGGGGAGGAAACAGCCTCGAATACCATCAGGACACGACCTCGTAAACAGGAGGTGAACTGACGAATTATTCGTCAGAGGGACATCCAGTAATTTTCCGTTCAGGGTATAATAATAATAATAATAATAATAATAATAATAATAATAATAATAATAATAATAATAATAGCAGGATTTATCTTTAAATACATTTACATATACATTACTGTGGTTTTGTTTCTCCAATATAATAATAATAATAATAATAATGGATGAACTAACGAATTCATCATGGGGATATCCAAGAAGTCTCCTTTTTTAGGATAATAATAATAATAATAATAATAATAATAATAATAATAATAATAATAATAATAATAATAACGAGATGTACTGACGAATTCGTCTAAGGGACATCCAGGAATTTTCCTTTCAGGGTATAATAATTATAATAATAATAATAATCATCATCATCATCATAGGAACACTAGACACGATCCCAATACCACCCAGTCGAATTGGAGGGCTGCGATAGACAAAAAAAAAAAAAAATAATAATAATAATAATAATGCATTTATTGTGTTCCCTTCAACAGACACAGGTATGGTGGCTTATTTTCTGGCCTAACTAAATGTACATCTATATTCTTTCTATACAAATTAATATTATAAAAAAAGGGTTAAAACCTGTACTTCAAAAAGGTTAATCACCCATTTATAACGTTATCAATATATTCCTTGATTTGAACTATGAGTATATAATATTTGATTTAATCAATGGGTATAATCTCATTTTTTTACTTAAACTATTAAGTATGATATATTCTTTGCTTTAAACTGAGTCTAAAATATTCTTTGCTTTAAACTGAGTATAAAATATTCTTTGATTTAAACTATGAGTCTGAAATACTCTTTGAATTAAAAATGTGCATAAAATATTCTTTGGTTTAAAACTATGAGTATGAAATATGCTTTGATTTAAAACCGAGTATAAATATTCTCCGATTAAAAAAATGAGTACAAAATAGTCTTTGATCCAAATATTCGTTGAGTTAAACAATGAGTATAAAATAGTTTTCTATTTAAATTATGTATATAATATACTTTAATTTAAAAAATGAGTCTAAAGTAGTCTTTGATTAAAACTATACGTATAAAACATCCTTTGATTGAAACTGCGAGTATAAGACATACTTTGATTTAGACAACGACATAAAATATGAAGACAGTCCTGTTCAAATCACCAGACAAAACTCTCTTTATTATGAGTTGTACATGCAGACCTGTCAAAACTCAAGGGAAGTATGTATATATATATATATATAGTATTATCTATATATATATATATATATATATATATATATAATATATGATTATTTTATATATTATATATTTATATATATCTAATTATATATGTTATATTATATATATAGTATAATATATATATATATATGTGTGTGTGTGTGTGTGTGTGTGTATGTATATATTATATATATATATATATATATATATATATATATATATATATATATATATATACTATATATATATATATATATAT
Source organism: Macrobrachium nipponense (assembly GCF_015104395.2). Taxonomy (NCBI): domain Eukaryota; kingdom Metazoa; phylum Arthropoda; class Malacostraca; order Decapoda; family Palaemonidae; genus Macrobrachium; species Macrobrachium nipponense. Next base: position 56,916,267 of record NC_087209.1, read on the forward strand.
ATATATATATATATATATATATATATATATATATATATATATATATTACATATTATATATATATATATATATATATATATATATATATATATATATATATATATATATATATATAATATATATATATACACATACACAATATGACCCAACATTAAAAAAATAAATATATGTAAATAAAAAATAAAAATAGTCGGGACTTTGCAAATGTAGTCAGGAATGACCCGAAGGGCAACTATGAATATGCACAGGTCAGACGCGGTTACTGGTACCAGATTACCACAGGGGGAGCCTTGTCGACAGTTGCCAGGTACCGATTTGCAGACGAGGAACACACACCAGGTTACCAGTGTTTACGTTGGACAGCGTGCCAGCCAGCTGCGTGGAGGTGATGAGAGAGAGAGAGAGAGAGATTGAGAGAGAGAGAGAGAGAGAGAGAGAGGGGGGGGGGGGGGTGGGGGGGGGGGGGGGTTCACGTGCCCCAAGGGCTGCTAAGTATTCAAGACAGCTTGTGACGTGTATCACGTAAGTCTGAATCTGTTTTTACACTTGTAAGTCAAAGTGGCATCTGAAAACAATAAATATATATATATATATATATATATATGTGTGTGTGTGTGTGTGTGTGTGTGTATGGAATTGTAATAACCACAATCAATGCCCTCTTAACTTCTCGAATTCTTTTATCTTTTTTGAGATGCGCTTCTCACTACAAAGCCTTGAGCTCCAACTTCAAAGATATTTGAAGAAATCATGATGTATGGAAGCGGGAAACGAACCCGCGAGACCATAATCACGGCGAGGTCACCTGTATATATATATAACCTGCTATCCAAGGAACATAGTACACACGTTACCCTTCAGTACAGAGCTGAACACACACTCAAGATCTCTGACAATCGAAGCGCCAACAAGATGCTCACTGTAACCCTTGAAGAACAGAGAAGAGTCTGTGAACTTCTCTGAAGGAGAATATCTGAAGTTTCCCAGAAGTTCATAATAAAGTTAAATCACATCTCTCTACTTGAGAACAGCGACTCTCAAGTCTTAGTGGCGTGTGACGACTTGCTAAGGAAACAGACATCAACGACTTGAAGAGCAGTCGTCCTGTTGAAGATGATAAGTGAAATAAATGGAGTCATTTAAGATTCCTCTGTGTTTCATCTGACATCTTGACTCCGTGAAATGAAAAAGCATAGGGGCTCGGTCGGTGCTTGGATGGGTGATCTCCAAGGAGCTCTTGCAGAGAACCGGGTGTTTAAACATTCTGGCGTCATATCATGGTTAGAAGAATATAATTAAATTAGCAAAACTTAAACATACAGATGTAAACACACTCAAACACAGGCAAACAAACAAACACACACACACAGTTTCAACACCGCTAAACCACAATCCAATCTAAATTCAACTTCCTGTAACTAATCAGCTGACAACACAGCAATCCAATACCGGTTATAAAAGTTAAGTATATCTGAGTTCAACCTGGCCCGAAGAATTAGATATTTTTTACGTGGCTGCGAACCAATTGGTTACACCTAGCAACGGGACCTACAGCTTATTGGGGTTTCCGAACCACATTTTATCGAGAAATGAATTTCAAGTCACTAGAAATCAATTCCTCCAATTCCACGTTGGCAGAGCGGGGAATCGAACTTGCAAGTACCGAATTGGTAGGCGAGCACGTAACCCACTCATACAACGAGGAACTGTACCAGTGAGAGAAGGAACGCCTTACAGGTGAATAAAATAATTAAAAGATTTCTTCTTGACTTCCCTTTAAAGAGCAAGGAATCGAGCTTGCGACTACCGAATCGGTAGGCGAGCACGTAACCGACTCACCAACAGGGAACTGTACTAGTGAGCGAAGGAACAGCTTACAGGTGAATATTATAATTATCAAAAGACTTCTTCACTTCCCTTTAAAGAGCAGGAAATTGAACTCGTGACTACCAAATCAGTAGGCGAGCACGTACCCAACGAGGAACTGTAGCAGTGAGAGAAGAAACGCCTTACAGGTGAATCTTATAATAATCAAAAGACTTCTTGACTTCCCTTTAAAGAGCGGGGAATCAAACTTGTGACTACCGAATCAATAGGCGAGCACGTAAACCTATAGTCCAACGAGGAACTATACCTGTGAGAGAAGGAATGCCTTACAGGTGAATTATAATAATAATCAAAAAGACTTCTTCTTGACTTCCCTTTAAAGAGAGGGGAATCGAACTCGCAACTACCGAATCGGTAGGCGAGCACGTAAACCTATAGTCCAACGAGGAATTATACCGGTGAGAGAAGGAATGCCTTACAGGTGAATTATAATAATAATCAAAAGACTTCTTGACTTCCCTTTAAAGAGCAGGGAATCGAACTCGCTGCTACCGAATCGATAGGCAAGCATGTAACCCACTCGTCCAAAGAGGAACTATGCCAGTGAGAGAAGGAACACCTTACAGGTGAATATATAACAATAATCAAAAGACTTCTTGATTTCCCTTTAAAGAGCGGGGAATCGAACTCGCAACTACCGAATCGATAGGCAAGCACGTAACCCATTCATCCAGTGAGGAACTACGCCGGTGAGAGAAGGAACGCCTTACAGGTGAATATATAATAATAATCAAGACTTCTTCTTGACTTCCCTTAAAAGAGCGGGGAATCGAACTCACAACTACCGAATCGGTAGGCGAACACACAAACCTATAGTCCAACGAGCAACTGTACCAGTGAGAGAAGGAACAGCTTACAGGTGAATATTATAATAATCAAAAGACTTCTTCTTGACTTCCCTTTAAAGAGCGGGGAATCGACCTCGCAACTACCGAATCGGTAGGCGAGCATGTAACCCACTCGTCCGACGAGGAACTACGCCGGTGAGAGGAGAATGCATTACAGGTGAATATATAATAATAATCAAAAGACTTCTTCTTGACTTCCCTTGAAGAATAACGTCGAGAAGTGGTGGCAATTTAAAATTATCATTCGCCAGTTTCAGACGATGTCACATCGGTCCCACGGCCCGTTTGACCCTCGAAGGACCTACATACAGGAGGAGGAGGAGGAGGAACCTACTTAAAAGTTGCTCGAATACAGAAATTGCATTGGTAATGCATGGCGTGCAACCCCGTTAGGCTACCTTACCCCGTAAGGTAGTGGCTCTCTTTTCAGTCGTGATGGTCAAAGAGAGAGAGAGAGAGAGAGAGAGAGAGAGAGAGAGAGAGAGAGAATAACTTAACATGTAAATCATTTCAACTCCGCCTGGGAGAGGATTACCTCTTCGAGGTCCACCGTTTTATCATTGTAAGATAATATGCATTTGAATGGCATACAGGTCACTTACGCGTGTTATTGGCATTCTCTCTCTCTCTCTCTCTCTCTCTCTCTCTCTCTCTCTCTCTCTCAAAAGCATTACCATTTATACCACGAAACCACCACACAGAGAGAGAGAGAGAGAGAGAGAGAGAGAGAGAGAGAGAGAGAGAATTTAAAAAAGCATTAACAGTTGTAGCAACGAAGAGTGGAAGACACTAATAATAATAATAATAATAATAATGCAGTAAAAACACGCAATGACTAATGTCTCGTTGCAATTGCATGCTATACTGTTTTACAAGTCAAGAACGTTACTGCAACAATCACAAACAAATCTATCAATTTTATGACAGTCCTCAAGTGGCTGTTATAAACAATTTAAGACACGACACAGATCCTGGGCAAAATAGCTACCATCTGGGTCCACAGGTCCTATATTCCTTCACACTGAGGACGTCGTGTGATTGGAACTTCATCAGAAGTTCGAGCCGAGATACAGTTCTCCTTTTATTTTCATTATTTATTTATATCTTTATCTATTTAGTTATTCATTTGTTATTTTTTCTTTTTAATAAGTGGTCTCTTCTTTCTGTATTTCCCATTACAACCTTCTGTTACTTCTTTAGAATGAACACCTTAACATTCTTTGAAAGCTTGAGGGGGGGGGGGGGTGGGTGTTCCCATAGGAATCAGGGTTCCACCTTCGTATCTTAATAATAATAATAATAATAATAATAATAATAATAATAATAATAATAATTTAAAAAATCCTCATAGTAGCACGAGTATTCAAATGGAGAAATAAATCCACAGATTCCCGAAAGCTATCCTTAAAATTTTAAATTTAAATATATGTGCATTTACATAACTTTCGATTTGTTTCTCCAATAATAATAATAATAATAATAATAATAATAATAATAATAATAATAATAATAATAATAATAATAAAATAATAACAACAACAACAATAATAATTGGAATAATAAAATAATATAATATAATAATAATAATCGTAATAATAATAACTAATAATAATAATAATAATAATAATAATAATAATAACAACAACAATAATAATTGAATAATAATAATAATAATAATAATAATAATAATAATAATAATAATAATAATAATAATAATAATAATAATAATAATAATAATAATAATAATAATTATTACAAACGAAATCCTACATCATTTTGTGATTCAGTTTTTACTCCTTTACCCTGAATCAAATCTAGGACATAATACTTGCACGTAAGCTGGCTACACCCAATCGGTAGATTTGAGAATTACCTCGGCGAGGTTGCCCCCCCTCCCCCGCGTGAATGCCTGTCATGATTTTCAAATTACATACAATTTGCCCGATCGAGAGAGAGAGAGAGAGAGAGAGAGAGAGAGAGAGAGAGAGAGAGAGAGAGAGAGAGACTCTGGTTTGTTATTACTATAAGTATTTGATTTTCAAATTATATACAATTTGCCCGATCAAGAGAGAGAGAGAGAGAGAGAGAGAGAGAGAGAGAGAGAGAGAGAGAGAGACTGGTTTGTTATTACTATAAGTATTTATGTAACTGTGCCGTGTCAATTAGTTGTATCCTTAGCTCTCTCTCTCTCTCTCTCTCTCTTTCCAGCTACGTCTCACAAACGGCAGAGAGAGAGAGAGAGAGAGAGAGAGAGAGAGAGAGAGAGAGAAATATACTTCATAAATATAGTTCTTTAGACTCTTCTGAGAGAGAGAGAGAGAGAGAGAGAGAAATATACTTCATAAATACATAAATATAGTTCTTTAGACTCTTCTGAGAGAGAGAGAGAGAGAGAGAGAGAGAGAGAGAGAGAGAGAGAGAGAGAGAGAGCCTGACAGGTAAATCACATACCACTCCAGGTACAGCAGGAAGTACGCTGACCTGAAACCAATTTGACGCGATGGCGTGCACCGACCCAGACAAGGTATATATAGTGATAAAACTGAAAGCAATAAAAGCCCGCCAAACTTTATGACACCGGCGGCGGCAGATGCGAGGTTACAGGAACATAAAAACCGCAAATCAGACACTCAATAAACACAGACGGAGGCATGGTGAGAAAGCCACCGGCGCGGGTTCGAACCCTCCTGCTCCGTATAGGCCTAGCGGCTGTCGAAGGGCTGAAGGCATTTCTCCTTCGACGCGATTCATAGGAACTGGGGCTGAAGGAACCCTGCAAAAATCCTTAAGTAACGCCTGCAGTGCACCTCACACTCAAGGCACCATCCCCCTACGGAGGGATTTCGTAAATATATCAGTTAAACATTTGGTTAATGGGGATTATATTTCTACATATCTGGCCAAATTAGTTATCGACATCTTTCTCCTGACAGGCTAGGCCTAATTCCACGTTAAAGAAGATAAATTCACAGTGCAGAACATGAAGTCAGTGTGAATTCAAAACAACAGCATTTTATTATTCTTGTTATTATACGGTAAAACTATATAGGTATTGCAACTTTCTAGAACACTGTTTACTCCGATATATCTATCAATATTAAGTTGTCTGAAGAGCTACAAAGATGTGAAAACTTTAACACATTCAAGAATAGACAAAGGGTATTTTTACTTATAACCAATTATAGGCTTAGACTGTACTCGGTTTTATTCCATCTGTCCATCCGCCTGTGGTGTTCTCGCATGGTAACACTGCGTCCCGGCCTTTAAATAGTTACGCTATGTGTAAGTTTTGGGTAAATAAAAGGATATCTGGGTGTACATTTGCAACTGAAAAGTGTTTTAATAATTTACTGTGTGCGAATTACACAGTTAATATCCGAAATAGGATATTATTACAATTGTTGAATGTAAGCTGAATATTACTATCTAAAGCCCGGGACGCAGTGTTACCATGCGCAAACACCACAGCCGGATGGACAGATGAAAAAAAAACAGAGTATAGACAGCTATATAGATAGCTAACATCTACGTGTTCTGTTCAAAATCTCGACAGACCAGCAATAGTTTTGACTCCAAGATAAATTTTTAATAGTATAAGTCGTCTGAAGAGCTACAATGATGTGAGAACTTGAATATATTCAAGAATGAATAAAAGGCATTTTCACTTATAACTGCGTACTTAGGTCTACTACAGTCAATACGCGTCCTATTTGAAATCATCACTTACCAACATTAGTTTTAACTACAAAGGAGAGCATCATCATAATGAAAAATGGGCCAACTTTTTCAGAAAATAGAACTCCGAGAATTAGTAGCGAACCTCTCTCTCTGTTTAGGCTATTATTATGGGCTTTCCCACAGACACAACAGAACCAATAGAAAAAGCTGTGAACCACTCTCTCTCTCTCTCTCTCTTTCTCTGTTTTGACGACAAGTTAAGTTCTTTACCAAATACACAGGCAATACTTCTCAAAAAAAAAAACACGAGAAAAAGGGGCGAACCTCTTTCTCTCTCTCTCTCTCAGTTTTGACGACAAGTTAAGGGCCTTACCAAATACAAAATAGAAAAACATTTACACTGACAAAAGCGAACCACGATAAAAAGAAGCGAACGTCTCCCCCCCCCCCCCCCCCCCCCCCCCCCCCCCCATCTCCTCAGTTTTGACAAGTAAGGGCCTTACCAAATACAAAATGGAAAAACATTTACACTGATACAACAGAACCACGAGAAAAAAAAAGCGAACCTCTCTCTCTCTCTCTCTCTCTCTGTCAAACACCCAACTTCTGCATCAATTAAGCATAATGAGAGCGGCTTCGAAAAGCGAAATGGAAAGTCCTTGGGGCCGTGTAGTAGGCTTCAACCGTTTAAGGAGAGAGCTCGCATTAATTAGCCTAGAGAATTTAACACCGGCCGGACACACCCAGGCGAGAACTTGAGCGATTTGCTGCCCGGTGCTAAATTAGCCTTCCCTCGGACTTACTTCCAGTTCGGAGCTGACGCAATGTTTTGCTTCTTGGAGAGAAAAATAGAAAAAAAAAGGCTTCGGAGTTTGAACAGTGGGTGGGCCAGTTGGGCTGTTGTTTTCTTTGGGAGGTATTTATCAGAGAGAGAGAGAGAGAGAGAGAGAAAAAAGAGAGGAGAGAGAGAGACCTTACCTTACAGACCAAATTACAGTTTTTCGTTCGGGTTGCCCCAAGGTCCCTCAGTGTGAGGCGCCTCTAATGTCTACCAGAGAGTTGCTAGTACATCTTCCGGTATATTTTGCATCTTCCAATCTTGGATGGTCGGGATGCAGTTTAGATATTGTCGAGCTTATTCTTAAACACATCTACGCTCACTCCTGATATTCCTCAGATGAGCTGGCAACGCATTGAATAGACGCTGCATTATCGATGCTGGTGCGTAGTGATTAAATGGGTGCCTGTGCTTTCCTTATTTTCTGGTATAGTTTGAGCCACTATTAATCTACCTCTGCTTGCGCTTTCTGATATTTTTAGTTCCATGATATTTCTGTGATTCCATTCTATTCTGTTCCATGCCTGAATTAGCATGTAGACGTTCTTTATCCTTTCTAGACTATATATTTTAAGGATTGTAGTCTTTCCCAGTAGTCTAGGTCCTTAACTTCTTCTATTCTAGCTGTAAAGGACCTTTGTCACACTCTATTTGTGCAATATCTTTTGATAGTGTGGGTACCATATCATATTGCAATATTCAAGTGGACTACGAACATATGTTTTATAAAGCATAATCATGTGTTCAGCTTTTCTTGTTTTGGAAGTGCCGTAACAACATTCCCATTTTTGCTTTACATTTTGCCAACAGAATTGCTATTTGATCATTTGCATAACATGTTTTCCTATTCCATCATCACACCAAGGTCTTTAACTGCTCCTTATTAGTGAATTTGTCTCATTATTAGGTCCCCTATATGCATATAGCTTTTCTTCTCTGTCTCCATAATTTATTGATTCAAATTTATCAGAGTTAAATACCATCCTATTTACCTCTGCCCAATCATATACTTTGTTAAGGTCTCTTTGTAGAGCGTTCTATCTTCATCACAAGTAATTTCTCTACTTATTCTTGTGTCATCAGCGAAACTACTCACTACCGAATCCTTAACATTACTGTCTATGTCTTCAATCATAATAACAAACAATATTGCAGCTAGCACCGTACCTTGTGGCACACCGGATATTACCTTGGTTTCATCCGATTTCTCATCGTTTGCAATAAACTATCTGTTTTCTGTTGTGTAAAATTCTTTTAAACCATCTTCCTACTTTATCTACGATATTGTGTTTTCTAATTTTCTTTGCTAATATATTATGGTCTACTTTGTCAAAAGCTTTGCAAAGTCTAAATAAACCACATCTGTTTGTTTATTTCCGCTTTTCATATTTTTGAATATGTTCTCACGGTGGACTAACAGTTGGGTTTGTGTACTTTTTCCGGGTACGAAACCGTGTTGTCCTATATTAAACAAATTATTTTTTATTAAATGTTTCATAATATTTTTCTTCATTACCCTTTCATACACTTTCATAATATGTGATGTTAGACTCACAGGCCTATAATTACTTGCCTCTAGTCTTGATCCACTTTTGAAAGTAGGGGTGATATATGCTAATTTGTGCTCATCATAAATCTTGCCTGTATCTACACTTTGTCTTAATAATATTGCAAGTGGCTTTGCGATAGAATGAACTACTTTCTTTAACAAAATAGCAGGGACTCCATCCGGCCCTGCAGCAGCTCCATTTTTAATTTCATTAATTGCCTGCACAATATCAGCTTCATTAATTTCTATGTCAGCTAAATATTCACTATTTTCTTCCCTTACTCTATATCATTATCTTCATTATCTATTCTAGGGGTGAATTCTCTCTTATATCGTTGCTGCCAGTATGTTGCAAAACAAATTTCCTTTTTTTCATTCGTTAATCTCCCTTCAATTCTCAGAGGGCCTATTTCTATTCTTCTTTTATTCATCTTCTTCGCATATGAGTATAATAGTTTGGGGTTTTGTTTTCTTGATATTTAATAGGGTTTTTTCTTCTAAGGGTCCCGTTTTTCATTTTCTTTTGATTGTATAATCTTTTGTTCTGCCATTTTTCTATCTTACTTTTTAGTTCTATAACTTTCCATGCATTTTTTTCTTTTGCAAGACCTTTTTTCCACTTTCTGAGTTTTCTGGAACAAAGATCCTTCTGTCTCTTGGTATGCATGAATGATGTTTACTTTTCTTCTTCGGTATATATTTTTCCACTATTTTCTCCAATATATATAATATCTCCGTATTTACCCTTATGTCATCACTTACGAAAATGTTATCCCAATCTTTGTTTAATTCTTCATTAATTTCTGACCATTTTATAATTTTTACTGTAGAAGTTGTATTTCCATATCCTTCCCACTTTTTCATTTCTTGCTTATCTCTATTTTCACTTGCTTTGGAATGAACTGTTAATTCTATGACATTATGGTCTGAAATACTCGCATTATAAACTATTATTTCTTTAACATTCAAATTGTTCATCTCGTTCACAAATACTAGGTCTAAAGTATTTTCCTTCTTGTTGGCAGGTGATTTATTTGTTGAATGTTGTATTCTAGTAGCATATCTAATAGCTTTTCGAATTGCCTCTTATCTTCTGCACTACTATTACTCTCTTTTTTTATATGTATAAGTACAACCACAATCTCCTATTCGTTCTTTCCATTCTACGAAAGGAAAGTTGAAGTCACCAGATAGGAGAATAGTCCAGTCCTTGTGATTTCTACATATATCATCCAATTTTTTCAATTATTAAGTCAAACTCTTTAGTATTAGGAGGTCTATATATTACTATGTTCATCAATTTTTCAGATTCAAATTCTACCGCTATTAGTTCACATTCTGAGTTACTATATTTCTCATATATTTTTCCTTGTTTTTTGTCTTTCCCATATATTGCGGTTCCCCTTGATTCCTATTTTTTCTATCTGATCTATAAGTTTGGAACCCTTTTATTTGATCTCATTCCCAGTCTCTTGGGAAGACCAGGTTTCACGATATTTCATTATATCTATTTTCTTTTCATTTTGGGTTAGTTCTTCTAAGTACTCTATTTTTCTTTTTGAGTTACTCGTAACTAACCCCTGCACATTCATCACTATGATGGTTTGCGTGTTTTTTTCTCCTTCATTTAATACTGGTAGTAATAAGGATTTTCCCATGTCTCTTCCTGTTCTGGTATGTTGTTCTTTTTTTCATTTCCAGAAATTCTGACATTAAAAAATCCAACTTTTCCATAATATTTGATCTTCCTTCATCATAATTATTCATTTGTGTCTGAATCTGCAATTTTCTCCGTTTCTGCAATATCCTCTTGCATAATAAATACAGTTATTATCTCTTGAGTAGAATTTCGGAGCTGATGCTTTGAAATTTTTTGCTGACACCTCTGCATATCTCATTGGTGGTTTGCTTTTCTCTTTTACCTGATATTCTTGATTTCTCTCTTTTATTTGTTTCTTTCTTATTTGGATTTTATTACTTGGTTGGTTATTTATTTGATTATGATTCATGGCTACAGGGTGCATATATTTGCATTTTTGTCGAACTTACATCCTTTTCCTTCTTTTAGGTTTTTACATATTTTTGGATGCAGATCTCTGCAATCATCCCCATATCCATCTAAGTATGCACATTTACCATATATTTCATAGTTTGACATATCTTAGGAGTTTGTAGTAACATCTTTCTCCAATCTGCAATTCCCTCTTTTCAAAAGGTTGCAGATTTTGTCTTTCTTGTCTATTTTTTTCCTCTTTCCCGTCATTGTGTAGATCTGGGTAGAGCCTCTTCGGGATTTGCTTTTCTGTTGTCATATCGTAAATTTATTTCTTCGTAGGTATGCTGCTTTATGACCTCATATGTAGTATCAATGAGTATCTCTGCATCCATACTTTTATCTTGTTCTTTGTTTTTCCTTATTTTTTTCTGTCATTTCATTTTTGTTTACTTCTCTTCCGTTTTCCTCTTCTTCTTTTTCTTCTTCTTCTTCTTCCTCTTCCTCTTCTTCTTCATCCTCAACTATTTGTACATTCAATCTTGATTTAATAACATTGTCTATCCATGATAGACATGTTGAACAAAAAATTCTTGTATCTTTTCTCAAATCTTGTATTACCTCAGCACACTGTGGATGGGTCGGAATGTTGCATGCAGCACATTTTCTGATTAGGTTTTGTGGATTGACTATGCTATACCAAACCTTACACAGTTGCATGCTTTTGGCATTCTTTTCCTAATGCATCAATTAGGATATTCACAAGATTCACCTTATTCATTTTCTTTGTCGGAATATGTTGGTTTATGTATATTTTCTTTATGAGTCTCTTGACCACTTGGATTTTATTTGGAACTTCTTCAATTATTTTCAAGATGTTTTCATTAGATTTGTTCCAGTTTGAAGGATTATATCCTTCTAATATATCTATGAATGCTTTGTATCTTTTTGGTTAGGACTGTTGCTGATTTCATAGATGAGAAATGCCAGTTCCCTTCCTGCTACCTCATCGTATTGTGAATCTGCTAAACACGCCAAATTACGCACCTCTTCCCGCAGTTGGAACTTACTGCCATCTTGTTCTGATTTATAGTATTACACAT
>NC_087209.1:56933162-56975195 GCF_015104395.2 Macrobrachium nipponense
AATCACTCATATTTCCCTCGGCCAAAGGAAGGACGCTGTTAATTAAAACCCACTAAACCATTCTATCTCACACCGAAAAAAAAGCACAAAATATCACTTGGGTAAATATTCACGTGACGAATGCACGGAGAACGCACCGCGACACAAACTCACTCTACAGCAGTCTGACTTACACTGAGCAGTGAGCAGCTCGCGTAGGGTTCCCAGGTTATCAGACCAAATTATCGTACCAAACCTCTTCAAATTATCGTATTTTTTCATTATATTATCGTACATTTTTCAAATGATAATAAAGCTGGTATTTCATCTACAGCAATATATCTTTATATCTATTAATGTAAGGCTAAATAGAAAAATTGTGATGTCATTTCTATTTATTGCCAATAATGACAAAAAAAAAAAAAAAAAAAAAATAGAACAAAAGATAAGTTTTCTGTAGGCTGTACAAAGTAGCCTATTTAGTACTTCAGTGATTGTTATTGTCATTCTATATCACCAATGCAAATTTTAAAAAAGAAAAAAATCACAACTAACATGAGTATTGCTTTAAGAAAAATTGCCATTTGTTCTTAAACATCACATTACAATCCCATCTAAAAAAAAAAAAAACCAAAAAAAAAATCTAAAAAAAAAAAAAAAAAAAAAAAACATGCAGCAAAATCATATAATTGTTTACTTTCAATTCTTCACTGATAACCATTACTAATCATCAGTATTACATCAATGAAAAATAAATGGAAAAATACGACAAAAAGATCACTGTTAATAATCATCAGTATTATCATCATGAAAACGAAACTAAAAGATCAGTACTATACTGTTTATGAAGGACTCTCTAATTGTTCTTTATCATCACACTGTAATAACAATAAAAACTAAAAATATGTATACAGGAAAAAAAAATGACTTCACTGCCTTCCTTATTCATCATCATCCTTATCATCACCATCAAAGGAGAGAGAGAGGTACATATTTGTCTGTTACCTTTCCATATCTCTTTTTTTGCCTTTGCCTCTTTTAAGCTTTACTTATTTTCAGGCGGCGAATGACCTTTGGGTGCCTTATAGCCTTGAATCTTCTAAATTCCTATAAGTTGACGAAAAGGGTCAAATTATCGTACATTTCCAGTAATTATCTTACATATATCGCGAATTATCGTATATCGTACGCTCGTTATCGTTTATCGTACAGAGGGTCAAATTATCGTACTTGTACGATAATTATCGTACGTCTGGGAACCCCTGCTGCTCGCAACTCCGCTAGGGCTGCTAGGCTGAGCGAGGTGAGGTGGTATGTTTACAGTCAGTCTCATGGGAGGACCTCGGGGGGAATAAGGGGGGATTATACCCATGGAGGACCAGTACTTAAGTTCTTCAACTGAGGAATGATGGAAGCAGGACTCTTTCGTAAACACCTGAGCTTCTCTCCTCTGCTCAGGTGATGATGGCTTGCCTGAGCAGTAATAAACAGGTCCTGTTTATAAAGTTAGCAGTGTTTTTGCCCGAACACTGCTCAGAGGGTTGTGATGACACAACCGGAGTGTTGACGATTTATTATTATAATTATATTATATTATTCAGAAGAAGAAGAACCCTATTCACATGGAACATGCCCACCACAGGGGCCACTGAATTAAAAATTCAAGCTTCCAAAGAATATTATGGCGTTCACTTGAAAGCAGAAATAGGGGATAATGGCAAATAAGGAAAGGAGAGTTATTAGAAACCATACATTACCAAATAAATCAAAATGCCAGTAAATTACGTGTCTGAGATGGGTTCTAGAATGCCCTCTCAGTGGGCATGGTTCTAGACCCATAACACACTATACATTACGTATTTGATGAGAAAGGTGCTGCAATCACTCACAAATTATTGTTAGTGAACTGAAATTAACTGCAAGCTCTTGTGTGAGTCGAAAAGACGGTTAGCCTACTCCCCCATTCAGAGATTCATTCTCAAACCTGTTGGAGCAACCGTTTATCTGGGTTACAAGTCGCGGCCCAGGACGAAAGTCACTTCAAATCGTCGTCCTGGTCCTCCGGAGATAAGACAAATGGGCTGGAATGTCCAAAGCACTTAGTGGAGAGTCATAATGGATATTGTAAAGGGGGAGTTTTGAGTTATAATAACTTTTTTCCTCCATTACTTTTTCTTATCTGTACAATTTTTGGATAGACACGTTCTTTCATTTCTTCTTGAACTTCGCGTTAATTTTACACGTTTCTAAATTTTGCGTCAATTTATTCCAGTAACCTTTGTGCTTTCAGCCTATTTTGTTAGATCTAACGGTGGTTATCCACATCCGATATCACTGAAGCTAATAATAAAATTTATCGGATGCAGATATTTATCGTTTGGTCTTAAAATAAAAGAAAGAAAGAATACTACGGGCACCAAAGTTATGCAGCAAATTAATTTACCTACATTTTTTATTTATTTTGTTAATTTATCTGTTATTTTTAGAATTATCTCTTTCTCTATTTCCCTTTACTTTCTGTTATTTCTTTCGAATGAGCACCATAATATTCTTTGGAAGCTTGAATTTCAAGTCACTGGCCCCTGTGGTGGGCTTGCTCCATACGAATAGAGTTCATCTCCTGAATAATAATAATAATAATAATCAGCAATGAAGATGAAGATGGTCATTAGCCTAGTTCGACAGCGTAGATGAATCAGCTACTTAAACAGTAGTCTCACGGCAGATAGCGCACGAGGCAAAGTGATCTTCGGAATAGTGTATACACACCGAGAATTAGCTGGTCACTGATAACTAATTACTAATGCATCTAATCTTATCTAGGCTGTGCAGTGTGTCTTATTAATTCGCCGTACTTCTCTTTTCCTCTGGCAGATACAAACAAGACTCGTGTATTATTTTCTATTCTATATTTTTCTTACTTGCGAACTTGAAAGTAACGGTTTAATCTGAGATATATATATATATATATATATATATATATATATATATATATATATATATATATATATATATATATATTAACGAGATGCTATGATAAGTAAACTATTAGCATCCCCAACGTTGCAAAATGAACCTTAGTCTAACCTGAATGTGTAGAGCTACTGTGCATAAACATTAACATTAAACACAGAGATGTCATGCCTAAACATTAACCTACAACATTTCACATTCGAATGTTACTTTCCAGTATCCTGCATATATCTGGGGAAATAATTAAAAAGCACGAAATTCAAATCACAGTTAGAAGGAGGAGGAAATACGGATATGTTGCAGGGAGAGAATGACAATATGCAGTTAGATGCTGATGATGTCTTACGTTGCAAAGAGAGATGATGATGCACGTTTAAAAAAGGTCGACAAATCAAAATGTTGCATATTGCTTGAATAACAAAGGACCATGTTGAATGTTTGCAGGAATAAAGGACAATAATGTTGATTGTTGCAAGAATAATGTTGAATGTTGCAAAAATAATAATGCTGAATATTGCAACAATAAAGAACGATGTTGGATGCTGCAAAAATAATTATATTAATAATAATAATAATGATAATATTATTTATTATTTTATTATTATTACCTAAAATTATTATTTTTTATTTTTTTTTTTTTTTTTTTTTTTTTTTTTTTTGCTCTATCACAGTCCTCCAATTCGAGGGTCGACTGGGTGGTATTTATAGTGTGGGGTTCCGGGTGCATCCTGCCTCCTTAGGAGTCCATCACTTTCTTACTATGTGTGCCGTTTCCTGGATCACACTCTTCTGCATGAGGCCCGGAGCTACTTCAGCCTCTAGTTTTTCTAGATTCCTTTTCAGGGATCTTGGATCGTGACTAGTGCTCCTATGATTATGGGTACGATTTCCACTGGCATATCCCATATCCTTCTTATTTCTATTTTCAGATCTTGATACTTATCCATTTTTTCCTCTCTTTCTCTTCAACTGGTGTCATGGTATTGCGACGTCAATGAGTGATACTTTCTTCTTGACTTTGTCAATCAACGTCACGTCTGGTCTGTTTGCACGTATCACCCTATCCGTTCTGATACCATAGTCCCAGAGGATCTTTGCCTGATCGTTTTCTATCACTCCTTCAGGTTGGTGCTCGTACCACTTATTACTGCAAGGTAGCTGATGTTCTTGCACAGGCTCCAGTGGAGGGCTGTTTTGCCACTGAATCATGCCATGCTTTTGTACTGGTTCTGTGCAAGTGCCGGGCATTCACTTGCTATGTGGTTTATGGTTTCATTTTTCGTATTGCACTTCCTACATATGGGAGAGATGTTATTTCCGTCTATCATACTTGAACATATCTGGTTCTTAGGGCCTGATCTTGTGGCCGCTGTTATCATTCCTTCAGTTTGTTTCCTGGCACAACAAACCAATGCACGGACAATACATGAGACAGACTAAAGAACTAGCCAGCGATGACACAGGCAATGGCTCAGAGGGGAGAGCTAAAGAAGGAAAACTGAAGGAATGATAACAGCGGCACAAGATCAGGCCCTAAGAACCAGATATGTTCAAAGAACGATAGACGGAAATAACATCTCTCCCATGATGAAGGAAGTGCAATAAACGAAAAATGAAAACATAAACCACATAGCAAGCGAATGCCCGGCACTTGCACAGAACCAGTACAAAAAGAGGCATGATTCAGTCGTAAAAGCCCTCCACTGGAGCCTGTGCAAGAAACATCAGCTACCTTGCAGTAATAGTGGTACGAGCACCAAACCTGAGGGAGTGATAGAAAACACGATCAGGCAAAGATCCTGTGGGACTATGGTATCAGAGCAGATAGGGTGATACGTGCAAATAGACCAGACGTGACGTTGATTGACAAAGTCAAGAAGAAAGTATCACTCATTGATGTCGCAATACCATGGGACACCAGAGTTGAAGAGAAAGAGAGGGAAAAATGGATAAGTATCAAGATCTGAAAATAGAAATAAGGAAGGATATGGGATATGCAGTGGAAATCGTACCATAATCATATGAGCACTAGGCACAATCCCAAGATCCCTGAAAGGGAATCTAGAAAAAACTAGAGGCTGAAGTAGCTCCAGGACTCATGCAGAAGAGTGTGATCCTAGAAACGGCACACTAATAAGAAAAGTGATGGACTCCTAAGGAGGGCAGGATGCAACAACCGGAACCCCACACTATAAATACCACCAGTCGAATTGGAGAACTGTGATAGAGCAAAAAAAAAAAAAAAAAAAGAAAAAAAAAATAATATAAAATGCGTGTTGCGAAACAACAATCATTGATTCATCATACAGAAAGGAAACTTGAGTAAGCTTCTTCTACCATATCCTATTGGCATTCAGGGCTGACGGCGAGTCAAGAATGCAGTCATCCTACTAGGAGGAAGTAGACAGAAGAAGGAGAGAGAGAGAGAGAGACCGGAGCTTATAGTGGCATATGTGGGACAAAGCGTGATCAGATTTTTTCTCCTGAAGAATCCTGTGTCTGGTGGAGTTTCGACATGTCTTATGTTGCTATGGGACCGGTGTGCGATTCTTTTATAGCTGTAACCATGTTGGAAAGCATATTCCGTGTGAGTGTTTGTGTGTTCTATTTTTGCGTCAGAAAAGTATCTTTCTTGACCGAATTCGTCATTAATTCGGTGAGCATGAAGTTAATAAGTATTTTTTTTCAAATCACGAAAGCTTACACTGCACAACTCAGCGTCAGTTGAAACACTGGCTAAATAAAACACTGATGTCACGTTATTTTGAAATGAATTACAAGATCTAAGATCTGGTAATTACAAGCACGTGCAGGAAGGTAATATAACTTTAAATTCTATGTAGGCCTAGCTGATCGCTACAGTAAGTCTTAAAAGTTATCAGATAAAGCAGAGCGTACTGTCGAGTGCTGGTTAGTCTAGGACTCTAAGTCAACTCTAAGCTCTTAGAACGACAGTGAATTGTTTAGCCAATTAACGACAGTTTTAAAGCAAGTGTTGGTTCAGTCTATAGACACCGCAACGCTAGATAAAGGTAAAACCAATCAATTTAGTTATAGCATTCCAACCACTATAGCCTCTCGTGGTACTTTTGATCCAAACAACGTGGAAGTGCTATGGAAATTGACTTTTCTGTTTTCATTTTCAGCTGTGTGAATCGTAATTTCAACCAACAACGGTCCAGTTGAGAGTTACAAGGATTAGAATGTCTCAAAGACTTGCTAGTCCATCCGAGGAGACCTCGTGTGCTCACTTATCTGTACGAGCAGGTTTTACTAATCCTTTACAATGTCCTAATGATTTTGTCTAGCTTTCTTTTAAACTCTTCCACACTGTTGCTGTTTACAACTTCTTTCTAGTGGCAGTTTATTCCATGTGTCACATATCTTGTATGTGAAGAGGTTCACAGAGAGAGAGAGAGAGATGAGGAGAGAGAGGAGAGAGAGAGAGAGAGAGAGAGAGAGAGAGAGAGAGAGAGGCGATAAGGAAGCTGACAACACAATGCTGGAAGTCGAAGTAATGAAATGAACGGTTCACTGTCGTGGCTTGGCCTAGGCATAATGAGTAATCTCTACCGTGAAAATTGCGAATGGGGGAGGAGATGGGTGACTATGGGGATGTTGGGGAGGGGAGGGGAGTGTGTCCTCAGAGAGATAAAAGGCACTGAGATGGGGCGGAGATGTGGGGGTGGGGAGGGGTGGGTGGTGGGGGAGGATGGAACACAGACGATCATAGGTCAACCAGTCCAAGCGGGTGGGTCCCGGCTTCCTGATTGCAGGTGCAAGAAGATTCGAGAGAACTTGTTGCGTCATCAACGGAGAGAGAGAGAGAGAGAGAGAGAGAGAGAGAGAGAGAGAGAGAGGATGATTTGATAGAGTAAATTTAGCGATGAGTTCTCTACGAAGAATATAGGGAAAGTGGACAAGTGGATGTCTAGGGAATATTACTTTTGCTAAAAGTTCAGTACGAGGAATCAGTAGTAGTACTACATATAAGTGACTAATATGTTCACTTATTTCCACTCCTGATGCCTGTCATAATTGCATTCTATCCTTTGGAAATAATTTTATATCGGTGTACTGTTTTATTTATACTCTGGCACGTGATATATATATATATATATATATATATATATATATATATATATATATATATATATATATATATAAGTTGTTTACATTATTTCTACTCTGGCACGTCATATATAAGATATAAGTTGTTTTACCGAGTAATATCTGTCTGAACGGATAAACAAACTGATAAATACGGTAAATAAATCAATAATAAAAGTCCCTTTTAAGAAGAAAAAATACGACTGGAGACAAAATATCATATAGGCCTAGAAGTTTAGATTAATAAAAATAATTTGAGACAAAGAGGAAACCAACCAAACAATGTAAAGTTTAACAGGACTGTTTCGTATTATGCACGTAGATAAATAAAGCAATAAAGCCGATATCTATAATGATATGCAACTCATAAGAACGCTGGCAACCTTATCATACCAGGAACAAATCTAATTAGACGAGAATTCTACCTGCAGAACACCTGTACAACGGTTCCACCCCCCCCCAAAGATCAAATATTATGGAAAAGTTGGTTTATAATGTCAGAATTTAATGGAAATGAAAAAAAGAACAACATACCAGAACAGGAAAGAGACATGGGAAAATCCTTATTACTACCAATATTAAATGAAGGAGAAAACATGCAAACCATCATAGTGATGAATGCGCAGGGTTTAGTTACGAGTAACTCAAAAAGAAGAATAGAGTACTTAGAAGAAAACTAACCCCAAATTGAAAAGAAAAAAAGATATAATGAAATATAAGTGAAACTTGGGGTATTCCCAGAGACTGGAATGATGATCAAATAAAGGGTTCCAAACTTATAGATCAGATAGAAAAAATAGGAATCAAGGGGGAACCGCAATATATCGGAAAGACAAAAAAACAAGGAAAAAATATATGAGAAAATATAGTACTCAGAATGTGAACTAATAGCGGTAGAATTTGAATCTGAAAAATTAATGAACATAGTAATATATAGACCTCCTAATACTAAAGAGTTTGACTTAATAATTGAAAAATTGGATGATATATGTAGAAATCACAAGGACTGGACTATTCTCCTATCTGGTGACTTCAACTTTCCTTTCGTAGAATGGAAAGAACGAATAGGAGATTGTGGATGTACTTATACATATAAAAAAGAGAGTAATAGTAGTGCAGAAGATAAGAGGCAATTCGAAAAGCTATTAGATATGCTACTAGAATACAACATTCAACAAATAAATCACCTGCCAACAAGAAAGGAAAATACTTTAGACCTAGTATTTGTGAACGAGGTGAATTATGTTAAAGAAATAATATTTTAGTTTATAACGAGTATTTCAGACCATAATGTCATAGAATTAACAGTTCATTCCAAACAAGTGAAAACAGAGATAAGCAAGAAATGAAAAAGTGGGAAGGATATGGAAAATACAACTTCTGCAGTAAAAAAATATAAAATGGTCAGAAATAAATGAAGAATTAAACAAAGATTGGGATAACATTTTCGTAAGCGATGACATAAGAGTAAATATCGGAGATATTATATAAAATATTAGAGAAAATAGTGGATAAATATATACCGAAGAAGAAAAGTAAACATCATTCATGCATACCAAGAGACAGAAGGATCTTGTTCCAGAAAATCAGAAAGTGGAAAAAAGGTCTTGCAAAAGAAAAAAATGCATGGAAAGTTATAGAACTAAAAAGTAAGATAGAAAATGCAGAACAAAAGATTATACAATCAAAAGAAAATGAAAAACGGGAATTGGAAGAAAAAACCCTATTAAATATCAAGCAAAACCCCAAACTATATACTCATATGCGAAGAAGATGAATAAAAGAAGAATAGAAATAGGCCCTCTGAGAATTGAAGGAGATTAACGAATGAAAAAAAGGAAATTTGCAACATACTGGCAGAACGATATAAGAGAGAATTCACCCCTAGAATAGATAATGAAGATAATGATATAGAAGTAGGGGACGAAAATAGTGAATATTTAGCTGACATAGAAATTAATGAAGCTGATATTGTGCAGGCAATTAATGAAATTAAAAATGGAGCTGCTGCAGGGCCTGATGGAATCCCTGCTATTTGTTAAAGAAAGTAGTTCATTCTATCGCAAAGCCACTTGCAATATTATGAAGACAAAGTGTAGATACAGGCAAGATTTATGATGAGCACAAATAGCATATAGCACCCCTACTTTCAAAAGTGGATCAAGACTTGAGGCAAGTAATTATAGGCTGTGAGTCTAACATCACTATTATGAAAGTGTATGAAAGGGTAATGAAGAAAAATAAAAAATTATGAAACATTTAATTTAAAAAATAAAAAATAATTTGTTTAATATAGGACAAAACGGTTTCGTACCCGGAAAAAGTACACAAACCCAACTGTTAGTCCACCGTGAGAACATATTCAAAAATATGAAAAGCGGAAATGAAACAGAGTGGTATATCTAGACTTTGCAAAAGCTTTTGACAAAGTAGACCATAATATATTAGCAAAGAAAATTAGAAAACACAATATCGTAGATAAAATAGGAAGATGGTTAAAAGAATTTTTACACAACAGAAAAAACAGATAGTTATTGCAAACGATGAGAAATCGGATGAAACCAAGGTAATATCCGGTGTGCCACAAGGTACGGTGTTAGCTGCAATACTGTTTGTTATTATGATTGAAGACATAGACAGTAATGTTAAGGATTCGGTAGTGAGTAGTTTCGCTGATGACACAAGAATAAGTAGAGAAATACTTGTGATGAAGATAGGAACGCTCTACAAAGAGACCTTAACAAAGTATATGATTGGGCAGAGGAAAATAGGATGGTATTTAACTCTGATAAATTTGAATTCAATAAATTATGGAGACAGAGAAGGAAAGCTATATGCCATATAGGGGACCTAATAATGAGACAATCACAAATAAGGAAGCAGTTAAAGACCTTGGTGTGATGATGAATAGGAACATGTTTATGCAATGATCAAATAGCAATTCTTTTGGCAAAATGTAAAGCAAAAATGGGAATGTTTGTTACGGCACTTCAAAACAAGAAAAGCTGAACACATGATTATGCTTTGATAAAACATATGTTCGTAGTCACAACTTGAACTATTGCAATAAATGATAATGGTACCCACACTATCAAAAGGATTATTGCACAAATAGAGAGTGTACAAAGGTCCTTTACAGCTAGAATAGAAGAAGTTAAGGACCTTGACTACTGGGAAAAGACTACAATCATTAAAATTATATAGTCTAGAAAGAGAAGAGAACGCTACATGATAATCAGGCATGAAACAGATAGAAGGAATAACGAAAAGAAAATTCATGGAACTAAAAATATCAGAAAGAGCAAGCAGAGGTAGATTAATAGTGCCCAAAACAATACCAGGAAAAATAAGGAAAGCACACAGGACATTAATCACTACACACCAGCATCGATAATGCAGCGTCTATTCAATGCGTTGCCAGCTCATCTGAGGAATATATCAGGAGTGAGCGTAGATGTGTTTAAGAATAAGCTCGACAAATATCTAAACTGCATCCCAGACCATCCAAGATTGGAAGATGCAAAATATACCGGAAGATGTACTAGCAACTCTCTGGTAGACATTAGAGGTGCCTCACACTGAGGGACTGGGGCAACCCGAACGAACTGTAAGGTCTGTAAGGTCTGTAAGGTGGTCGAGAGAGAGAGAGAGAGAGAGAGAGAGAGAGAGAGAGAGAGAATCCTTAAGTTTCTGGGTAAGTTTCTCCAGCTAGGCTGATTAGCATGCAAGCAACAGCGCGGAGCTGTTTTGATAACTGCTGACTGGAGGGAGGTATAGGACAAGGTGCTAGGGTAACGTAAGTTTATTTTTGAAACACTTTATTGGCTTGCACTTTTTTCTTCCCCCTTCGGCTTTCAAGTCTGAATGCTACTTCCTTGAGAGGTCTTTTAAAATAATGGCATACGAGAGAGAGAGAGAGAGAGAGAGAGAGAGAGAGAGAGAGAGAGAGAGATTCATCATCCCTAAGGAGCAATGAATGAAGTCGAATAATGTAATGGAGTCAAAGACAACAAGGGACACTAATCGGAATGTCACAGCTATCTATTCCGCAATGAAAATGCAAATGACCCGGGCCTGGACACACCTGAGTATTAAGACGTATAGGACTAAATTCGATTTTGGTTTGATGGATGCTTGCTGAACTATAGCTCACCTACAGAATAATTTACAGTAGTGTCGGCTATCGTGAATTATCCCTGGTGTAAATGTTTAATAACTAGCTAAAACAAAGGGGAAGTTAATAACAGGCTTTTCAGTACGTACACCAATATTAAAAGGAGAGAACTTGACGTATAGTATTCATTATGAAAATCATGTTACATCTATTCATAAATGGCTTGGAGTTCCAAAAAAGTGAAATAACTAACAGGATCAAATTATACGACTTACTCTTAACACACAATCAACATTATTTTAAGTAAACAATATAAAAAGCAGAGAGGTAGATAAAAGCAGAATTTAAAACTTAACTATTAGTAAGTCCTGCTATCTTCGGTGTATTAAACCAGATCATAATGTCACCATTTGAAAGTGCAGTGGCTGTTCATCCTTAGAAGTCGTTCAAACATTGAATCCTTAAAGTGTGAATATCAACAAAGCATTTCCACAATATTTTATTATGGTTTCAAGTAATAATTGATCTGGTGACCAGCGATTACAATCAGTAATTTGATTAATAAAATCGCCGAATTTATTTGATAACATGTTTTAAAGCTTGTACAAATCCTCTAAACTTTTATTTCAAAGAAGCATCAAACGGAACGGACCAGCTGATAATTAATCAAGAAACAACTACATTTGCGCCAACTGTTCTTGTACCGTACTGTGGTAGAACAACAATAAATATTCACTACGGAAGGAATAATAAACATAGCATTAGGTGGCTAGTTACCAATGCACCAGTCAGGCGAGGTTATGTTACATTAGAATGTGTTATATACTTTACATGAGATTTTATTTTGCTAAAAAAATGGGATTAAGAGTATTATAAAATATAGTTACCCCCAAAAAACTATTCATAGAAAACTACTTATTCTCATTTTCTATATGATGATTTAGTTTGGCGTGTTTTATTCCTTTCTTTTCTTTTCTTTCCAATTTACTGGACTAGTATTTAGACCAAACCAACATTGTAATAGTACCTGTTCCTACAACAACCCCATGATTAAGCTAACACAAAGGTGGAAAAAATCAGGTTAACCCTTAAACGCCGAGAAGCGGTAAAAAAAAAAAAAGGTCTCCCGTGTGCCGGAGAACGTTTCAGAGTGAGCGCGAGCGGAAAAAAATATTTTTTCAAAAAATCATAGCGCGCTTAGTTTTCAAGATTAAGAGTTCATTTTGGCTCCTTTTTTTGTCATTGCCTGAAGTTTAGTATGCAACCATCAGAAATGAAAAAAAAATTATCATTATCATATATAAATAATGCGATATATGATAGCACAAAAACGAAATTTCATATATAATTGTATTCAAATCGCGCTGTGCGCAAAACGGTTGGAAGGTAACAAGTTACTTTTTTTTTTCGTTGTAATGTACACTAAATTGCGATCATTTTGGTATATAACAAATTGTAAAAACGATAAAAGCAACACAGAGAAAATATTATCACAAAATAATGCATGAATTCGTAACGCGCAGACGTAAACACATATTTTTTTCAAAAATCACCATAAATCTAAATATTGTCCTAGAGACTTCCAATTTCTTTCAAAATGAAGACAAATGATTGAATATTACTATACTGTAAGAATATTAGCTTACAAATGCAGTTTTCGACAATATCTGACGAGTTAAAGTTGACCGAATGTCGAATTTTTTTTTATATATATTTTTTATATGCAATTATTTCGGAAATAAGAAAAGCTACAACTTTCAAATACTTTTCGTTTTATTCTACATGAAATTGCGCACATTTTCATATATAAAACTCTATGAATTGCCTAATATGAAATGGAGCAAATATTCCGAGAATGGGACTTTACGGCATTTCGGAGATTGGCGGAGGAAGAATCCGGCGCGCGGATGGGGAAGGAAAGTTTTTTTTTTAAAAATTCACCATAAATTTAAATATTGTGCTAGAGACTTCGAATTTGTTTCACGATGAAGATAAATGACTGAATATTACTAGAATGTAAGAGTTTTATCTTACAATTGCGTTTGTTTTCGGACCATTTCGGTAGAGTCAAATTTGACCGAACGTGGTTTTTTTCTATTTATCGTGATTTATATGCAAATATTTCGAAAATGAGAAAAGCTACAACCTTCAACTATTTATTGTTGTATTATACATGAAATTGCGCACATTTTCATATATAAAACGTTATGTAACGGCTAATTTAAAATGGTGCAAACATTACCACAATCGCACGTATGATTTTTTCGGAAGAGTTACTGCGCGGACGTAAAGAAAATGTTATTTTTTTTTCATAAATTCACCATAAATCGAAATATTGTGCTAGAGACTTCCAATTTGTTGCAAAAGAAGGTAAATGCTTGAATATTACTAGAATATAAGCGTTTTAGCTTACAATTGCGTTTTTCGACCATTTCGGTAGAGTCCAAAATTGACCGAAGGTTGAAAATTTGTCACTTATCATTTTTTATATGAAAATATTTCAAAATGATAAAAGCTACAACCATGGGTTGTTTTTAGTTGTATTGTGCATGAAATTGCGCACATTTTTCATATATAAAACTTTATGTAACGGCTAATTTTAAAAAGGTGCAAACATTACCACAATCGCATGTATGATTATTTTCGGAAGAGTTACCGCGCGGACGTAGGAAAAAGTTTTTCATAAAATTCACCATAAATCGAAATATTGTGCTAGAGACTTCCAATTAGTTACAAAATTAAGTTAAATGATTGAATATTAACTAAAAAATATAAGAGTTTTAGCTTACAATTGCGTTTTTTTTTTCGACCATTTCGGTAGAGTCAAAAGTTGACCGAAGGTTGAAATTTTGGCACTTATCGTTATTTATATGAAATATCTCAAACTGATAAAAGCTACAATCATGAGTATTTTTTTGTTGTATTCTACATAAAAATGCGCACATTTTCATATATAATAGTCCATGTAACGGCTAATTTAAAATGGTAAAAAAATTATGTCAAAGTGACGAAATAATTTCCGAGATGTGTCACAGATACTTTTTAGTGCGGCAAGAAAGAAATTCGCGCTTGCGCGCCTGCGTAACGATTGTAAACAAAACAACACCTTGATCCGTGAACTCCCAGCATCCCCCAAGGCGCGTGATTCAAGAGTTTTCGGCTGGTAGGCCTAAAAGTATTTTTTCCGCGAATTTTTAAAAAAACTTTTGTATGTCGACGTAAAATACGTCCAGTCGGCACCCAAGAGACAAAAAAATGTCGACGTAAAATACATCCAGTCCGGCGTTTTAAGGGTTAAAACGTATATTACTTTACAAGTCAGTAGGCCTGGCTAAAATGCTGCAAGTATTTTAAATCGAATAACCTATAGACTTTATGCCAATGGCCATGCGCTGGGACCTAAAAGGTCGCTCTGCATTGGCAGTGAAAAGGTGTAACAGGTGGAAAACCTCACAGTTAGTTTATGAAACATTGTTAGGGGAAGGTGGAATGTCAGATGGAAAAAGCAAAAATGAAGACGGTCTATAGTAGGCAGTGACGAATGAATGAGATTGCAGCTACCATATTGCGGTCGAAGGGACGACGCTGGCAAAGAAACCCATCAAGTAATGGCCTACAGTACCCACCATGGACGTGCACAGACGGCACTACCTAACTCCCCCTACGCAGTGTAAGCAATATGGATACGTCATCGGCCAAGGCTAACCAAAGTACGAGATTCCCTAATGTAGTGTAAACGTTTTGCGTTAGCTTATAAATACTACCTTATTGTAACCTAATCACTGCGAGAACAGAAACGAGTAAACAGGAAAAAATCAGATTGAAAAATATGAGAACAAAAACGAGTAAAAAGGAAAAAATTAGCCTGAAAAATACTCTTACCTCAGAACTTACAGTCTCGGCAATTACCAACTCCATCGCACTGCACCGAAATTTCTTGTAACGAGAACGATGAAAAGAACTTGTTACCGACGGCAAGAAACGTAGTACTTCTCCACTTTGTGAAATAGCACATAATAACAGACCACGGACGCCATCAGGACTTGAGGCTTGAGAGAGAATCGTAATCACCGGGAAGGAAGGATGCAACATGTAAACAATGAAGTGTGCATGCGCTAAGAAATTTGGCGCACTTCCATGTTTAAATTTGCCCGGTATTTCTAAAATATCAAGGTTTCGTTTCCATTAAGTCTGTAATTGCAATTTAACGAAAAATTTCAATCTTTTGTTGGCGTTTTTGTGATTTAAAACTTTTTTTGCAGGCTCGAACGCATCCCTCAAAGGTTCAATTTTGGTAGTTCAAGTCAGGTCTCTTATTTATTAATTTTTAAAAATTTATTATGGCTTTATTTTGTCAATAACATTTTACATATAAATTCACTTTCTTGAGTATATCATCATTTTCATTCAGTAATACGCATGAAACTGAAAGAGTTGGCATATAAGTACTATAGGCTTCATTAACTACTCCCAAATGCATAAGGCCAACTACAATGATTTCAACCACTCTTTACTGTTTTGAGAGTGCAAACTTATGCCTATAAAGCTTCCATAAAATTGATCACAAGCAAATAAATTTATCACAATCATAATTCAATCAATGAATTATAAAGGAAAATCACAAACCAAATTACAGTAATGTATAAAAAAATTTATCTTCAGAGTAAAAAAATTGCAATACATTATTGCCTTATACTTGCAAACAGCAATAGATTCACCTTAAAATCAATGCCTTCAGCTTAATGCTTAAGCATCCCATCTTACATTTACACTAGTTACTGACCTTGGTATCTTATATCTAACAAGAAACTATTCTAATAATAAATGTGGACATTAACAGAATAAAAAAAATTGTAATCACAACACAAAGAAAAGTTGTAAATTGTAATTAATTACAAATAATTTACACACAGCATAACAACACAACACTAAAGCAACCTTGATCAAAGCAAAATTACTTATGTTATATAACTAACATACCATCTTCTTATAAAAGATTCTTCATCTCAAAATATTTAAAGCAATTAAGAAAAATGGTCATTACATGAACACACTCCGGTGATTACATTAGTCATGCATGTTAGTTGGAAAATACACCAAAATTGTTTCTATGGCCCAGATTCTTTAGGGAAATATTGTAGTAGTGTTCAGAGGTTTATTGGCCATTTCATAGAATTCTCTCATTACTTACTTTATTCATTGTGACTTAAATTAATTCATAAGGTGCTCGACAAACCTAGCTCAAGGCAAAATGAACTTTTCCAATAATTTCTTAGTTCAGATAAAAAAACACTGGATATGTGCGTAGCAGGATGAAGACCTGTGGGAAAATAAAAATCAAAAAACAAAAAAAAAAAAAAAAAAAAAAAAAAAAAAAAAAACAAAAAAAAAAAAAAAAAAAAAAAAAAAAAAAAAAAAAAAAAAAAAAAAACAAAAAAAAACAGAGAGGGGGGACAGACAAAGACCTGGAAATGATGTTAGTTTAGATATGGGAAACAGAACACAGGGGAATAGAAAGATGATGTCAGAATGTTGATGATGACGATGACAATATGTAATGATGCTGCAAATACTAATGCTCAAGTCTTATGTCTGTTAGCCAATGCAATGATTATATGATATGCGGCAATTGCAAAATGTTTATCATATTATGTACAGTATAACAAAAATAAAGGCACATGGTATGGAATGGCATATAAAATTTAGGACAAAGGCCAAGCACTGGGACCTATGAAGTCATTCAGTGCTGAAAGGGATATTGAGAGTAAAAGGATCTAAAGGTGCAACAGGAGGGAAACTTTGCAGATGCACTATGAAACAATTGTTAAGAAGGAGTGGAAAGTATGGAAGATACATTTATGATTGAAGGTACAGTAAAAGGAATGAAAGGAGTTACAGCTAGTGGCAGAAGAGACACTGCAGAGAATTCTAAGCAATGTCTACAGGGAACCAAGTGAGGTGCACTGATGGCACTACCCCCCTACTTGGAATTAAGAACATCAGTAACTTCACCTCATTTAAGGGCTCGCTCAAACTAACCAGCTAATTACTCAAGTCACAATAACTAAGTAAATACATTAAAGTTCTGTTCAATGTCAGTTGGTAAATACAACACAAACCAGCCACTGTAGACATTTTTGTCCAAAACTGTCTTTGAAAATATGGAAGATACTGTTTTGATAAAAGCGTTAGGTCATGCAGAAATAGTTACAAAGTAATGTGCTTTTAACTTTGAAACTTTATGCTATGTATATCAGTATGTCCCATAAATATTATGACATACCCTGCAAGAAAGGTGTCATCATTGTGAATCGAAAGTGCACCGGGGGAACGCTGGAAATTGAAAATTATAAGAATGCTTATCTGCAAAAGGGAGATTTTTTACCACCACAAAATAACTAAAATAATAACAATGATGGGCAAGACCTTTTGCTTCTCTACACGATTCATCAGACAACACAAAACTCCACACTACATAATGATACTATTATTATCCTACACACCCAGGTAACCTACTTCAACATATAGTATATATCACAATATTCTGAATTCCATCACAGTATTTCATTTCAGCAGTCTCTAAGTAGTCCTTGCAATATTGATGAGAATTCCAGTAGCACTTTTACCATTTCTGTTTCTGCATATTGAGCAATTGCACAATCTACGGCAAGGAGGACACATCCATTTCTGTTACAAGAGAAATATAAAGTAAATATATTAAACTTGTAGTCAACTCATACATTTCAAAACTTTCAATATCAGTAGATATTAAGAAAATAATTATATCTCATTTGACAAAACACAGATTCTTAAAAGTTTATGATGTAGGTAAATTAAAATTCTACAAAGACCTAGGGTATTCCAACATTTATCAAATACAGTTGACAAAAATAGTCTCCATAAACAGATCACCTTGACTATCACCAATAAAAAAAAAAAAAAAAACCCCCCCCCCAAAAAAAAAAAAAACTGAAATTCAACTACACATACTCAAGTAATGAAATTGAAGGTAGGGGTGCTGCAAATAAAAATTCAAAACTTTCGGTAACATACAAAAAGCATTTTATATATTTTGTGTGTGTGTGTAGAGAGAGAGAGAGAGAGAGAGAGAGCTGAGAGAGAGAGAGAGAGAGAGAGAGAGAGAGAGAGAGAATCTTACCCTCTTACCTGCACTGATGACAAGTACAGTAGTACCAACGCTCTGGTCGTATACTTTCGTTCCACTTCCCTTGGAAATATTTTTGAGATCTCTCTCAGTGATGTCTTCTGGCATTGCTATAATTGTACTGCTAACATTTAGATCAAACTGGCCTTTTCTCCTCTTCAGGCCATAATTTCCTGCGCCCTCAAGACTGAACAGTCATATCCTGAAAAATAATTTTAGTAAGGAAATTTTTTATTTCAAGGGTCTCATTATGTTCTGGCTAATCTTCAGTTACACAAATCCAAACAACTATTTAATATTTTATTTTTATTGTTTCAAAGTTTTGGGCATACTAAAATTTCATGGTAAACAACTACAGTAAATAAGCTAAGTTGGACTTAAATAAGTCTGGTTACAGATAAGTACGACAATAAGACAGAAAGTAGACCCCCCATAATTGTGGGGGATTAGGGACCACAACCACCCATGAATTGCTAAAATTCATGAATACTTGAGACACCCTCTCTAAAAGCTTATAACTGCCTATTTTAACAGTTTAAAACACCAAATATAACTTAAACTATCACCCTAAAACACTTTAATATTATTTCAAAGTCAACTTAAATTACTGTACCCTTAAATATATGGCTTACAGCTACACATAAACACTCCTACAACTGTTACTGCATCTTATCAAGGCAAAAACTAAAACAAGTTATCCCTGTATTCAGGTATGTACCATTTTCTTTCATACAATAGTATTCAAGCCTTATTGTTTTCTTTTAAAGTAGTTAGGGGTGACATTAGTACATTCTCAACTACAAGGAACAGTTAAGTACTGTACCTTAATATCTAAATACTGTATGTATTGAAAAAATATACAAAATATTGAGAAGATAACATAAATCATATGGGTACTCATCATAAAGTCCTCCTAGGGTTTGTATTTGTGTAGGAACAACTTCCACCTTACTCTGGTCTTTGAGGAAAATTAGTCGAGCCTCCTCCTCTTCATCGTCATCTAACTGCTGCCAATCGGAAGGTGGACCGGGAACTGACGAACTTACACTACCTCTTCGTGACTGAAAGAGAAAACAAAATCACTAAATTAGTTTTAACAGCAACTGTGCAAAATACACAAAAGGATTTGTAAGTGTTTCTGTTCATTAAATGACAATAAAACCAGATAAAAATGATCTATCACAAAAATCACAGTAAAAAAAAATCATACTCTACAAGTTAATGTAGTTTACATAAATGACCAAAACACTTACTAACAGAAATCAAGTCACATATTCTCAATAAAAATGCACAAACAAACACACTCACAGTTACAAAAGGAATCCTAGTATGTTGAAAATAATAAATGCAGAAATGAAAAAATTACTAAAAATAAAAATCTAAAAATCAATTCATTGTTGACTACATGTATCTGTATAATGGAATCATTATAATCCTGCATTTTACCCTGTTTGAAGTCTAGCCTATAACAAATTCTAAGCATCCTAAATGAACATGCATTGTGAAGAACAAAAATCTACACAACTTAACACACTTTTGCATATGCTTCATTAAAGTATCACTACTTCTCCAACTCACTTCTGCATATGCTTCATTAAAGTCTCACTACTTTTTCAACTCAATAGTGATTATCATAAGTTCAAAACTGGACCACACATTATGTAGTAAAAACAAACCATTGCTATGAACTTTAACATGCCACTTTTGGTTATGAACACCAGAAACACCTGGAAGTTGGGAAATTTGTACAATCAGACATCACGGCAGAACTTATCTTAATCTTCTATAAAATGAGGAGATTCCAGCACCAAAAAATGTTTACTACAATCACAATGACAATCTGTGATTGCCTTATCAACTTTCTTTTGCTACAAAGAAAGGCAACCCATGATAATACTGAAAGTGGATCTGAATATGAATAACTATGAGGCCAAATGTGACAAGTTTACTGGCATACAGGTACAAAGAGCATCTTTGTTCCTGAAGTAGAGGACACACCAGTTAAGCAGCCACAAAAGTAGATTCTGCAGTTACCTATTGACTATAATTTTCACTTGTCTGAAAGAAATTCATCTTTATATAGTTAGCAAAAGGTGCTTCATATAGTTTCTTTTACAAAAATCTCATCATACTTATCAGTAGCTATTGATACACTCTTCATTATTAAGTTGGTCTTGTACTGCATCTGAAAAGATTTTACCCTTAATACATTAAAAGACTTCAGTTTCTTACTTTTAAGAATAACAACACCTTGTTCAAGGTGGAGAGTGGTATTGCTGAAAACAACGAGTTCTTCTCTCACTTCTAGCAGGAGACTTAGTGGGTTCTGATATTCTCTTTGGTTTTAATGCACTTGTGCAGGTTTCAGGGTTGAAACAGATGATTCAAAATCACCAAAGTCTTTCATGAGGACATCAATCTGAACAAAAAAAAAAAAAAAAAATAGAAATAAAATATTCAAAATAGCCTAGTACTAATATTGATACTCAGCAATCTCAAGAGAGAAAGAGAAAGAACTGTCACAGAACAACATGATGTAACATGTAATTCTGTACTACTGTCACATAATGAAAACAAACAAGAAAACTGATTAAGACAGTCCCCGGTTAACAGTGGGGTTCCCTTCCCAGCTAAGCACTGCTAACTTTAACTCAGCGACAATAACATTAATAACCCACTTAATGGCGCCGTTAACCAGAGATTGAAGAGGCAAATCCAGTTAACGGCATCACTAGACAAACACTTTAAAACTGGATTGCCATTCACCTTGGACTGCCTGTACAGTATACCTAGTACAATATACAGGGCTTACCAACTGTTGCCTCTCATTAATGTTTTTTACACAAAACAATTCATGATCGCTTAGGTCCTTTGCTCGCAACATCGTGCAGATATAATCGTTAATTCTGGAAAGAGAAACAATTGTAGGCTTTAAATTCAATGACATTTCCATTACCAAATCTATGCAAGGTACAAGTACTTTTAAACATGTACAAAACATTTTCATAAAAAAATACTCTTTTAAACAGAAAATTGCATATTACTGCACTTATATTAATAAAAACAGATATAGTAGTACAATAAATGCAATCGTTCAAAATTTTGCACAAACAGTTTCTGTGATGAAATTCCCTTAACCTTCTAAGCCTGATATCTGCTACTGAAAATTTAATAAAATACATATCCTGAAGTAGCCTAAAAATTGCCATGACATGATGTGCCAAATAATCCAAACATGCTACACCAAATTTACTATGAAAAATTTAGTCTATGTAACCCTGCTGCTCTAGGTTAGCTAGATGCTATAGGCTTTAAACGTATGCTGGGTACCATCACCAAACTGTCCCCTTGCCAAAATTATGCACAAGACAGACCAGATGCAGAGTAGGAAGACAGGGGTAAACATGAGAAGTCTGCCTCTGAAAACAGGCCAAACCCAGTCTTTCCTAGAATGCCATGTCCTAGTAGGTATAATCTAGTAGCTAGGGTACAAACTCAGGGGCAAGTGCCAGTGCTAGCATAAGGCCAATTCAATTCAATCAATAGTAACAGTAGGCTAACAGGCAAACAAATTACTATGTATACAATGGTCATCTACCTAGGTAGGTGGTTTTTGTTGCTCTAAAGCCCCTTTTACATGTATCCGGTTTTCCTACGGCGCCGTCGGTCGCGACGCTAGCATATGTTCAAACCGGAGCGTGTGATAGCAAATCAGCCGTATGAACGCTCACCCACAGCCGGCCGGATGAACTTTCGCCAGTACTAAAGTTAGCCGTACAGCCGTCGTACGTCATGACTGAGGACGTAGCGTGTAATTGCTCACCGTATGGTGTGACATCAGTCTGAGGCTGCACCTGACAGTGGAAGGTCGCCACCATGGCAAGCTCTTGCGCCAGTGATTTCTTGAGTGACTTCATAGAAATTTATCGAAATGAGCCATGTTTGTGGTTCATTAAATCTAAGGATTATTCAAACAGAGAAGTGAGAAATGCAGCATATAGTAAATTAGTAAATAAACTCAAGAAATTGATCTTAGTGCTAATAAAGATACTGTTGTTAAGAAAATAAACAACTTGAGGAGCTCATACAATAAAGAGCTTAAAAAAGTGCAAGCGTCTAAAAGTTCGGGGAGCGGTTCAGATTCCATTTATACGCCAAAACTCTCATATTTTCATCTGATGCATTTCATCAAAGACCAAAATGTGGAATGTGAACCATCTGTTTCAAACATGAGCCTTAATACACAGGAAATCAATGAAGAGGTATGTATATATAATCATGTCATATTTTATTTACAAACAAAAGAAAGCTTAACAAATATTTAGTTGAATAATTCACACTATTTCTTTATTTAAATATTTGGATAACTCATTACCATTCAGTAGAAAAGCAAACTAAGAATATTATACATTGTCCTGCCATGCAACTTTTCCTTCATTATTAAAGTAATTCATGAATGTATCTCGTACTTTCTTAGCAGCACTGGGGGTATTTCTCATAGTCCCTCTATGCAAGCCTACTAGTGATTGTTCGACTTGACTGATATTATCTTCAGCTTGTTCATCAGACTCATCTGGGATAGAATACCTGATACATTTTGCACGTAAAAAATTATGAAGTGCACAACAAGCCAATACTACATTTTTAGTATTTCTTGGCAATAAATTTATAGCAGTTTGAAAGATACGAAAGCGCGAAACCAAAATTCCAAAAACGTTTTCGATAATTCTGCGAGCCCTGCTCAGACGATAATTAAAGATCCTTCTCTCATATAATAAGTCCTTTTGACTAAAGGGTCTTAAAAAGTCAGTTCTCATAGCAAAAGCTTCATCGCCTATAACAACAATAAGGTAGTACTTTTCAGAACCTTCAATTTTATTTTCTTGTGGAAGATTTAAATGTCCTTTGCACAATTTGTCATAAAAAGTGGTCCTGTTTATTACCCCTCCGTCTGAAATTCGTCCATTGATGCCAAAATCACAAAGAATAAATTCATACTTTGCATTGGCAATGCCCATTAGTACCATACTATGGAAACCCTTGTAATTGTAGTAGAATGATCCTGATTCTGGAGGTGGCACAATCTTGACATGTTTGCCATCCACAGCTCCGACACAGTGTGGAAAATTCCAGACTCTCTCAAACTCCTTTGCGATTTCTTCCCACTCATGCTGTGTTGATGAAAACTGAAAAAAAATAGTAATAGAGAATTATTTAACATATAAGGTTTATAGACTATGCTAGAATGAACTGGAAGTTATTTAAATAAATACCTATTTTACTTATATAATTTTAGAACTAGGTACTATTTCTTTCTTTCAAAACAGAATTTCCATGTTCATGTTACTAATTATTTTGCTTTTTTTTCAGCAATCTCAAGAAGACGATCTTACTGAAGAGAGGGAAACCCAACATGAGGATGATTCATCGCTACTGCCTTCACGGCATACTACATCAGTTCCTACCGGCATCACCAAAAAGGCACAGATCGGTACAAGCAAAGCTGATCACGTTTTGGACCTTGTAGCAAAAAGGATGGAAGCACCTCCAAATTCGGAATATGATGTGTTTGGTATGTATGTGGCTAAAACGTTACAAAGCTTGCATTTAGCAAACCCGGGGATGTATCCGGTTGTTAAAAAGCTAATAAATGACGCCCTATTCACGAATTGCCCAAAACCAAGCTCCATCTCTATCTAGCACTCCCTGTAACCTACTGCCACGCCCAAGTTGCGGATTACAATTAGGAGGACATATGATAACCTCCAAATGTATGTAGGTACACATGCACATTTATGACCTTGGATACTCTGGCAATTAAAAGTTTGGAAACTTCTTATTTTTTTTTAAATTAACCTGGTATGAATGTTTCATACTAAAACGAGAAATTATAGTTATTTGTGCAAAATAAACTTACCTTCAGATATTTTGGGCCTAAACATTTGTAGATTGCTATAGCTACATGTTTCTGGGATTATTGCACTGAGAGAAGGCTGCGATATAGGTAGCTAATTGTTGTAAACTTTAGATCGCTAGCTATCCTATGTTCTTCCTGTAGCAAGAAATCTCAAAGTGGCTGAAAGACGCTCATGTGGACTAATTGCTTCTCTCATGCAAGTGTCCTTTTTTTCTATTAAAGGTGATACCTGACTTAAGAGTTCCAAATATGTGTCATGATCCATTCGCATGTAGTTAAACCAGTCATCTTTTTCTAGTGCTAGTTCCTTCATTAAGTTAACATGAGAGTATTTTTGTCGTTTACGCAGCCAATGTTTGGACCAAATCTTCCTTTTTCTTGTTTTCACCTTCAAACAGCACGCTAGAGCAATAGCAACGAGATTGTCGTCGAGAGAAGACATGTAGTAGCCTAACTCCTCCACCACAAACAGTGCCACACTGACCCACTTGCCACCGGCCGTTCAAATACGTGTAATAACTCTAGCCGTAGGTTAAAATTTTCCAACGGTGCCGTAGGCCAGGTTGGCCGTAGGAAACCGGATACGTGTAATAGGGGCTTAAGGGTATTTAGGTAGGTAGCTACTACCTACCTAGTACAGTAGGTACCTAGGCTAGTATAGTAGTAGCCTATACCTACTAGTAATTAGAATCCTCTCGTCTCCAACAAAAGGAACCACTGGCTCATGACACAACCATACGAAAACTTAAATCAATGAGGAACAGTTAATT
This sequence comes from Macrobrachium nipponense, assembly GCF_015104395.2. Lineage (NCBI taxonomy): Eukaryota > Metazoa > Arthropoda > Malacostraca > Decapoda > Palaemonidae > Macrobrachium > Macrobrachium nipponense. Next base: position 56,958,191 of record NC_087209.1, read on the forward strand.
GGGCTTATAAATGGATATCAACACACAAATTCACAACAACAAAAGATATTCGGATAGTTGAACAGCATAGCCAATTCAACTCGCAGTACTTCCGCTCTCGGACTCCGAGTCCGAGATGAATGATTGCATTCTGCGGGGTGGCAAGTGTTTGGCATCAACCTATTGACCAATCACATTGCAGGAAAATGTAAACACAGGAGATGGACCAATCAGTGGTCGAGAAAAGAAGTTACGGAGTTTAAAGGAATTATCATGGCGTTGTTTTATTATTATAAAAAATACATTGTGGCATGTATCGATATACCCATATAGAAATTAGGTTTAAAAGTAATTTTTCCATTACCTTGGTATACTTTAGGCATATCTCCATTTTTGAAAAATTGAATTTGGACATTGTACTGTTGACATTTAGGGAGAGTATTCTACCATATAGCAAGAAGAGATTATTTTGTTTGTGTGCGTGTGTGTGTGTGTGTATGTTTTATATTTATTTAGTCTGGGGATAAAGCATAAATAAGCAGTTATTATAAAGTTTAGAAAATTAATATTCCTGTGATATATTTTGTAATAACCAAATGGTAGCAATTTATCTTTCAAAAGATACTTCAGTAGCAGATCCAACTGAAGATTAACATCACCTCGCAGGCATTATGATTCATAGGTGATGGAAATGAGCTAGAAAATGCTTTGCTTGTTGAAAACACATCACATGAAACTGAAGAAACATTAACAACAGATTACAGCAAAAAAATTACTAAAATAAACCGTACTAGCTTCTCATAAATACAAAAAATACATTTATATATGGAATGAGTGTGTTAAATATCACTTCATTTTCTGTTGCAAGAATTGCTGCCTTAGATATTGTTATTGACTAAATCGCTACGTGTCACGCCCATACTTATTGGGCTTTGACTGCTCCCTATTAAAGTAAGAACGGAATAAAAAATATACGATATACACAAAAACGACAGACATGAAATAATGAAGGCTAGAAGAAGCAAAGACGTTGGGAAATGGAAAGCTAAACTCACGGCCGCCACAGCATTTAATGATGCGACCCAGTGACTAAAAAGGTTATATTTAAGAATGTTATGGATATATCTGTTCGAAGAGAGATAGCAAACGGACGAACAAAACGTTTAAGAACACTACAAACTGTAACTGACGAATAAATACGATTGGATAACCCTGCATTATATATGTCTCCGGAGAAGAAGAAGAAGAGGTTTGTCGTCGGCTGAAAGACGTATTCTTGTTGTCATTGTTGTTGAGGTCGAACGGGACGTACAGGAAGCAATGGGCATTAATTTTGGAAATATGGAGAAGGCCAATGACCTGCTAGTCAAGGCAGGACTTCAGCCAGTATCAAAAAGCAGCCTGTTGTTCTACTATATGCCCATGAAGGGAGTGATTTCGTACACAATGCTGGCCAGTCAGATGCTCACCCCGGAGTTGTACCAAGACGTCACCATTTTTAGATTTTTGTAAGTTTAGGGGCACGTTACTTTAAAGAGTGTGAGACTTTGCCCTGGTGTACTGTCATTATTGGTAGATGGGTAGATTATTTACTTAGCTGATAGGTAATTAGGCGAGACATACTAGCTATATTCTGACTAGCCTGGACGAAGCCTCAACGGATACAGAAAAATTCAGGAGAACGCTCGTACTACTACCTAGCTATTTGGGGGTCATACTTTACTACCTACCTACCTATAGCTAGTAGGATAACAGTAGGCCCTAGGGATGGTTGTAGAAACCACGACACCCTAAGTGAGGTTAGGAAGGTGAGCTCTGGTTAAGTTTGGACATGGCATACTAGGAAAGGTTGGGTTTCTTTTCGTCTGCAGAACCTGTTTCCGTCATTCCATGCTCGCCCCCCTGCCTTACATTGCACATGTTAGGCCCTAGCTAAGGTCATAGATAGCCTACCAGCTTACATTTATGATAGGTTAGGCTAGGTAGGACTGCTTGTTGTGTACCAATAGCAGTACTAATAAGCCCATACTAGAATTCAATTAAAGCTGAACAATACTTTTAACAAGTTGGATTGTTTTTACCAAAGTCAAGATCATACATTATGGTAAACAACCGAGTGGACTGGCAATTCACCCCCCCCCCCCCGATTACCGCGGTTTTGGCACCCTCCGAAAAAGTACTTAAACATGTCCTGACACCGGAGATGGTCATCAGTCGTGAGGAGTTGGTGGTGATAACAGGAGCTCAAGACCTTTACTCTCCTTTCGAAGTATTTTCTTCAAAGTTAGAAATGAAGGCCATATTTTAAGATTTAAACAGAGGATAATTAAACAGAGGATAATGAAAAGTGTGGCCAACACAGTGCACACTACCCCAAAATGCTTTCGAAGTTTTTACTTACAACTCCAAATATTTCATAGATGGACACCATCTCGATGTTTGCGGAGTCACTTGTGTCAACAAACTCCCATTCCTGTGCTAAATCCCCACACCACTTGTACCCATAGACGCTGGTGCACTTTCATCACAACAATCGTAAACCCCGACCCTCTAACCAGTACTTTAGTATTCGTACTTATTCAAGGGGACTACAGCATTCTTTGCGGCGTTTTGCACTCTTCAATTGTTTATCAGTGTTGTCAATTGGTATGTGTTTACCCTCCAAACTGGGTATAAGACTTACACTAAACCGGGGGGGGAAAATAATGAAAATTAGCGTATCTATTTGTAGTTATATATACATATTACAGCAATTTTATCAATATTGCATTACTATGACAACTAGAATTCATGGAAACAATTTGTAAATGCATCGGCATATGTGTGAAGCTCCACTAGATTGGCAACGATGAGTCTTTTTGCCGTTGTCTGCTCATACTTCAGAAATATCTGTAATTTTTCGGGGTTAATTTGGTTGCTAAAAAGGGATAATAGACATGAATTAAATAATAATTTTGAAGTAAAGTTAAACTAAATAGTGAGTAAAGTAAACAATTAAGGGAATAAAGCTTTGCACCTCATAAACAGTGTCGTCGTCTGCTGCTCGTGACTGTTTGTGGTGTGAGCGCTTAGGAACCAGGAACAGCAACGTTGTTCAAGTGCAATTTGGAGTGAATTAAGACCAAAATATGTATAATTACAATCAAATAAGCAATGTGGAGTTTCAGTTGTGATGGCAGTAAGGATAAAACCACTGATTATAAGGTAAAAATGAATTCAGTTCAAACCATGACGTCAGGAATAAAAACTTTCATACTCACTAATATAGGCAACAAAACGTTTTATTGTGCTGATTACAACTGCAATCTTGAGTAAAATCAATAAAAGTTACATATACGCTAACATTGTTCAAATGAGTGCTGGGAAGGCGGTGGGGAAAAGATGATGGATTGTCTGTGGTTAGACCAGCCACCCACACGATTGCCGCCATATTGGATTTCAAAACTGCCTTGAAACATATTTACGAAAAGCTCACATGCTTATTTTAGTTGATATGGGGCTTTCATACATCACATTATGTTGACGAAACTTTCAGTCTTTTGAATGGTATGGTTAAAGTTGTAATTGTATTTTTGTTTCACCAATTAAATATCGAGTGAATAAGCCCTGGCCAGCGCGATGACGATGGATCGTCCACGGTTGTTTACCTTATTGTATATTTGAATTAAATGTAGCCTTCTTGATCAAACCCAGATTTAAGTTAGGAAACTTTAGTTGCACAAGCCCTACCTAATTTGATGTTTACCTTAGCACACTGACTTAACATTTATCTTGTCCACTGTGCTAATGCCAATCTTTGGCAAATCTATAGTCTAAATATGCATAAATTGCAAAATATTGCCTTAGGCTTGGGAATTTGAGCCAGTCAGTAATGTTATGCATGGATTTTTCAGCCCATCCAGAAGTGATTAGGTATACTAGAATGGAATGTCATATAACAAAAGTGAAATTCTTACAAAAATTAATACCGAGTAGAAACTAGACATAATTAGGAAAAGGCAGGGGCAAGGCAATTAATACCTGTGGCATGAGAGATCGTTCTTACTACAAATTCTCAAGCAAAGAGGGCAAGACTTCATAAGAATACAGTAAGGTAAACATACTAAGATGTGAGATGTTTGAATCCGGATGTTGCCACGAGAAGATCCTGTAATAATATGTACTGTAGATTAGTGTGAAATGAGGCAGAAAAATTTATTTAATAGTAACAAGAAAAGTAAAAATACAAGGTCATTAGTACAAGCAGACTAGACAACATGGACTAAGGCAATGCTAACACCCAGATCATCAAAAGTAGGTTGTTAGTAGGTCCAACATTTGCACTGAAATGATAAGGCTCTAGCAAGAGTATATTTTGTGTTTTAAATGACCACTACAGGCAGTCCCCGCTTATTGGCGGCGATTCCGTTCCCGGGGGTGTGCTGATAAGCGAAAACCACCATTAACCGAAACTCAGTGATTTATAGTCCGGATAACCAGTTACAGGCAGTCCCCGGGTTACAACGGGGGTTCCATTCTTGAGACGCATCGTAAGCTGAATGTCGTTGTAAGCTGGAACATCATGAAGAATCGTAAGAAAACCTTACTTTTAATGCTTTGGGTGCATTGAAAACTATGTTAACTGCATTCTTATTGCATTTTTCATCAAAAAAACCTTCAAATATTGATTATTGTGCGTTGGAGGCATCGTAACCCTGGAAATAATTTCTGATGAATATAATTGAAAAGTGCCTTAACCTCGGAACGTCGTAAGCCGAAACCATCGTAACCCGGGGACTGCCTGTAGAATATTTTCATGCTTGCATAGCCCACCTGTCACCTAATGTCCTAATTATAGTCTCAGTGCTTGGGCAGTGTCTCGAAGTTCCATACATCCATCCATCCTGTTTGAAGCAATGGATGCTTTCCACATGTTTTTTTATTACTGATTCTTTTGTATTTATATAGTAATTGATTTTTATATTTTACAGCGGAATACCCCAGTACATATCGCTAACAAATGCCTGCTTGGTTAATTCACTGACTGGAACAGCTTTGTACTTGTATTCTCGTCCTCATCTTGCAAAAGCAGCCCCAAAGGAAAGGATTCTGTTCTGGTAATGTTGGAAATATTTTATTTTCATTACAGTTATTGGTACACACTGTTTTTATGCATTCAACTTACCTGTCAGATATATACTTAGCTATAGACTCCGTCGTCCCCGATAGAAATTCGAATTTCGCGGCACACTCTACAGGTAGGTCAGGTGATCTACCGCCCCGCCGCTGGTGGCGGGAATAGGAATCATTCCCGTTTTCTAAGACAGATTTTCTCTATCGGCCGTGACAGCAACATTGTTGTTGTTACTCCTGATTTGATTTTCGTATTTTTTCATCGCTATTGATCTTCTAAGCCGGTTATTTTGGTGACGTATTGGATCTTTGGTTTGGCATACTCTTTCGTGGACTGTTTTTTGGACTTGGTTTTGGATATTTCTCATGATGTCGGATTCTAGCTTTACGGTTAGAAGACAGTGTGTAAATGAGGGATGCATGGTGAGGATACCGAAAGCTTCGGTAGACCCTCACACAGTTTTGTAAGGGGTGTAGAAGGAATGAATGTTCATTTCTAACACCTGTGATGAATGTGTAAATATGAATGAGGAAGAATGGAAGAATTTAAATTCATATTTAAGGAAATTAAGTATGGATAGGGCTAGGAAGGCTTCCTCCAGAAGCGTAAGTAGGTCTCGCTCTAACGAGCCTATTAAATTAACACCTAACCCTAAAACCTCTATCTTCTTCCTCTAGTACTAAGACTGCAAATCCGGCAACGGAAATTGCAGATCTTAAAGCTGCGCTACAAAGGATGGACGTCAAAATGCTGACAGTTGAAAGGTAAGCACAGTGATAGTGAATTAAGTGTCCCTAGTGCAGTGGAGGGTGCGTCTGATCGGCTCTGTCTCGCTCCCAGGCCTAGACCTCTTCCAAGCTCACAGGCCCAGAGGAGAAGGAATGTCGAAAGCCTTACGGAGGTTACGGAGAATCCCCACCGATCAGGCGTCCCCTCGGCAGATTCTGTGACGACCCGAACTGCCAAGGACGCTATCGAAAAAGCATCCTAAAGAAGTGTTTTTTTCTTCGTCAGATTCTTCACCGAATGTAAGGGATGGAGTTCTGATGAACTGTCACGCCCCTTAAAGAGAAGTTGGAAGGCTCCAACTTTGGATTCAAGCCCTGAGCTTTTCTCCGATCTATCACCTTGTGAAAAGAAGAAAAGAAGATTGGTTCCTAAACGGAAATCGGAGTTTCCTTCCGCTTCTAGACATCCCTCACCTGAATCAGGGAAGGAAAAAGAGAGTGCGGCTGCAAAGATTATCCTAAATGTGCAGGAGGCAACTTTCGGCCTTAGTAGGAGTTTTTACTAAGGAAACTCCCAGGAGAAAGGACTCTTTCCTTCCTATAAAGAAGACGAAGGGAAAGAAAGAAGAAACGGAAGTTTCGGCTTATACTCGGAGGAGTATGAAGAATGCGCCAAAACGCCAACCTGGCGCAATGCGCCAGATGCGCCAGATGAGTTTGAGACTCCATACGAGTCAGAAGAGCCAGATGCGCCATATGCGCCAGAAGAGCCAGCCTGGCGAAATGCGCCAGAAGCGCCAGATGCGCCATATGCGCCAGAAGAGCCAGCCTGGCGAAATGCGCCAGAGGCGCCATATGCGCCAGAAGCGCCAGCCTGGCGAAATGCGCCAGAGGCTCCAGATGCTCCAGAAGTGCCACCCTGCCGAAATGCGCCAGATGCGCCCAGAAGCGCCACTCTGCCGAAAGCGCTAGAAGCCAGCTTGGCGCAAGGAATCACGAGAGTCAACCCGGCGCAATGAGCACAAGTGACAAATAAGAGACGGACTTCTTCCAAAAGACAATTAAGCCAGGAAGATTTGTTTGGCTTTCGGAAGGATAAACCTTTACCTGACAAGGACTCTAGTTGTTGCACAAGCGGCCGTATTCCTTGTCAGGACATAGGTCGTTCCGGAGAAAGCGATAGGAGAGGACATCTTCGTCTGACAGAGGAGAAAGGTGTCGCACAAGCGGCCATCGCTCTTGCCAGGAGAAGGATAAGGTCGTTTTGCAGGATCAACCTATCTCTCGTAGGGACGCAAGTTATCGCACAAGCGGTCGTCGTTCTTGCGAGAGTGGGGTGGATGTTTGCAAGAGGCCAGTCTCCTACTGGAAATAAACAATCCTCTTCGGAATTGGATTTGGAAGAGATTTCGGACTCTGAAGATCACTCGGCTCCGGGTTTTGTCAGATTACAAGACGCTGGCAGCCCTCTTACTTCAAGAGTTTGGGGAATCTTTAAGCCCTACTGCTCCTCCTTCTCCAAGGTCCTTGTTTACAAGCACGAAGGTCCCGAAACAATCATCTTTTATTAAAATGAAGCCAACCATTTCCATGAACAAGGCTCTCCGATTCGTAGGAAATTGGTTGGATCCAAGGAGAAGGCGGGGAAGACAGTCTTTACCTGCCCTCCTTCCAGACTATCAGGGAAGAAGGGAATTTGGTACGAGACGGGCAAACCACGGGGTCTAGCTCTCCCGTCCACTGCCGAAGCAGATTTTTCGAATCTGGTAGATTCGTCTAGGAGACAAGCCTTGTCATCAGCAAAGATCACATGGGGGACTTCTGAGATGGACCATCTCCTCAAGGGATTGTTTAATGTCTTAGAAGTTTTTAACTTCTTAGACTGGTCCCTTGGGGTGTTGGCCAAAAAGACACAAGAGGAGGAATCTCTTAGTCCAGAAGTCCTTCATAGTGTTCTTTCCTGTATGGACAAGGCGGTCAGGATGGATCAGGAGAGGTGGCCTCTCTGTTTGGAACTGGTATTCTGAAGAAGAGAGTCTTATTTAGCTCTTTTCTGACGAAAGCAGTTACTCCTACTCAGAGGTCATCTCTTCTGTATGCTCTCTGTCGGACCAATTGTTTCCTTCAAATCTTGTAAAAGATATTTCTCATTCTTTGACAGAAAAGGCCACACAAGATCTCTTGGCCCATCTGCAAAGAAATCGAGGACTTTGGGTCCTATTAAGAGAGAGACTCGGGCTCCTCAACAGCCCTTTCGAGGAAGTACCTCGGCCAGACCCTCTTTTAAGAGAGAGGAGTGCAAGAAGAGGAGCGGTAGGCCTTCCTTCAGACCTATCAAGAGAGCTAAATGAGAAAACAGTCCTTCAAGCACCGGTAGGAGCCAGACTTCGGAAATTTTCGAAGAATGGGCTCGGAGACAGGCAGAAATTTGGTCCCTTTCCGTGGTAACAAAGGGATATATGATCCCCTTCGAGACAGACCTCCCTTGACTACGAACCCGAGGGAACTGTCAGCCCAATACAGGGACCCTGCCAAGAAAGAAAAGCATTATTGCAACTGGTAGAACAGATGTTGCAAAAGGAGGCCATCGAAGTGGTTCGGGATCCGCATTCCCGAGGATTCTACAACCGTCTTTTTCTGGTTCCGAAATCCTCGGGAGGGTGGAGACCGGTCCTGGATGTGAGCGCATTGAACCGATTTGTGGAGAACACAAAGTTCTCTATGGAAACATCAAAATCGGTTCTTGCGGCTCTTCGTCCAGGAGATTGGATGGTCTCCTTAGATCTACAAGATGCATACTTTCATGTCCCCCCTGCATCCATCATCGAAGAAATATCTCCGATTCATGATGCAGGGGAAAGTATACCAATTCAGAGCCCTATGCTTCGGCCTTTCAACGGCCCCTCAAGTGTTCACGAGGCTAATGATGAACGTTGCGAGATGGCTACATCTAGAGGGGATAAATATATCCCTTTATCTGGACGATTGGCTAATAAGAGCAAAATCGGAAATTCAGTGCTTGAAGGACTTGGAGAAGACTTTGAACTTGACAAAATCTCTGGGACTGCTCGTGAACCTCGAGAAATCACAATTGATCCCCAGACAGAACATAGTCTATCTGGGGTTTTTTATACAGATGGATTCTCGGGGTTTTCGGGCGTTTCCATCTCAAGACAGAATTACTCGAGGCTTAGAAAAGATCTCGAACTTCTTAGGGAAAGAACGGACCTCGGCGAGGGAATGGCTCAGTCTGCTGGGCACCCTTTCCTCGTTAGAGCAGTTCATTTCCCTGGGAAGATTAAATCTCAGACCTCTGCAATTTTATCTAAAGAGGATGTGGAGTCAAAAGACAGGAGACTTGTCAGACATTTTTTCCCATCCAACAGGGGATAAAATCAGACCTAAAGTGGTGGTTAACCCCATTAACAAGGAACGAAGGGGTGTCCCTCTTGATTCGGAACCCTCACGAGTGTTGTTTTCCGATGCCTCGGAAACAGGTCGGGGAGCAACACTGGGTCCAAAGGAAGTAGCAGGTGTTTGGACCAGACAACAAACTACTCTGCACATCAATGCGAAGGAACTCCTGGCAATTCATCTAGCCCTGGAATACTTCGAAGCGGAAGTCAGAGAGGCGGTAGTTCAAGTCAATTCCGACAACACCACAGCTCTGGCTTACATCCGGAATCAAGGGGGCACTACTCTTTCTCTCTGAACGAAATAGCGAGAGCTCTATTAACCTGGACAGAGGAACGGGGCTTATTCTGCGTACAGGTTTGTCCAAGGAGTAAAAAACCTAAGGGCAGACAGATTGAGCAGAAAGAACCAGGTTCTCCCGACAGAGTGGATGCTCCACTCAGAAGTCTGCAGACAAATATGGTCACTCTGGGGGAGACCCCAGATCGACCTGTTTGCCACGTTCCTCTCCAGGAAAAATAGACAACTTCTGCTCGCTAGAAGAAGATCCCAGAGCCACAGCGATCGATGCTTCCTCATGGATTGGTCAGGCATAGATGCATAGGGCCTTTCCCCATTCAAATTGCTGGGGGAAGTAGTAAGAAATTTGTGCATCGGAAGGAATGAGAATGACTCTAATTGCTCCTTTTGGCCTTCCCGAATCTGGTTCACAGAAGGTACTGGAATGGACGGTGGATTCCCCAAGATCTCTACCAGACAGGACAGATCTGCTCAGACACCCACTTCGAGAGTTCCACAAAAACATCCAAAGTCTCTCCCTGACTGCCTTTCGACTATCGAAAGACTGGTCAGAGCGAGAGGCTTTTCAAAAGAAAGTGGCAACTTCAATTGCTAGAGCCCGCAGAGCCTCTACCTGCGGGTCTACCAATCGAAGTGGGAAGTTTTCCGTAGATGGTGTAGGTCGAAGAAGCTGTCCTCTTCCAATACCTCTGTAACCGAAACCTGAAACGCGGATTTTCTCCTCTTCTTAAGAGAAGAATCCAAAATTGGCCGTATCAACTATTAAGGATATAGGAGCATGCTATCAGCTGTTTTTAGAAACAGAGGGCTGAATCTCGAGAATAATAAGGATCTTCATGACTCATCAGGTCTTTCGAGACTAAGAAATTGAGATCATCGATTCCCCCGAGTTGGAACCTGGACGTTGTCCTAAAGTTCTGATGTCGGACAGGTTCGAACCTATAGATAAAATCTCATTCAGAGATCTTACTAGCAAATGCATATTCCTGTTGGCTCTAGCAACTGCTAAGAGGATCAGTGAATTGCATGCTTTGGACTCTCGGTGGGATTTAGAAAAGACTCGGCTGTCATTCTTTCCAGGATCTTTCCTAGCGAAGAATGAGAAACCCTCTAAACCTTGGCCTAGAAGTTTCGAAGTCAAGGGACTCTCTTCTGGTAGGAAGAGAGTTGGATCGGTCCCTTTTGCCCAGTCAGGACCTTAAAAATTTTATCTTTAGAAAAGAAGGACACAGCTTCAGGGATGTCGACAAGGTTCTTGGTGTTCGGTAAGAAACCAAACCCCAATAGACCGATGTCAAAGAACGCACTGGCATTCTTTGTCAGAAATGTAATTACCGAAGCTCATAGGAATTGCCAAGAGAACTCTTTAAAGCTGCTGAGAGTGAAAGCTCACGAAGTCCGGGCTGTGGCAACTTCCCTTTCTTTTACGAAGAATATGTCCATGAGAAAACATTTTAGCAGCAATTATTGGAGGTGCAATTCAGTATTTGCCATCCCACTAGTTTAAAGGATGTTAGAATAACATACGATAAATGTTCGCTCTTGGACCTTATGTATCAGCGGATACTATGCTGGGAAATGGAGCAGGACGCTGATCCTTAAATTTGTTTTTAATATTTTTAATAATTAGTTTTAATATTGTTGTTGAGTTGTGGGGGGTTGCTTGAAAGATGTTCGATGACTCCTTCAATCGTAGTACTAACCCCAATAAGGATCAGGTGATCGGGATTAGTGTGCGGCTCTATGATCATGCCAATAGGCAAGTGTTTTGTCATGTAAGTGGATAGGACCCCATTGACAACGATCCTAAGGTTCTGAAGCGTAAGTGGGTAAGACCCCGGTAACAGACCATCAAGAACTCTTAGCATGAGGTCACTACCTCGCTGAGGCTCTTGAAGCGATACGGGCTCCTAGGCAGTAGCCATGAAGTCTTCGCTAACACAGGTAGGAATCAAGGTTTTTAATTTTATTACCTACAACATATGTTGTTTCCTGTCTATTTCAGTAGATTAGCTGTCTCTTACCCTCCGCCAAAGGTGCCAATCAGCTAAGTATATTATCTGACAGGTAAGTTGAATGCATAAAAATGTTATTGTCATGATACAATAAAGTTTTATGCATACTTACCTGGCAGATATATACAGTGTATGGCCCACCCGACCTCCCCTCAGGAGACAGGTGGAAGAGAAAATCTGTCTTAGAAACGGGCATGATTCCTATTCCCGCCACCAAGCGGCGGGCGGTAGATCACCTGACCTACCTGTAGAGTGTGCCGCGAAATTCGATTTCTATCGGGGACGACGGCCCAGTCTATAGCTAAGTATATATCTGCCAGGTAAGTATGCATAAAACTTTATTGTATCATGACAATAACATTTTAATACAGTTTCAATATTTTGTTTGCAGAAATTTATGAACCCTCTTACTTTTACCAAGCTGCATGTCTAGGACTAGAAGTCAAATGCAACAGTTGCTAAAATAAAATAAGTCAAGTGATATTTAGACAGCAGACGAGATCTGTACGGCTAGAAAGAGTTCTGCCACAGTCTCTTCAATCAAGTTCTCTCCTTTTACTTCACTTAGAATCATTTTGAGCGTATGTTTGTATTGAGACTTCTGTGAAATCCTTTTCTATATCCTCCATCCGTTTTTTTCAACATTATTTAAGTTTCCTGTATCCAGTATCATCATAGTCATGAAAAATCTTGTTTGAGATTTCTTAATATGGTGTTGATGTATTTTTGTGTTTTCTGCCATTTTCATTGAACCAGCTTTTGGCATTTTATTCCTTTTTATACCTTGTATATTTTTATACATGGGTAAAAAGATCTTAAAGTTGAGTGTGAAGTAACTTAAACATCATAGATGATAAGGTGAAGGTCCATCAGCGAATCTACCCGGAACCATAAACAAGTTGTAGAGGAACTTCCCCATCAGGGCTGTTTCATTCATCATTGACAATGTAGTTTGGATTGTGAGCTCAATTAGACTCCAGGAAAAAAAGTAATCAGTAAAATATTAGTTTGTTTAATTTTTTTAATAGCCTAAAGGTTTGTGATAATGTTAATTTGGGAAGCTTGGGAATGTTTTGAATGTTATTATACCTTTTTCTTTATTTTCCAGTGCCTTTGGAAGTACCATCTTTAACCTTGGATCCATGTTGGCCTGGGCCTTAGGCAGCACCGTAGCCCCTGGGTCTCCAGCCCTCCGTTTTCTGATGGGGGTTGGGGGAGCAGTAGGGAGGGGTACTGTATGTGGGAAACGATACATAGCTCATGTAGACTCTCAAGTTAAAATCAAAGAGTAATTAATGGCCTTGTAAATTTGAAGTGATCTTTGTACATATGGTCGAATGTTTTTTAATATTTTAGTAACGATTTAGTGGACTCTCACTAAGCATTGCACAATGAAAAGTATGATTTGTAATCAATACACGTATTAGATAAGCATTTGGAGATCGTATAGTGAATGTAGGTAGCTTTTCAAAGCATGTCACATACTTAATGAAATTCAAAGTGGATTACTCCATGAATTGATAGCCTGTAATGTGCTTCCAACTAGTCTACAGCACACATTTTATACTTGAAAACTAGAATTGCACTTTGTGCTCACATAAATACTATTTGGATAGATTTGTAAGGTGCTACTTTATATAAAACAGGGAAGCTGAAGTGTAAAATATGAAATCTCTTGTTTTGTATAACTTGTAGACTTTGAATAGAGTTTCTTTGAAGCAGACAGATAAGACATTATGGCTTGGTCTTAAACAATGTGTTCAGCGATAATGGATTTATTGTAATCTAAGAGCACAGTAATGTTTAATATGATTGTAAACAGACTTCTGGGATTTGGCTGCCCATCCAACATATATTACTAATATGTATTGTTGTCAATGAACAATCCAAGTTAAAAACTAATATATAGGGCTAGCCAAACACCTGTTCGTAAGATCTGACTCCCCGGGGAATGAAACAATGCTGTAATCTGAAAATCATACAGTTTTGTATTGCTTATGATAATGTACGTTTGTCAAAAAAATTTCTTCACGTGTTGGCAGAGCACATCATATGCTTGTAATGATATTAAAGGATAACTTGCTCTTGATGTTATTGAAAATAATAATGCGTAACAGTTTTACGTATGAAAGGTCAAATACAGGCTGCCCCCAGTTTACAATGGGGGTAACATTCCGACACTGTGTCGTAAGCCAAATGTCAAAAATCGTAAGAAAATTGTACTTTTAATTCTTTGGGTGTCTTGTAAACAACATAAACATTTTTATTGAGCATTTCATCTTAAAACATCCAAATTTTGACCATTCTGCCCTTTTGAAACCATATTTCTTCCGTCAGATCAGACTCGTAAACCCAGAACACGCTTTGTAACTCGGGGAGATAATTTTTTCTAAATATATTTGAAGAACATTGTAAGCCGAGCCTGTTGTATGCTGGGGGTCTGCCACAAGTGTAAGCAATTGTATTTTGGTGTGATCTGTTATACTCAAATTAGAATTAATTATGGATGAGGTTTTTTAATGTCAGTGGATACTCGTATTTTTAACCACCTGGAAAATCTAGTGTCGTTGTCACTGGAAGATACTTTTTTGTATATAACCATTCTTACTGATATTGTAGTTATTTTGGTTTTCCTCTATCCATATGCTTTACTAGCTATCATTGATTGGTTTTGTGTTTGGTATATCTGCAGTACTGATGACAGTGTATAATATTGTTAAGTAATGTTTAGGTTCTGTGGAACAACTTAGGCTAGGATGTGATTTGATATCGCACAGACTTTGCCCCATTGGACAAATTTCAGTCTGAATATTGCAAATTAATTTATTTTTTATCATTGCTCCCATCTTATTTAATGTTTCAGTTCCTGTTCTTTGACTTGATAAATACCCCAAGTTAAAATATTTTTTTTTCATTTCTTAGTTCTGTTTTTTATAGAAATACTGTATTGTTCATGTTTTAGTTCCTATATTTACACCATACAAACAATATATTTTTCTTGGATTAATTAATACAGTAGACCCTTGACTCACGAACACAATCCGTTCCTAGACCTTGGTCGTGTTCCAAATTGTTCGTGACTCGGAGCTAATTTCCCCATAAGGTTTAATGGGAATATATTAATTGGTTCTCGACCCCTACGAACCAATATATATTATGTATATTTTGCCTTATTTTACACAGATAATGTAAAAGTCAGTGTAAAAAACATTAATATAATCTAATAATATAATTTAAAATGGTAAACTAACAACCCTATAAAAACGTTTGTAAAGTGAACACTTACTATGACTGGCGAGACTTCTGGCTTGACGGACAAGAGAAGAGGAGGGTGGTGGGTGGGGAGGAGGTTATTGTGCGGAAGGAGACCCTCCCCCATCCAGGTCGGGGAGATCTCGTTCCGGAGATTCAACTCTTCTAGGTTTTTTGGTGAACGTTTAATCACAAACTTATCCAATGTCTGTTGCCTTTTCCTTCCTTGCATAACTTTTCTGAATGGCTCATTAAATTTTCATTGAAGGCATATTCACGATCCTGTTCGTAACCAATTTTGTCCGGATGATACAATTCAAGGAAGCACTGGACATCATTCCACTTTTCCAATGCGGCTTTTATCACATCACTGCTGACATCTGTAACTTCCTCCCCAGCCTCCTCTTCGTCAGTTGATTGCTCCCGAGCAAGTTGCTCCTGCTGCTCTTTGTGGAGTTGAACAAGTTTCGTCCGCAGTCAAATCTTCTGAATGTTCAGCGACCAATTCTTCAACATCTTCGTCGTTGACTTGTAGACCCATACTGTTGCCCATGGACACAATTTCTTGCACAATCTCTGCATCGAAGCCCTCAAAGTCACGGACAGTTACGCACTGGGGCCAAAGTTTCCGCCACGCAGAATTTAATGTGCGGTACGTAACTTCAGTCCATGCGTTATCAATGAGGGTTATGCAGTGAAAAACATTAAAGTGCTTCTTCCAAAATTCTTTTTAATGGTTAATTTTGTCTCTTCAGTTACACGGAAGCATCTGGAGAAGAGCGCCTTCGTATATAATGACTTGTTGGTCCATGGGCTGGGAGAACAGAGGTCGTGTTGGGTGGAAGGAACTTGAACTGAATGAAGTCATGTTCACTGCAGTCAGCCAAGTACGAAGGGTGGGTGCCGGGGCATTATCCATGATCAGAAGGCACGCAGGGGTAGCTTGTTCTCTGTTAGGTACTGACTCACGGTCGGCGCAAACACTTCATCAATCCACTCCATAAACAAGTTCCGTGTCACCATGCTTTTGTATTGGCCCTCCACATTACATGCAGTCTGGCCTTATTTATGTTGTGCTGCTTAAAGGCACGCGGGTTATTTGAATGGTAGACAAGTAGCGGCTTTAGTTTCAAGTCGCCACTTGCGTTTGAGCATAACAAAAGCGTAAGCCTATCCTTCATTGGCTTGTGGCCTGGGAGCGCCTTCTCTTCTTGGGTGATAAATGTCCTGTTGGGCATCTTCTTCCAGAAGAGGCCCGTTTCATCACAATTGAAAAATCTGTTGAGCGACGTATCCTTCGGCCTCCACGAACTCGGCAAACTCAGTCACGAATGCCTCAGCAGCAGCCTTGTCTGCGCTAGCAGCCTCACCATGCCTAATTACAGAGTGAATTCCAGTTCTTTCTTGAAGTTATCAAACCACCCTTTACTAGCCTTAAAATCATCTGGCGTGGCACTAGTAGAAGGAGTTTCCTTCAGCAAACTCTGATACACTTGCCGAGCTTTCTCGCAGATGATCGGCTCGTTTACACTATCACCTGCCATCTGTTTCTCATGTACCCACTTCAAAATTATTTTTTTCTGCCTCTTCGAGGTTTGCGATCTCATCTTGGTTAGTACTGTCACTCCCTTCGCAACATTTGCTTCTTTAATGGCATCCTTGTTTTTCAAAATTGTCGAAATTGTCGACTTGGCCATCTTGTACTCACTTGCGATATCGGTCACGCGAACACCACGTTCAAACTTTTCTATAATTTCTTTCTTTATTTCAATGGTTATCTTCCTCTGCACCCTCTTCTCACCATCACTCTTCACTTTCTTACTTTCACCACCACTCTTCACTTTCTTAGGGCCCATTATGAAGAAAAATCACAAGTTTTAGCGCAAAAATGCTAAGCGAATTGACGAACGTCTTGTACACAATGAGATGAGACAAAGAGCGATGCGTGGGTGACGCCGTGTCGTGGGCGGCTGGAGGATGGCTGTTCCCATGGCAACTCAAACGCTCTCACGTGTGCTGGGCGATTTCGCGCATTTTTCTTTTTAAATGTTTGTGTCTAAAAATTAGTTTGTGAAACAAAGTGAATTGTTATTTTCCAGAAATTTCCAGCATTTTTCAAATGTTCATGTCTCAAAATTAGTTCATGACCCAAACAGAATTTTTATTTTCCGCATTTTTTTTTGTTCGTATCTCAAAGTTAGTTC
>NC_087209.1:56975695-56997813 GCF_015104395.2 Macrobrachium nipponense
AATAGCGAGAGAGAGAGAGAGAGAGAGAGAGGAGAGAGAGAGAGAGAGAGAGAGAGAAAGAATCCTTAAGTTCTGGGTAAGGTTTCTCCAGCTAGGCTGATTAGCATGCAAGCAACAGCGCGGAGCTGTTTTTGATAACTGCTGACTGGCGGGAGGTATAGGACAAGGTGCTAGGGTAACGTAAGTTTTATTTTTGAACACTTTATTGGCTTGCACTTTTTCTTCCCCCTTCGGCTTTCAAGTCTGAATGCTACTTCCTTGAGAGGTCTTTTAAAATAATGGCATACGAGAGAGAGATTCAACATCCCTACGGAGCAATGAATGAAGTCGAATAATGTAATGGAGTCGAAGACAACAAGGGACACTAATTGGAATGACACAGCTATCTAATTCCGCAATGAAAATGCATATGACCCTGGAGTCCAGTGATGCCGTTTTTTCTACGCAACATTGGCTTTCAGCAATGTTACCATAGGCAGTTCATCTGATTTTTTTACTTTATTTATAATTTAATGTTTAGAATGCCTATTTTCCGATGTAGAATTATTTTCCGTGATGTTAGCAAACTACACGTCACTAGCTTAATATAAAAGTATTTTTGACGAAGAAAATTAAAGGATTTCAATAAAATTTATTTGTATAAATAGGTAGGATATGTTTTATATCTTTATTTTCATAATAAAACATTAAAAGGCAAAGTGAAGAATTTATTTCTTCAGTGCCGTGGCCTGTGGTCGGAAGAGCCACGACGAGTTGCCAATGTCACCAGAAAGCCACACTAATAGACAAAACTCCTCAAAACGGCAACCCTGCGGCCTGGACACACCTGAGTATTAAGACGTATAGGACTAAATTCGATTTTGGTTTGATGGATGTTTGCTGAACTATAGCGCACCTACAGAATAATTTTCAGTAGTGTCGGGTATCGTGAATTATCCCTAGTATACGAACGGTGTAAATGTTTAATAACTAGCTAAAATAACGGGGAAGTTAATAACAGGCTTTTCAGTACGTTACACCAATATTAAAAGGAGAGAACTTGACGTATAGTATTCATTATGAAAATCAAGTTACATCTATTCATAAATGGCTTGGAGTTCCAAAAAAGTGAAATAACTAACAGGATCAAATTATACTACTTACTCTTAACACACAATCAACATTATTTTAAGTAAACAAGATAAAAAGCAGAGAGGTAGATAAAAGCAGAATTTTTCTTACGGAATGAAACGGCAGATCGAGCCGGTCTTCATCGGTGAGACTACAGATGACTAAGTCTAATTCTTGAGATCTCGAAAGTTCAAAATACCAAGCACTGGATTTCGTGCAAAGTTCGTTTTCTGACTTCAAATAATTTCATCTATAATTTTTCCATGTCGTCAGTGCTTGAAACGTGCAAACTTACAAAAGATTAAAACAGTAGACTACCTGTATATACTCTCAAGCAGTGACTGACTTAGTGATAAAACTTAACTATTAGTAAGTCCTGCTATCTTCGTTGTATTAAACCAGATCATAATGTCACCATTTGAAAGTGCATTGCAGTGGCTGTTCATCCTTAGAAGTCGTTCAAACATTGAATCCTTAAAGTGTGAATATCAACAAAGCATTTCCACAATATTTTATTAGGGTTTCAAGCAATAATTGATCTGGTGACAAGCGATTACAATAAATAACTTGATTAATAAAATCGCCGAATTTTAATTGATAACATGCTAAGTTTCTCATGGTTTAAAGCCTTGTACAAATCCTCTCAATTTTTATTTCAAAGAAGCATCAAACGGAACGGACCAGCTGATAATTAATCAAGAAACAACTACATTTGCGCCAACTGTTCTTGTACCGTACTGTGGTAGAACAACAATAAATATTCACTACGGAAGGAATAATAAACATAGCATTAGGTGGCTAGTTACCAATGCACCAGTCAGGCGAGGTTATGTTACATTAGAATGTGTTATATACTTTACAAGATATTTATTTTGCTAAAATGGGATTAAGAGTATTATAAAATATAGTTACCCCGAAAAAAATATTCATAGAAAACTACTTATTCTCATTTTCTATATGATGATTTAGTTTGGCGTGTTTTATTCCTTTCTTTTCAATTTACTGGACTAGAATATAGTATTAAGATCAAACCAACATTGCGTAATTAATGATGGGTGGTGCAAAAACTTTTAGTAAGAGTACCTGTTCCTACAATCACCATGATTAAGCTAACACAAAGGTGGAAAAATCAGGTGAAAACGTAAATTACTTTACTAGTCGGTAGGCCTGGCTAAAATGCTGCAAGTATTTTAAATCGAATAACCTATAGACTTTATGCCAATGGCCATGCGCTGGGACCTAAAAGGTCGCTCTGCATTGAAAGGGAAACTGGCAGTGAAAAGGTTTGAAAGGCGTAACAGGTGTAAAACCTCACAGTTAGATTATGAAACATTGTTAGGGGAGGGTGGAATGTCAGATGGAAAAAGCGAAAATGAAGAGGTACTATAGTAGGCAGTGACGAATGAATGAGATTGCAGCTACCTATTGGTCGAAGGGACGACGCTGCAAAGAACCTCAAGTAATGCCTACAGTGCACCATGTGAGGTTCACAGACGGCACTACCTAACTCCCCTACGCAGTGTAAGCAATATGGATACTACGTCATCGGCCAAGGATAACCCAAGTACGAAATTCCCTAATGTAGTGTAAACGTTTTGAGTTAGTTTATAAATATTACCTTATTGTAACCTAATCACTGCGAGAACAGAAACGAGTAAACAGGAAAAAATCACATTGAAAAATATGAGAGAAGAAACGAGTAAAAAGGGAAAAATTAGCCTGAAAAATACTCTTACCTCAGAACTTTCAGTCTCGGCAATTAATAACTCCATCGCACAGCACCGATGATTTAGTCATGAAATTTCTTGTAACGAGAACGATGAAAAGAACTTGTTACCGACGGCAAGAAACGTAGTACTTCTCCACTTTGTGAAATAGCACATAATAACAGACCACGGACGCCATCAGGACTTGAGACTTGACAGACAATCGTAATCACCGGGAAGGAAGGTTCAAGGATGCAAAATGTAAACAATGAAATGTGCATGCGCTAAAGAAATTTGGCGCACTTCTATGTTTAAATTTGCCCGGTATTTTTAAAATATCAAGGTTTCGTTTCCATTAAGTCTGTATATTGCAATCTAACGAAAATTTTCAATCTTTTGTTGGCGTTTTTGTGATTTTTCTTTTTTTTTTTTTCTGCAGGCTCGAACGCATCCCTCAAAAGGTTCAATTTTGGTAGTTCAAGTGAGGTCTTATTTATTAATTTTTAAAAATTTATTATGGCTTTATTTTGAGAGTAACATTTTACATATAAATTCACTTTCTTGAGTATATCATCATTTTCATTCAGTAATAGGCATGAAGCTGAAAGAGTTGGCATATTAGTACTATAGGCTTCATTAACTGCTCCCAAATGCATTAGGCCAACTACACTGATTTCAAACACTTTACTGTTTTGAGTGCATACTTATGCCTATAAAGCTTACATAAAATTGATCACAAGCAAATAAATTTATCACAATCATAATTCAATCAATGAATTATAAAGGAAAATCACAAACCAAATCACAGTAATGTATAAAAAAATTTATCTTCAGAGTAAAAAAAATTACAATACATTATTGCCTTACAGTATTTGCATACAGCAATAGATTCACCTTAAAATCAATCATTCAGCTTAATGCTTAAGCATCCCATCTTACATTTACACTAGTTACTGACCTTGGTATCTTATATCTAACAAGAAACTATTCTAATATTAATGTGGAAATTAACAGAATAAAAAAAATTGTAATCACAACACAAAGAAAAGTTGTAAATTGTAATTCATTACAAATAATTTACACACGCATACAACACAACAGTAAACAGTAAAGCAACCTGATCAAAGCAAAATTACTTATGTTATATAACTAACATACCATCTTCTTAAAAAGATTCTTCATCTCAAAATATTTAAAGCAATTAAGAAAAATGGTCACTACATGAACACACTCCGGTGATTACATTAGTCATGCATGTTAGTTGGAAAATACACCAAAATTGTTTCTATGGCCCAGATTCTTTAGGGAAATATTGTAGTAGTGTTCAGAGGTTTATTGACCATTTCATAGAATTCTCTCATTACTTACTTTATTCATTCTGACTTAAAGTTAATTCATATGGTGCTCGACAAACCTAGCTCAAGGCAAAATGAACTTTTCCAATAATTTCTTAGTTCAGATAAAAAAATGCTGGATATGTATGTGCGTAGCAGGATGAAGACCTGTGGGGAAAAAAAAAAAAAAAAAAAATAAAAAACAGAGAGGGGGGACAGGCAAAGACCTGGAAATGATGTTAGTTTAGATATGGGTAACAGAACACAGAGGAATAGAAAGATGATGTCAGAATGTTGATGATGACGATATGTAATGATGTTGCAAATACTAATGCTCAAGTCTTATGTCTGTTATCCAATGCAATGATTATATGATATGCAACAATTGCAAAATGTTTATCATATTATGTACAGTATAACAAAAATAAAGGCACATGGTATGGAATGGCATATAAAATTTAGGACAAAGGCCAAGCACTGGGACCTATGAAGTCATTCAGTGCTGAAAGGGATATTGAGAGTAAAAGGATCTAAAGGTGCAACAGGAGGAAAACTTTGCAGATGCACTATGAAACAATTGTTAGGAAGGAGTGGAAAGTATGGAAGATACATTTATGATTGGAGGTACAGTAAAAGGAATGAAAGGAGTTACAGCTAGTGGCAGAAGAGACACTGCAGAGAATTCTAAGCAATGTCTACAGGGAACCAAGTGAGGTGCACTGATGGCACTACCCCCCTACTTGGAATTAAGAAACATCCTCCCCCAGTAACCTTCACCTCATTTAAGGGCTCGCTCAAAACTAACCAGCTAATTACTCAAGTCACAATAACTAAGTAAATACATTAAAGTTCTGTTCAATGTCAGTTGGTAAATACAACACAAACCAGCCACTGTAGACATTTTTGTCCAAAACTGTCTTTGAAAATATGGAAGATACTGTTTTGATAAAAGCGTTAGGTCATGCAGAAATAGTTACAAAGTAATGTGCTTTTAACTTTGAAACTTTATGCTATGTATATCAGTATGTCCCATAAAATATTATGAAATATCCCTGCAAGAAAAGGTGTCATTGTGAATCGAAAAGTGCACCGGGGGGAACGCTGGAAATTGAAAATTATAAGAATGCTTATCAGCAAAAGGGAGATTTTTTAACACCACAAAATAACTAAAATAATAACAATGATTGGCAAGACCTTTTGCTTCTCTACACGATTCATCAGACAACACAAAACTCCACACTACATAATGATACTATTATTATCCTACACACCCAGGTAACCTACTTCAACATATAGTATATATCACAATATTCTGAATTCCATCACAGTATTTCATTTCAGCAGTCTCTAAGTAGTCCTTGCAATATTGATGAGAATTCCAGTAGCACTTTTACCATTTCTGTTTCTGCATATTGAGCAATTGCACAATCTAGGCAAGGAGGACACATCCATTTCTGTTACAAGAGAAATATAAAGTAAATATATTAAACTTGTAGTCAACTCATACATTTCAAAACTTTCAATATCAGTAGATATTAAGAAAATAATTATATCTCATTTGACAAAACACAGATTCTTAAAAGTTTATGATGTAGGTAAATTAAAATTCTACAAAGACCTAGGGTATTCCAACATTTATCAAATACAGTTGACAAAAATAGTCTCCATAAACAGATCACCTTGACTATCACCAATAAAAAAAAAAAAAACAAAAAAAAAAAAAAAAAAAAAAAAAAATGAAATTCAACTACACATACTCAAGTAATGAAATTGAAGGTAGGGGTGCTGCAAATAAAAATTCAAAACTTTCGGTAACATAAAAGCATTTTATATATTTTGTGTGTGTGTGTGTGTGTGTAGAGAGAGAGAGAGAGAGAGAGAGAGAGAGAGAGAGAGAGAGAGAGAGAGAGAGAGAGAGAGAATCTTACCCTCTTACCTGCACTGATGACAAGTACAGTAGTACCAACGCTCTGGTCGTATACTTTCGTTCCACTTCCCTTGGAAATATTTTTGAGATCTCTCTCAGTGATGTCTTCTGGCATTGCTATAATTGTACTGCTAACATTTAGATCAAACTGGCCTTTTCTCCTCTTCAGGCCATAATTTCCTGCGCCCTCAAGACTGAACAGTCGTATCCTGAAAAATAATTTTAGTAAGGAAATTTTTTATTTCAAGGGTCTCATTATGTTCTGGCTAATCTTCAGTTACACAAATCCAAACAACTATGTTATATTTTATTTTTATTGTTTCAAAGTTTTGGGCATACTAAAATTTCATGGTAAACAACTACAGTAAATAAGCTAAGTTGGACTTAAATAAGTCTGGTTGCAGATAAGTACGACAATAAGATAGAAAGTAGACCCCCCATATTTGTGGGGATTAGGGACCACAACCACCCATGAATTGCTAAAATTCACGAATACTTGAGACACCCCCTCTTAAAATGCTTATAACTGCCTATTTTAACAGTTAAAACACCAAATATAACTTAAACTATCACCCTAAAACACTTTAATATTATTTCAAAGCCAACTTAAATTACTGTACCCTTAAAAATATATGGCTTACAGCTACACATAAACACTCCTACAACTGTTACTGCACTCTTATTAAGGCAAAAACTAAACAAGTTATCCCTGTATTCAGGTACGTAAATTTTCTTTCATACAATAGTATTCAAGTCTTATTGTTTTCTTTTAAAGTAGATAGGGGTGACATTAGTACATTCTCAAGTACAAGGAACAGTTAAGTACTGTACCTTAATATCTAAATACTGTATATATTGAAAAAATATACGAAATATTGATAAGTTTAAGATTACATAAATCATATGGGTACTCATCATAAAGTCCTCCTAAGGTTTGTATTTGTGTAGGAACAACTTCCCCCTTACTCTGGTCTTTGAGGAAAATTAGTCGAGCCTCCTCCTCTTCGTCACCTAACTGCTGCCAATCAGAAGGTGGACCGGCAACTGACGAACTTACACTACCTCTTCGTGACCTGAAAGAGAAAATAAAATCACTAAATTAGTTTTAACAGCAACTGTGCAAAATACACAAAAGGATTTTTAAGTGTTTCTGTTCATTAAATGACAATAAAACCAGATAAAAATGATCCATCACAAAAATACACAGTAAAATAATCATACTCTACAAGTTAATGTAGTTTACATAAATGACCAAAACACTCACAGAAATCAAGTCACATATTCTCAATAAAAATGCACAAACACACACTCACAGTTACAAAAGGAATCCTAGTATGTTGAAAATAATAAATGCAGAAATGAAAAAATGACTTAAAATAAAAATCTAAAAATTAATTCATTGTTGACTACATGTATCTGTATAATGGAATCATTATAATCCTGCATTTTACCCTGTTTGAAGTCTAGCCTATAACAAATTCTAAGCATCCTAAATGAACATGCATTGTGAAGACCAAAAATCTACACAACTTAACACACTTTTGCATACGCTTCATTAAAGTATCACCACTTCTTCAACTCACTTCTACATAAGCTTCATTAAAGTATCACTACTTTTTCAACTCAATAGTGATTATCATAAGTTCAAAACTGGACTACACATTATGTAGTAAAAATAAACCATTGCTATGAACTTTAACATGCCACTTATGGTTATGAACACCAGAAACACCTGGAAGTTGGGAAATTGGTGCAATCAGACATCACGGCAGAACTTATCTTAATCTTCTATAAAATGAGGAGATTCCAGCATCAAAAAATGTTTGCTACAATCACAATGACAATCTGTGATTGCCTTATCAACTTTCTTTTACTACAAAGAAAGGCAACCCATGATAATACTGAAAGTGGATCTGAATATGAATAACTATGAGGCCAAATGTGACAAGTTTACTGGCATACAGGTACAAAGAGCATCTTTGTTCCTGAAGTAGAGGACACACCAGTTAAGCAGCCACAAAAGTAGATTCTGCAATTACCTATTGACTATAATTTTCACTTGTCCAAAAGAAATTCATCTTTATATAGGTGCTTCATATAGTTTCAGATACAAAAATCTCATCATACTTATCAGAAGTTATTGATACACTCTTCATTATTAAGTTGGTCTTGTACTGCATCTGAAAAGATTTTACCCTTAATACATTAAAAGACTTCAGTTTCTTACTTTTAAGAATAACAACACCTTGTTCAAGGTGGAGAGTGGTATTGCTGAAAACAACGAGTTCTTCTCTCACTTCTAGCAGGACACTTAGTGGGTTCTGACATTCTCTTTGGTTTTAATGCACTTGGTGCAGGTTTCAGGGTTGAAACAGATGACTCGAAATCACCGAAGTCTTTCATGAGGACATCAATCTGAAATTTTAAAAAAATGGAAATAAAATATTCAAAATAGCCTAGTACTAATATTGATACTCGGCAATCTCAAGAGAGAAAGAGAAAGAACTGTCACAGAACAACATGATGTAACATGTAATTCTGTTACTTTACTGTCACCCCTAATGAAAACAAACAAGAAAACTGATTAAGACAGTCCCCGGTTAACAGTGGGGTTCCCTTCCCAGCTAAGCACTGCTAACTTTAACTCAGGATAATAACATTAATAACCCACTTAATGGCGCCGTTAACCAGAGATTGAAGAGGCAAATCCAGGTAACGGCATCACTAGACAAACACTTTAAAACTGGATTGCCATTCACCTTGGACTGCCTGTACAGTATACCTAGTACAATGTACAGGGCTTACCAACTGTTGCCTCTCATTAATGTCTTTTACACAAAACAATTCATGATCGCTTAGGTCCTTTGCTCGCAACATCGTGCAGATATAATCGTTAATTCTGGAAAGAGAAACAATTGTAGGCTTTAAATTCAATGACATTTCCATTACCAAATCTATGCAAGGTACTAGTACTTTTCAACATGTACAAAACATTTTCATAAAAAAATACTCTTTTAAAACAGAAAATGCATATTACTGCACTTATATTTATAAAAACAGATATAGTAGTACAATAAATGCAATCATTCAAAATTTTGCACAAACAGTTTCTGTGATGAAATTCCCTTAACCTTCTAAGCCTGATATCTGCTACTGAAAATTCAATAAAATACATTTCCTGAAGTAGCCTAAAAAATGCCATGAAATGATGTGCCAATAATCCAAACATGCTACACAATTCTATGAAAATTTAGTCTATGTAACCCTGCTGCTCTAGGTTAGCTAGATGCTATAGGCTATAAACGTATGCTGGGTACCATCACCAAACTGTCCCCTTGCCAAAATTATGCACAAGACAGACCAGATGCAGAGTAGGAAGACAGGGGTAAACACGAGAAGTCTGCCTCTGAAAACAGGCCAAACCCAGTCTTTCCTAGAATGCCATGTCCTAGAAGGTATTACATCTAGTAGCTAGGCTACAAAAAAAACCTCTGGGGCAATGTGGCCAGTGCTTAGCATAAGGCCAATTCAATTCAATCAATAGTAACAGTAGGCTAACAGGCAAACAAATTACTATGTATACAATGGTCATCTACCTAGGTAGGTGGTTTTGTTGCTCTAAAGCCCCTATTACACGTATCCGGTTTCCTACGGCGCTGTCGGTCGCGACACTAGCATATGTTCAAACCGGAGCGTGTGATAGCAAATCGGCCGTATGAACGCTCACCCACAGCCGGCCGGATGAACTTTCGCCAGTATTAAAGTTGGCCGTACGGCCGTCGTACGTCATGACTGAGGACGTAGCGTGTAATTGCTCACCGTATGGTGTGACATCAGTCTGAGGCTGCACCTGACAGTGGAAGGTCGCCACCATGGCAAGCTCTTGCGCCAGTGATTTCTTGAGTGACTTCGTAGAAATTTATCAAAATGAGCCATGTTTGTGGTTCATTAAATCTAAGGATTATTCAAACAGAGAAGTGAGAAATGCAGCATATGGTAAATTAGTAAATAAACTTCAAGAAATTGATCTTAGTGCTAATAAAGATACTGTTGTTAAGAAAATAAACAACTTGAGGAGCTCATACAATAAAGAGCTTAAAAAAGTGCAAGCGTCTAAAAGTTCGGGGAGCGGTTCAGACTCCATTTATACGCCAAAACTCTCATATTTTCATCTGATGCATTTCATCAAAATGTGGAATGTGAACCATCTGTTTCAAACATGAGCCTTAATACACAGGAAATCAATGAAGAGGTATGTATATATAATCATGTCATATTTTATTTACAAACAAAAGAAAGCTTACAAATATTCAGTTGAATAATTCACACTATTTCTTTATTTAAATATTTGGATAACTCATTACCATTCAGTAGAAAAGCAAACTAAGAATATTATACATTGTCCTGCCATGCAACTTTTCCTTCGTTATTAAAGTAATTCATGAATGTATCTCGTACTTTCTTAGCAGTACTGGGGGTATTTCTCATAGTCCCTCTATGCAAGCCTGCTAGTGATTGTTCGACTTGACTCATATTATCTTCAGCTTGTTCATCAGACTCATCTGGGATAGAATACCTGATACATTTTGCACGTAAAAAATTATGAAAAGTTGCAGTGCAACAAGCCAATACTACATTTTTAGTATTTCTTGGCAATAAATTTATAGCAGTTTGAAAGATACGAAAGCGCGAAACCAAAATTCCAAAAACGTTTTCGATAATTCTGCGAGTCCTGCTCAGGCGATAATTAAAGATCCTTCTCTCATATGATAAGTCCTTTTGACTAAAGGGTCTTAAAAAGTCAGTTCTCATAGCAAAAGCTTCATCGCCTATAAACACATAAGGTAATACTTTTTCTTGTGGAAGATTTAAATGTCCTTTGCACAATTTGTCATAAAAAGTGGTCCTGTTTATTACCCCTCCGTCTGAAATTCGTCCATTGATGCCAAAATCACAAAGAATAAATTCATACTTTGCATTGGCAATGCCCATTAGTACCATACTATGGAAACCCTTGTAATTGTAGTAGAATGATCCTGATTCTGGAGGTGGCACAATCTTGACATGTTTGCCATCCACAGCTCCGACACAGTGTGGAAAATTCCAGACTCTCTCAAACTCCTTTGCGATTTCTTCCCACTCATGCTGTGTTGATGGGAAAAAACAAAAAACTGAAAAAAATAGTAATAGAGAATTATTTAACATATAAAGGTGTATAGGGGGGGACTATGCTAGAATGAACTGGAAGTTATTTTTAAATACCAAATACCTATTTTACTTATATAATTTTAGAACTACTATTTCTTTCTTTCAAAACAGAATTTCCATGTTCATGTTACTAATTATTTTGCTTTTTTTTCAGCAATCTCAAGAAGACGATCTACTGAAGAGAGGAAACCCACATGATGGATGATTCATTGCTACTGCCTTCACGGCATACTACATCAGTCCTACCGGCACCGCACCAAAAAAAAAGCGCAGATCGGTACAAGGCAAAGCTGATCACGTTTTGGACCTTGTAGCAAAAAAGGATGGAAGCACCTCCAAATTCGGAATATGATGTGTTGGTATGTATGTGGCTAAAACGTTCAAAAAGCTTGCATTTAGCAAAACCCGGGGATGTATCCGGTTGTTAAAAAGCTAATAAATGACGCCCTATTCACGAATTGCCCAAAACCAAGCTCCATCTCTATCTAGCACTCCTGTACCTACTCCAAGCCCAAGTGCGGATTACAATTATGAGACATATGATAACCTCTCCAAATGTAATGTAGGTACACATGCCACATTTATGAAACCTTGGATACTCTGGAATAAAGTTTGAAACTTCTTTATTTTTTTAAATTAACCTGGTATGAATGTTTCATACTAAAACGAGAAATTATAGTTAGGCTATTTGTGCAAAATAACTTACCTTCAGATATTTTGGGCCTAAACATTTGTAGATTGCTATAGCTACATGTTTCTGGGATTATTGCACTGAGAGAAGCTGCGATATAGTAGCTAATTGTTGTAAACTTTAGATCGCTAGCTATCCTATGTTCTTCCTGTAGCAAGAAATCTCAAAGTGGCTGAAAGACGCTCATGTGGACTAATTGCTTCTCTCATGCAAGTGTCCTTTTTTTCTATTAAAGGTGATACCTGACTTAAGAGTTCCAAATATGTGTCATGATCCATTCGCATGTATAGTCGATTCATTTAAGGTAGATTCTTGCGCCTACGAGAACGTTTGTTTGGAGGCCGCCTGATTGGCTGGTACCGGGAGGTAGGCCGCTCGCTCAGTCTCATTATTTTCTACTGTGGCTTAGAAAACTAGCATTATTATGTTTATATTTCTTCAATCAACTCACGCTTTGCTCAAGATAGGAAAAATTTCGGTCATACCATAGGATTCGGTATTAATTGTACAACTAAGCCATCTTTTCCTGAAATCAATAAGATAAAACACAAAGGAATTACAACGAGTAAAAGTTAAAAGAGAAGCATTTAATTCTTTATACTGTTTTTATTTATCATCGGATTTTGCATCATTAACGCGATTAAGATAAAATAAAACTTGTGTTTTCATACAACAAATTCCCCCTTATTACGCTGGTGCTTTCAGATTTTGGATGTATGTAAAATGTGAGGAGAAAAATGAAGAATATGTCTTATTATGTTGCATCAGTAAATGATTCAAGTTTGACGGTATTTTTGCTGAGAGAATGAGATCTGCAAGGCGTCGTCGTTGCGTTTGTCTCCTCAGCGAGAGATTTGAGTTCGCCAATTAGCGATATAAAAAGTTAGAGTTTCGACAATATTTACCATGTTATATTATTACATTTTCTGAAAATAAATACACCCAATTTACATTATAAACTGTCGAACATTTTAAATCCAATATCATATAGTATGTCTGGGCATATCTGATAAGGAAAAAAATAATAATAATCAGATGGATGCATCTGGTATCGTTAGCTCAGACCCATGCGTGCCGCGGGGAATTCAATCCAGCAAAGAAGTTGAACTCTGTGGAAAGACGACTTCACACTCTTCAACTCAGTCTAAACTTTAATCAGGTTGTTTCAAGACATTGTTTCTAATTTTATTTTATGAATACCTATATTTTCAAATGAAGAGACATCAGAGACTTAATTGAGTAATATGAAATAATAATCTCAGTGAATTAATAAACCAACAAATAATTAAGAAAAGATTGACTTTCTATCAGGCTGAGTCAAGTACGGCTGCAAAATAATAAGACATATTCTTCATTTTCTCTTCACATATTACACGCATTCAAAATCTGAAAGCACCAGCGTATCTAGGGTGATTTTATTGTATGAAAATACAAGTTTTAATTCATCTTGATCGTATGACTTATTAAAAATCCGATGATAAATAAAAACAGGTGTAAAGATTGAAATTTTTTCTCTTCACTTTTACTCGTTGTAATTCCTTTGTGTTTTATCTAATTGGTTTCAGGAAAAGGTTATTTAGTTGTACAATTAATACCGAATCCTATGGTATGACCAAAACTTTATTATCTTTTGGAAAACGTGAGATAAATGAAGAAATATAACATACTGCATGTTTTCTAAGTCACAGACGAAAAATATGACACTGAGCGAGCGGCCTACCTCCCAGTACCAGCCAATCAGAGGCCCGCCAAACAAACGTCTCGTAAGGCGCAAGAATCTACCTAAATGAATCGACTTATAGTTAAACCCCAGTCATCTTTTTTCTTAGTGGCTAGTTCCTTCATAAAGTTTAACATGAGAGTATTTTTGTCGTTTACGCAGCCAATGTTTGGCGACCAAATCTTCCTTTTTTCTTGTTTTCACCTTCAAACAGCACGCTAGAGCAATAGCAACGAGATTGTCGTCGAGAGAAGACATGTAGTAGCCTAACTCCTCCACCACAAACAGTGCCACACTCACCCACTTGCCACCGGCCGTTCAAATACGTGTAATAGGTAACTCTAGCCGTAAGCTAGAATTTTCCTACGTTGCCGTAGGCCAGGTTGGCCGTAGGAAACCGGATACGTGTAATAGGGGCTTAAGGGTATTTAGGTAGGTAGCTACTACCTACCTAGTACAGTAGGTACCTAGGCTAGTACCTAGGTAGCCTATAGTAGTACCTACCTAGTAATTAGAATCCTCTCGTCTCCAACAAAAGGAACCCACTGGGGCTCATGACACAACCATACGAAAAAAACTTAAATCAAACGAGGAACAGTTAAATTGGGCTTATAAATGGATATCAACACACAAATTCACAACAACAAAAGATATTCGGATAGTTGAAACAGCATAGCCAATTCAACTCGTAGTACTTCCGCTCTCGGACTCCGAGTCCGAGATGAATGATTGCATTCTGCGGGGTGGCAAGTGTTTGGCATCAACCTATTGACCAATCACATTGCAGGAAAATGTAAACACAGGAGATGGACCAATCAGTGGTCGAGAAGTTACGGAGTTTAAAGGAATTATCATGGCGTTATTTTATTATTATAAAAAATACATTGTGGCATGTATCGATATACCATATAGAAATTAGGTATTTAAAAGTAATTTTTGTTTTTTTTTCCATTACCTTTGTATACTTTAAGCATATCTCCATTTTTGAAAAATTTGAATTTGGACATTGTACTGTTGACATTTAGGGAGAGTATTCTACCATATAGCAAGAAGAGATTATTTTGTTTGTGTGCGTGTGTGTGTGTGTGTATGTTTATATTTATTTAGTCTGGGGATAAAGCATAAATAAGCAGTTATTATAAGTTAGAAAAGTAATATTCCTGAGATATATTTTGTAATAACCAAATGGTAGCAATTTATCTTTCAAAAGATACTTCAGTAGCAGATCCAACTGAAGATTAACATCACCTCACAGGCATTATGATTCATAGGTGATGGAAATGAGCTAGAAAATGCTTTGCTTGTTGAAAACACATCACATGAAACTGAAGAAACATTAACAACAGATTACAGCAAAAAAATTACTAAAATAAACCGTACTAGCTTCTCATAAATACAAAAAATACATTTATATATGGAATGAGTGTGTTAAATATCACTGCATTTTCTGTGGCTAGAATTGCTGCCTTAGATATTGTTATTGACTAAATCGCTACGTGTCACGCCCATACTTATTGGGCTTTGACTGCTCCCTATTAAAGTAAGAACGGAATAAAAAATATACGATATACACAAAAACGACAGACATGAAATATGAGGCTAAGAAGAAGCAAAGACGTTGGGAAATGGAAAGCTAAACTCACGGCCGCCACAGCATTTAATGATGCGACCCAGTGACTAAAAAGGTTATATTTAAGAATGTTATGGATATATCTGTTCGAAGAGAGATAGCAAACGGGCGAACAAAACGTTTAAGAACATTACAAACTGTAACTGACGAATAAATACGATTGGATAACCCTGCATTATATATGTCTCCGGAGAAGAAGAAGAAGAGGTTTGTCGTCGGCTGAAAGACGTATTCTTGTTGTCATTGTTGTTGAGGTCGAAGGGGAAGTACAGGAAGCAATGGGCATTAATTTTGGAAATATGGAGAAGGCCAATGACCTGCTAGTCAAGGCAGGACTTCAGCCAGTATCAAAAAGCAGCCTGTTGTTCTACTATATGCCCATGAAGGGAGTGATTTCGTACACAATGCTGGCCAGTCAGATGCTCACCCCGGAGTTGTATCAAGACGTCACCATTTTTAGATTTTTGTAAGTTTAGGGGCACGTTACTTTAAAGAGTGTGAGACTTTGCCCTGGTGTACTGTCATTATTGGTAGATGGGTAGATTATTTACTTAGCTGATAGGTAATTAGGCGAGACATACTAGCTATATTCTGACTAGCCTGGACGAAGCCTCAACGGATACAGAAAAATTCAGGAGAACGCTCGTACTACCTATTTTGGGGATACTTTACTACCTACCTACCTATAGCTAGTAGGTATAACAGTAGGCCCTAGGGATGGTTTGTAGAACCACGACACCCTAAGTGAGGTTAGGAAGGTGAGCTCTGGTTAAGTTTGGACATGGCATAGGCTACTAGGAAAGGTTGGGTTTCTTTTCGTCTGCAGAACCTGTTTCCGTCATTCCATGCTCGCCCCCCTGCCTTACATTGCACATGTTAGGCCCTAGCCAAGGTCATAGATAGCCTACCAGCTTACATTTACGATAGGTTACGCTTGGTAGGACTGCCTGTTGTGTACCAATAGCAGTACTAATAAGCCCATACTAGAATTCAATTAAAGCTGAACAATACTTTTAACAAGTTGGATTGTTTTTACCAAAGTCAAGATCATACATTATGGTAAACAACCGAGTGGACTGGCCAACTCACCGATTACCGCAGTTTTGGCCACCCTCCGAAAAAGTACTTAAACATGTCCTGACACCGGAGATGGTCATCAGTCGTGAGGAGTTGGTGGTGATAACAGGAGCTCAAGACCTCTACTCTCCTTTCGAAGTATTTTCTTCAAAGTTAGAAATGAAGGCCATATTTTAAGATTTAAACAGAGGATAATGAAAATTGTGGCCAACACAGTGCACACTACCCCAAAATGCTTTCGAAGTTTTTACTTACAACTCCAAATATTTCATAGATGGACACCATCTCGATGTTTGCGGAGTCACTTGTGTCAACAAACTTCCCATTTCCTGTGCTAAATCCCCACACCACTTGTACCCATAGACGCTGGGGCACTTTCATCACAACAATCGTAACCCCGACCTCTAACCAGTACTTAGTATTCGTACTTATTCAAGGGGACTACAGCATTCTTTGCGGCGTTTTGCACTCTTCAATTGTTTATCAGTGTTGTCAATTGGTATGTGTTTACCCTCCAAACTGGGTATAAGTTACACTAAACCGGGGAAATAAGTGAAATTAGCGTATCTATTTGTAGTATATATACATATTACAGCAATTTTATCATTACTGCATTACTATGACAACTAGAATTCAATGGAAACAATTTGTAAATGCATCAGCGTATGTGTGAAGCTCCACTAGATTGGCAACGATGAGTCTTTTTGCCGTTGTCTGCTCATACTTCAGAAATATCTGTAATTTTTCGGGGTTAATTTGGTTGCTAAAAAGGGATAATAGACATGAATTAAATAATAATTTTGAAGTAAAGTTAAACTAAATAGTGAGTAAAGTAAACAATTAAGGGAATAAAGCTTTGCACCTCATAAACAGTGTCGTCGTCTGCTGCTCGTGACTGTTTGTGGAGTGAGCGCTTAGGAACCAGGAACAGCAACGTCGTTCAAGTGCAATTTGGAGTGAATTAAGACCAAAATATGTATAATTACAATCAAATAAGCAATGTGGAGTTTCAGTTGTGATGGCAGTAAGGATAAAACCACTGATTATAAGGTAAAAATGAATTCAGTTCAAACCATGACGTCAGGAATAAAAACTTTCATACTCACTAATATAGGCAACAAAACGTTGTTTTATTGTGCTGATTACAACTGCAATCTTGAGTAAAATCAATAAAAGTTACATATATACGCTAACATTGTTCAAATGAGTGCTGGGAAGGCGGGGAAAGATGATGGATTGTCTGTGGTTAGACCAGCCACCCACACGATTGCCGCCATATTGGATTTCAAAACTGCCTTGAAAACATATTTTACGAAAAGCTCACATGCTTATTTTAGTTGATATGGGGCTTTCATACATCACATTATGTTGACGAAACTTAGTCTTTTGAATGGTATGGTTAAAGTTGTAATTGTATTTTTTGTTTCAATAAATATCGAGTGAATAAGGCCTGGCCAGCGCGATGATGATGGATCGTCCACGGTTGTTTACCTTATTGTATATTTGAATTAAATGTAGCCTTCTTGATCAAACCCAGATTTAAGTTAGGAAACTTTAGTTGCACAAGCCCTACCTAATTTGATGTTTACCTTAGCACGCTGACTTAACATTTATCTTGTCCACTGTGCTAATGCCAATCTTTGGCAAATCT
This sequence comes from Macrobrachium nipponense, assembly GCF_015104395.2. NCBI lineage: Eukaryota > Metazoa > Arthropoda > Malacostraca > Decapoda > Palaemonidae > Macrobrachium > Macrobrachium nipponense. The sequence continues at coordinate 56,993,750 of NC_087209.1, forward strand.
ATAGTCTAAATATGCATAAATTGCAAAATATTGCCTTAGGCTTGGGAATTTGAGCCAGTCAGTAATGTTATGTATGGATTTTTCAGCCCATCCAGAAGTGATTAGGTATACTAGAATGGAATGTCATATAACAAAAGTGAAATTCTTACAAAAATTAATACCGAGTAGAAACTAGACATAATTAGGAAAAGGCAGGGGCAAGGCAATTAATACCTGTGGCATGAGAGATCGTTCTTACTACAAATTCTCAAGCAAAGAGGGCAAGACTTCATAAGAATACAGTAAGGTAAACATACTAAGATGTGAGATGTTTGAATCCGGATGTTGCCACGAGAAGATCCTGTAATAATATGTACTGTAGATTAGTGTGAAATGAGGCAGAAAAATTTATTTAATAGTAACATGAAAAGTAAAAATACAAGATCATTAGTAAAAGCAGACTAGACAATATGGACTAAGGCAATGCTAACACCCAGATCATCAAAAGTAGGTTGTTAGTAGGTCCAACATTTGCACTGAAATGATAAGGCTCTAGCAAGAGTATATTTTGTGTTTTAAATGACCATTACAGGCAGTCCCCGCTTATTGGCGGCGATTCCATTCCCGGGGGTGTGCTGATAAGCGAAAACCACCATTAACCGAAACTCAGTGATTTATAGTCTGGATAACCAGTTACAGGCAGTCCCCGAGTTACAACGGGGGTTCCATTCTTGAGAAGCATCGTAAGCTGAATGTCGTGTAAGCTGGAACATCATGAAGAATCGTAAGAAAAACCTTACTTTTAATGCTTTGGGTGCATTGAAAACTATGTTAACTGCATTCTTATTGCATTTTTCATCAAAAAACCTTCAAAATTTATTATTGTGCATTTTTGGTGTCATATTTCATCTGCCAAGATCAGCGTTGGAGGCAATCGTAACCCTGGAAAGGAATTTTCTGATGAATATAATTGAAAAGTGCCTTAACCTCGGAACGTCGTAAGCCGAAACCATCGTAACCCGGGGACTGCCTGTAGAATATTTTCATGCTTGCATAGCCCACCTGTCACCTAATGTCCTAATTATAGTCTCAGTGCTTGGGCAGTGTCTCGAAGTTCCATACATCCATCCATCCTGTTTGAAGCAATGGATGCTTTCCACATGTTTTTTTATTACTGATTCTTTTGTATTTATATAGTAATTGATTTTTATATTTTACAGCGGAATACCCCAGTACATATCGCTAACAAATGCCTGCTTGGTTAATTCACTGACTGGAACAGCTTTGTACTTGTATTCTCGTCCTCATCTTGCAAAAGCAGCCCCAAAGGAAAGGATTCTGTTCTGGTAAGTGTTGGAAATAATTTATTTTCATTACAGTTATTGGTACACACTGTTTTAATACTGTTTCATTATTTTGTTTGCAGAAATTTATGAACCCTCTTACTTTTACCAAGCTGCATGTCTAGGACTAGAAGTCAAATGCAACAGTTGCTAAAATAAAATAAGTCAAGTGATATTTAGACAGCAGACGAGATCTGTACGGCTAGAAAGAGTTCTGCCACAGTCTCTTCAATCAAGTTCTCTCCTTTTACTTCACTTAGAATCATTTTGAGCGTATGTTTGTATTGAGACTTCTGTGAAATCCTTTTCTATATCCTCCATCCGTTTTTTCAACATTATTTAAGTTTCCTGTATCCAGTATCATCATAGTCATGAAAAATCTTGTTTGAGATTTCTTAATATGGTGTTGATGTATTTTTGTGTTTTCTGCCATTTTCATTGAACCAGCTTTTGGCATTTTATTCCTTTTTATACCTTGTATATTTTTATACATGGGTAAAAAGATCTTAAAGTTGAGTGTGAAGTAACTTAAACATCATAGATTGATAAAGGTGAAAGGTCCATCAGCGAATCTACCCGGAACCATAAACAAGTTGTAGAGGAACTTCCCCATCAGGGGCTGTTTCATTCATCATTGACAATGTAGTTTGGATTGTGAGCTCAATTAGACTCCCAGGAAAAAAGTAATTGGTAAAATATTAGTTTGTTTAATTTTTTTAATAGCCTAAAGGTTTGTGATAATGTTAATTTGGGAAGCTTGGTAATGTTTTGAATGTTATTATACCTTTTTCTTTATTTTCCAGTGCCTTTGGAAGTACCATCTTTAACCTTGGATCCATGTTGGCCTGGGCCTTAGGCAGCACCGTAGCCCCTGGGTCTCCAGCCCTCCGTTTTCTGATGGGGGTTGGGGGAGCAGTAGGGATACTGTATGTTGGGAAACGATACATAGCTCATGTAGACTCTCAAGTTAAAATCAAAGAGTAATTAATGGCCTTGTAAATTTGAAGTGATCTTTGTACATATGGTCGAATGTTTTTTAATATTTTAGTAACGATTTAGTGGACTCTCACTAAGCATTGCACAATGAAAAGTATGATTTGTAATCAAATACACTGTATTAGATAAGCATTTGAGATCGTATAGTGGATGTAGGTAGCTTTTTCAAAGCATGTCACATACTTAATGAAATTCAAAGTGGATTACTCCATGAATTGATAGCCTGTAATGTGCTTCCAACTAGTCTACAGCACACATTTTATACTTGAAAACTAGAATTGCACTTTGTGCTCATATAAATACTATTTGGATAGATTTGTAAGGTGCTACTTAATATAAAACAGGGAAGCTGAAGTGTAAATATGAAATCTCTTGTTTTGTATAATTGTAGACTTTGAATAGATTTCTTTGAAGCAGACAGATAAGAGATTATGGCTTGGTCTTAACAATGTGAAATCTCATGTTTTGTATACGTAATTGGACTTTGACTAGATTTCTGTGAAGCAGAGAGATAAGCCCATATGACTTGGTCTTACATGTGTTCAGCGATAATGGATTTATTGTAATCTAAGTGCACAGTAATGTTTAAGATGATTGTAAACAGATTTCTGGGATTTGGCTGCCCATCCAACATATATTACTAATATGTATTGTTGTCAATAAACAATCCAAGTTAAAAACTAATATATAGGGCTAGCCAAACACCTGTTCGTAAGATCTGACTCCCCGGGGAATGAAACAATGCTGTAATCTGAATCATACAGTTTGTTATTGCTTATGATAATGTACGTTTGTCAAAAAAATTTCTTCACGTGTTGGCAGAGCACATCATTATGCTTGTAATGATATTAAAGGATAACTTGCTTTTGATGTTATTGAAAATAAATAATGCGTAACAGTTTTACGTATGAAAGGTCAAACACAGGCTGCCCCTGGTTTACAATGGGGGTAACATTCTGACACCGTGTCGTAAGCCAAATGTCAAAAATCATAAGAAAACCGTACTTTTAATTCTTTGGGTGTCTTGTAAACAACATAAACATTTTTATTGAGCATTTCATCTTAAAACATCCAAATTTTGACCATTCTGCCCTTTTGAAACCATATTTCTTCCGTCAGATCAGACTCGTAAACCCAGAACACGCTTTGTAACTCGGGGAGATAATTTTTTCTAAATATATTTGAAGAACATTGTAAGCCGAGCCTGTTGTATGCTGGGGGTCTGCCACAAGTGTAAGCAATTGTATTTTGGTGTGATCTGTTATACTCAAATTAGAATTAATTATGGATGAGGTTTTTTAATGTCAGTGGATACTCGTATTTTTAACCACCTAGAAAATCTAGTGTCGTTGTCACTGGAAGATACTTTTTTGTATATAACCATTCTTACTGATATTGTAGTTATTTTGGTTTTCCTCTATCCATATGCTTTACTAGCTATCATTGATTGGTTTTGTGTTTGGTATATCTGCAGTACTGATGACAGTGTATAATATTGTTAAGTAATGTTTAGGTTCTGTGGAACAACTTAGCTAGGATGTGATTTGATATCGCACAGACTTTGCCCCATTGGACAAATTTCAGTCTGAATATTGCAAATTAATTTATTTTTTATCATTGCTCCCATCTTATTTAATGTTTCAGTTCCTGTTCTTTGACTTGATAAATACCCCAGGTTAAAATATTTTTTTTTCATTTCTTAGTTCTGTTTTTTATAGAAATCTGTATGTTTCTCAAAGTTAGTTC
>NC_087209.1:56998313-57028313 GCF_015104395.2 Macrobrachium nipponense
CTCAAAGTTTTAGTTCCTATATTTACACCATACAAACAATATATTTTTCTTGGATTAATTAATACAAGGAAAAGGAAAGGTATATTATTGTCAGTTGTTGCAGTTTTATGTGTTATTTTGGAAATGCTGTATACTAAAGCCATTCATTGATATCTATTTAAGTCAAGAACAAGTCTGTGATCATTGGCATGCATTATTAATAAAACAAATTTTGCTGTACCTACAGCAGTTATGATATGGATGTTTTTAATTTTCCAATTTTTTTAAGTAGTTCGTAATAATACAGTATTATTATTATTATTGTTATTGTACTTAGGAAGCAGACACTCTCTCAAGCATACTTTATTAAAAGTAATTGCTACTTCAGCAGCGTTACACTTCTAGAGATTCTTCTCTATTTTATGAATAGCAGCTTTTTCCGTGCTATTTAAACAGGCTAGTAGAGTGCCTTTAGAGGTCATGATCAAATACAGTGTCAAAATAGATGTATATATTTGAATTTTACAGATAAACTATGATACCATAGTCATCAAAGTCATTAATGAGAGAGAAAGAGAGAAAATTGCTAATGACTTTGATGACTATGGTATCATAGTTTATCTGTAAAATTCAAATATATACACCTATTTTGTTTGACTGTATTTGATCATGACCTCTATAGGTGCTCTACTAGCCTGTTTAAGTAGCATGGAAAAAGCCGCTATTCGCAAAATAGAGAAGAATCTCGACAAGTGTAACACTGCTGAAGTAGCAATTACTTTTAATAAAGTATTATTGTTATTATTATCATCATTATTATTATTAGCATGAGGCTTGGAATGAAGAGAAATCCACAGTTATGTATATGTACATATATTTAAAGGTAAATCTGTACAGAAAGCTATTTGTACAGATTTATCTTTAAGTGTATATGCATATACAGACCTGTGGATTTGTTTCAACATCATTATTATATATTACTCTTATTATAAACCTAAGTGTTTTAGTGGGAGCACTTCAGTCCTACTTAAAGACCATGGGATGATTAGCTCCTAGAAGGAAGGTGAATATTAGAGCAATGCAAAGTTTAATAAGTTGGACAGCTAAGTAAGGAAAGAATGGTGAGAACTTGAAATCTAAAACCAAAAAACATTTACAACTGCACAAGAATATGGCAAACTTTAAACCCAAGTCTATGTTCAACCCAGCTCAATCACGTGCTAAAGAGTCTGGGCGAGGAAGGCAAAATGGTAGTATGGCAGAGCTTGAGAAATATATATATATATATAATATATATATATATATATATATATATATATATATATATATATATATATATCATTGTGAAGGTGGACCATGGAAACGTAAATAATTATTTTTCTCTATTTCATACATTTCGTAAACTTTATTACATCCTCAGGGAATCTGTTAGATAATGAATAAAATTACTGTAAAATTCAATAACATTGACAAATTACAACATAATGAAAAACAAACACACACACATATATAATATATATATATATATATATATATATATATATATATATATATATATATTATATGTGTGTTTGTATTTCATTCTGTTGTAATTTGTCAATGTTATTGAATTCTAGAGTAATTTTAAAGTAATTTTATTCATTATCTAACAGATTTCCTGAGGATGTAATAAAGTTATTACGAAATGTAGTAAATAGAGAAAAATAATGAATTAGTTTCCATACGTATATATATGTGTGCATACTTAAGTGGACAATAGGTAACAATTATGCTGAGATTACATATACAGTTATATTACATTATTTGCCATCATGGGTTATTTAAAAAGTAAAATATCAAATTTAATTCAACTTTAGGTATAACATTAAATATAGCACAAACGCCATAGTAGTAGTTATAATAAACATAACATATACATATATATATATATATATATATATATATATATATATATATATATATATATATATATATATATATATATATCTATCTATCTATATATACATATATATATATATATATATATATATATATATATATATATATATATATATATATATCCCAAAATCACAATGTCTATATACACGAGATATTATTAGTTGCAACACGGTGACCCTTGAGTTAAACCATATGACAATTACTCGTGTGTACTTCTCGTGACTGTGGTAAACTGTGTACTATGTATGGCACATAGCAAGTCATCGACCACTGTCATGTTGCTACGTATTGTATTTCATACCTGTTGAAGATAATATGTAAGTACATTTTATCCAGTGGATATATTTGAATTAAAAAAGGATATAAAACTGTAACATATATGGTCGACAGGTAGGTATCTAATCACAAAAACCTCTACTTAGACTAAGTGGTGCAACAAGTAGCTATGTGTATGCGATTAACGAGTATATTTGGTTTTGCAGTCTATATACCATTATTCGCCTATACTTTTAAAATTCATTCACAACAGCAATTCTAGAATGATGTTCAACAGACTAATTTTCCAAATGATAAATCACTAAAATATTAAAGTTAAAATTTAGAAGATTGTCATGAACATCTTACGTCAGCCAACAGCATCATGTAATCGATGGCAACTGCAAAGGATGCCTGAGTGGCTGAGTCTCTGTCTTGCTAGTAGTAGTGAAATCTTATCAGTCAACCAGTGGGCGTAACGTTACGATTCTGATATTAATAACGTATATGATTTATTTGGATCTAAATGAATGTATAACTCATCAGCCGTGTCAACTTGAAGCAGTCCGTCAGTTTAGGTGAGTAATAATTACAACTGTACGTAATTCGTGACTGTAACTGTGATACCGTGACCTGGATAGATGAAATGATTGATGATCGTGGCTTAAACATGGCTTTTAATTACGCTAATTTCTACCTCTAGATGAGAAATGAATATGGAGAAGCCTGGAATTAACTCATCTTTGATTAAACTTGTTAAAGTATTACCATGGAAACTAAATGTCCTTGTTTGTCGGCGGATGGTATTTGGCTGTTACTTGTAGTAGTAGCGGTCAAATAAGTGTCGTTGAAACGGCTCTTATCATGTTCACAACATCCAGCGGGTGTGTTTGTTTTAATGTAGTGGTTTATGGCTCTTTTTTTTTTTTTTTTTTTTATCCTTTCTTGCTCTGTGTCTAGCATGGCAATATAATTTTAAATAGAAATTATATTATTAGCTTGGTTTCATCTTTCTGTAAAAGAACTACGTGGCATTTGAGTGATTCAGGAAAATGTTTACCATTAAGCGGATACTATCAGTCATTCAGCGCTCGTCTAGACGACTGACTTATTAATTATTACATAAAATGGAAACCGTAGTAATAAATTTTAATCTGGTAAACTAGTAAATGTTTTTTGTCGGTAAATTCAAATTCAATTGAGGAAGTAAAAAAAAAAACTGTTCAGAGCAGGCAGATGTGTTATCCATTGCGGTTTGTTTACATTTCTGGGTGACTGATGTTTTATGACTAGTCAGGATTCTTATATCGTCATGAATATGTTAATACAAAATCCAACACCAACAAATTATCGATTCCTTGACACGTTTGGGACCTTTTCCACTGAGAATGGTTTTAGTTGGAAAACGTATCCATAAATGTAAGGGATTCGAGATTTCAAGAAACTAAATTGATATGGTCGTTGCATTACCATAGGTCTAGTGGATTTAACGAGTAACTCGTGTAATTCTACTGCAAGGACGGGGTGCAGCTTCATTCGTCTAAAGGAAATGCAAACTCGGCTACAACTCTAGGCTGAAAAAGGTGCAAAACAGAATCACAGAAATGGAATGGAACCAACTTCTATCAGCCCTCTGGATTCTGGCTTTCCAAGCCGTAGCAACCTCGGGTAAGCTGCCACGGAGCCCTCTATCAGCTGACAACTACCTGGAAGGGGATTCAGATACCTCTGTAAGCTGTCCGTGCGAGGATGAACTCCTGTGCCTGCCGCTGGAGGAGGCGAGGAGAAGGAATTCCTCAGCGTCCCACGTCAAGGAGTACTTGAGGAGGTCCGAGAGAAAAGAGGTAATGATAATGTTGTTTTTGTTGTTCCAGATGTATAGGCCGATCCCTTACGACGCTCCTGATTGGCTGTTGATAAGCCAATGACGGGGCTGGAAACTTCAGTCTCTTTCGAGAGTTCGCATATGCAGGATGCATGCACCACTTCTCCTGAGGGATGCGTCTCTCAAAAGTACCCCTCCAATCAGGAGCGTCGTAAGGGACGGGCCTATACTTCAGTTACACGGTTGATTTGAGGAAAGCAAGATGGAAGAAAGAGAATATGAACGGAGGTACAGTAAAATGAATTATGAAAGGGGTTACAGCAGCTAGGGGCCTAAGGAAGGGGCACTGCAAAGAACCATGAGTAATGCCTACAGTGCACCGCATGAGGGGAGATCCGTTTAGGTGAAGAGACAATTAACATCTCAGAAATGACCTTACATGAACTCTTGATATGACCTCTTACAGGTGTTCGCCTTCGTTCTCAAGTGTGACATCAACATCTGGTCAAAGTTCGACTGGACGAGACTGACGACGATCGCACTGGCTGGGTTTTACGAGGCTGACCTCGTCTGCCACGCTCACCTGAATGGGGTCAAGGTGGTCAAATTAGGTGAGGCTTTGAGGGCATTAGAAGGGGGTAATGAGAGGTATTGGGGTTAATATCATTACGATTGATTTATTACTATTTTTTTTTTTTTTTTTTTTTTTTTTTTTGCTTGTTACGTACACCTCAAAAGCTTTACGAATGATTTATTAATTTTTTTTAATTACGTATACATCTCAAAAGTTCAAGCAAAGAAGCGATGCATTATTACCCTCAAGCAATTCTCCCTTTATTTTGAGATTTTACTTAGTTTCTATCTATTTATCTATTAATTTGTTAAATTATTTTATCCTTTCTTTCTTTATTTCCTATCACCTTCTGTTACTTCTTTCAGATGATCGTCATAATATTTGGAAGTTTGAATTTCAAGTCAGTGGCCCCTATGGTGGGCTTGTTCCATATGAGTAGGATTCATCTTCTGAATAATAATAATAATAATAATAATAATAATAATAATAATAATAATAATAATAATAATAATAATAATAATACTTAGGAAGCAGACCCTCTCTCAAGCATACTTTATTAAAAGTAATGGCTACTTCAGCAGCATTACACTTGTGAGAGATTCTTCTCTATTTTCCGAATATTATTATTATTATTATTATTAATTAATAATAATAATATAAAATAATAATAATAATAATAATAATAATAAAGTGGTATTGTGGTTAATTTAAATGAAACTTTTGATTTAGTTTAAATCTCAAAATAATGTTTTTAAATTTTATGATTAATTATACTACTATTTCGTCATCAGGTTTATTAATTTGCGTGTTTTTTTTATTTTGACTATAAAACTATTGACTATTGTGGCTGGCGTGGTTTAAACCTTCTGAATTTTGTTTTTGTGCGTTTAAAAAAAAAATCATGAAAGTTACCACAAGATCAACCCTACATACTAAATGGCGTTAATACAGCCTTTTTTTCTGTTTTAAGTTAACACTCTATGCCATTCCTCAGGTGACATACCCACCAGCGACCTGCCCAACCCAAAAGCTAGGTCAGACTGGGTCAAATTGCAAGCGAGTGATGTTGTCCTCAAGTTCCTGGACGGAATCAACATAGATTACGAAGACGCCGTTGCGAGCGGATCCGCTGAACAGGATGGGCTGACCGCTTTGGTTAAAGAAACCACAGAAGTTTTTCACCAGGTTCTTCCAGGGTCACAGGTAAGAGGCAGAGCACCAGGTCTCATGAAGGGGTTGTGAGGATAGTTCACAGGTGTATATAACTCCCAGGTGTCTGTAAGAGGCATCATCAGGTGCCAAAAGGGTGTAGCTCAGAAGATAGTTCACAGGTGTATCTAAGATGTCTGTAAGAGGCATCGTCCATTAGGTACCAAAAGGGTGTAACTCAGAAGATAGTTCACAGGTGTATCTAAGTCCCAGGTGTCTGTAAGAGGCATCGTCAGGTACAAAGGGGTTAGTTCACAAGTGTATTTAAGAGACAATCAAACAGATGTATCTAGAAGCATCTGCAGGTCCCTTGGAGAGAACTCACAGGTAGGCTATTTCAGAGGCTTCATCAGGTAACATGGAGACAATTACCAGATGTATCTAGAAGCATCGTTACACTTCATGAAGATAACTCACAGGTGTGTGTCAGAGGCTTCATCAGGTACCTAGAAGATAACTCACAGGTGTAAGCCAAATAACTTCATCAGGTCTGATGTTAACTCACAGCGATCTGTGAGAAGCCTCAGATGCCATGGAAAGAACCCTTAGATATATAATGGCTCCCTTTCACAAGATGGGGCAGGCGTCAGCACTGATTGTGAAGTATGTTGTCATTAATGACAAGAGGTTTATCAATCAGTCTTTTAAGACAGAATGGCCCCCGTAATCAAGGCTATAAAATCCAGTGATTTGAATCTGAATTTTTTTTTTATTTTTAGACAGGCGAACATTCATGTCAAATCAACCGACCGTTCACTTTGACCTCAAAATGAATTGTGTCAGCAGAAAAATACAGACACCAGTTTCTGGAACTTTGTAAACTACAAACCGTTTATTTATTTTCCTTTTTGTAATCTTTGTTGTTCACTGTTCCATTTCGTCTGAGGGTGGACTGTAAATAAGTTGTCAGATTGGCTGCGAGTCCTCATGAATGGGCCCCCAAGGTGACCAGTGGTGTCTTGACAACGTCCCTTCAGCCCCTAGCTGCACCCTCTTTTAGCATTTTACTTAACCTCCATTCACGTCCCTATCTGTCAATCCTGCTGTCCAGCCTCTCTCATTGTTACTTCTCAGTACTTTTAGATCTTTGTACTTCATCTCTTCTGTTTTCTGGATCTCTTCACCTCCTCTTTATCTCTTTTGCCTTTATACTTCCTCTCACTTCTTCCTAATGGACACCATAATATCCCCTGGGAGCTTGAATTTCAAGTTAGTGGCCCCTATGGTGGGCTTGTTCCACATGAATAATGTTCATCTTCTGAATAATAATACTGTTCAAACACTAACGCCCACTCCCCACTGTCTAGAGCGCTGAGTGGCTAAAAGTGCACACCCAGCGCTTGCCTCGAGAACCTTAGAACTTCATCAAATCAACCAAGTCTCGAATATTTATATTTCCACGTCCACAGGTATCGTTTGACGTAGCCTGGAATGCAGGGGGCGTAGACGGCCGTTTCTACGACTACAAGGAAATCGGCAACTATTCAGACCTTCTCTTTATCATGGCCTACGACGAACAGAGCCAAATCTTCGACCAGCCCTGCAGTGCTAGGTAAGAGACTTCGAGTTCAGAGACCTCGGATTCAGTTACGGGCGTAAAACTAGCTCGATCAAAAACAGCAAGGCCTCGAATTATTCTCCAGTTTTGTCCTGCGTTTATCATTATCTTTCTTCTGTCTGTCTTTCCACCATCTCATAAGAATTGTTTCAACATTAATTTCAGCGCCGAATTTTGTATTTATATTGTAGTGACTGTAATACAGCTGGAACTGAAAAGGCAGTGAAAGTAAGTCACGAATCTTTGTTGACATTACAGACCGAATTCCGGCGTCTACAAGACTTCTGCAGGCATCAAATCCTACTTGGACCTCGGAATCCCTCCTGAGAAACTGATACTTGGGGTACCTTGGTATGGCTACAACTACCCATGTCAGGAACTGCTGCAGGTGAGTTGCTTTTCAACTGCGTATCAAGGAAGTGACAGGGATGATTAAAGAGAGCAGTTCAACCATCTATCTCTTTAAAGAGATGAATGTGGCAGTGCTATTTCATCTCCTCTGCACTGCCAGTTTGTTAAATTTCAACTTTAGTACCATATCCAGGCCCATGAGCGCCGTGCTTATGGGAGTGAATGGTGAGACACAAGACAGGAAATACCCCAGGAACAGTAAATTTGCGGTAGATTCTAGTGCGATTACCGTTTCAAGCATATTAAGGAGACTTAACAGCATAGCATAAAAATTCTAGTATCAAGTTCTGGCATTAAGGTGAAATAATATTGACAGTGTCAGGGAGGTAACACAGTACAGAGCTTGGAAGTGGTTCTATAAATGAACAGTTTGCATTGCAGATTTCAATTTTTCCTCTATGCTCTCTACGGATGCAAAGTTTAAGGTGCTCTTCAGTACAAGAATAAGTGAAAAGTATAGAAATAAGATTCAACAAGAGGACTTGTTGGTTACTCGCCTGAAAGTCAGAAGGATAAAGATCCCACTGAGAATTCAAACCGTGGAGAGATCTCCATTCCACACGAAATTTGGTTTTGGTATTTTGTGATGTTAATGTTAATTGCTACTCTGCTGCACTTCCAAAAAATGTCAAAATAATTAGTTTCTATGATGTCTCGGTGTTCTTTCTGCTTGACTGACACACTTGCAAGATGTTTAGCTAAAAGAGCATACTTGCAGATCCACTGATATTGACATGCTTTAGATTTGCTTATAGATGGACTGTCAGAAGGCTAATGACCACCTGGAAAACTACTCAATTTTTTCCACTCACTGTGCAGACCCAGGAGAAGGGCTGCTTTACAGATGTAGTTTCTGTCAGTCTGCAAGACCTAATAGATGCAGCAACAACTGGGGATCTGGTCGTGTTGAGAAGTTGAAAACATCCATTCTAGACTTTTATGATGAGTACACAATTTTTGCAAAGGCTTCTCACCTTTAAATTAACCTTCTAACTAACCACAGTTTGACTATAGCGCTGAGACTGTCATATGCAGTTTTGAATAACATCATCTTTAAAGCCTTTGAAGTCTTTGAGCACTCTTCCGTCACAGACTTACTTCACATTAATGCCTTCTCTGGGATAGTAGGACATATGAGTCAATAGTCAACCTTTCCATATTGTAAAAAATGTTCATACAGTAGGCTTTCACTTTACCAGATGCTTTATGGATCTGGCCCTCTAAGGCCCTGTCCATACTAGCAGATATTGCCCGACGGGCAAACACTGTTCCCATAACCCGTTCCACTATACTGACCAACCGAGTATGGAGCCAGAACAGTGCGATTGTCTGGTAACACTGCTTCATAAGCGAGAGAAAATATAAACAGCCGGAAGTGGCTGACAGGCATGAGGGCTAGCGTGGACAGGCCATAATAGGTGGCAAATGCAGCCTACACTTGAACATTCAAGATACCCCATATCCGTAAAAGAAATCTTGCTGTGTTGTGCATTTCCTTGCATTGGACTTAAGAAATTATGATAACTTTACTTAGATCTAATGTCAGTCTTGTCTTTTTTTTAATCCTTTGCATCCAGGATGGAACATGCTTGATAAAAGAAGTACCTTTTAGAGGAGCCAACTGTAGTGATGCTGCAGGGAAGGAGTACCCTTACAGCTATATGATTGCGATGAGGAAGAAGTACCAAGCGCCATATCACTGGGACAAGAACACCTTGACACCCTACTATACGTTCAAGGTGGGTGAAGCTGTGGTTGCAGGATTGTCTAGAAATCTTACAATATGGCTTAAAGTGGAATGTTTGCAATACTGGTTATGTAAAACGTTTATAATGCCTGCTGAAATATACATTAATCTTGCATGGTCTACATTGTTATACGTACATGAATCATGGTATGAATGAAATTTTATCTAAAAGATTCGTTGAAATGAGGATAAAGCTTTAAGAGTATTAGGGTCAGAGAGAGTGAGTAATACCACAAGACACGTTACAATAATTCCATATGTAGATGGGATAATGAAGGGAGAAGGAGATAAGCTTGGACATGTCCTACTTACCACCCCAGGGAATCAGATGGACTCCTGTGAGTGCCAGAAAGACTGGAAAACCTAGACCTACTTTGATGCGAGTTATGAGATATGGGACTAGAAAGTGGCTTTCAGCTTTTTAGGATCTCCCACTCTTGCCTCTTCGTATTCAACCTTAAGCCCCGTCTACACGGTCTAGCTTTGCCCGACGAACTTTGTTCGATGTGACGTCTGTAGCGGGAAAAGTCAGAACCTCATCCGCTGTTTCTCCACTTCTGACGTCACATTGAACAGAGTTTGTCGAGCAAAGCTCTCATGTGGACGGGCCTTTAGGCTCTCATGGGTTTGTGTCCATTAACGTATCCCATTAATTTGCATGTACGCAATCAAGATTATAATGCAGGGTCACACGCCCTGAAAGTATCCCAACCTTGTACGCCAAGTAAACTGGGGCATTTGTTAGTGTTGCCATATTGTCCCATCAAGGGTATTCGGAGTGCTCAGAGTCCACTTGCCTTCTGAATATGCTGTACTTCCCTTAGTTGACAGGAGTGTCAGTTCTGCTATTTGGGATCATGAGGTCATCTAGTGTGTCATGTTTGGTTCCAGAAACCAGGTGGTGGAGACCGTTAACCATGTCCTCGAATAGGTTTTAGAGACCTCACGTGGACTAGAGTGTCATCGGTTTCCACTTTTGTAGAATGTTTTGGTTCAATTCATTTCAATTCATTTGAAGCTATGAGTAATTCAGGTCCAACTCTTTTCATCTACCCTAGAAATATTGCGAGAATTTTTAATAATCACACCTTGCTATCAAGAAAAGACCCTCCTTCCAACCTTGCTATAGATACAGTAGCAAGGGCCCCTTGAGTAGATTATCTAAGATATTTTGTAAATGTGACCCCAGTTCTCCTTATCGATCTCATGCACAAGTGTCAAAGTCTTATCTAGGATGTTTTGGTACTACCTTGGGCATGTTGAAAGGGCCTTTCCCAGTGAATCCTTACTTCCTTATGCCAAGAAGGAGAAACAATAGGAACAGGTTCTCAGGACACCAATGGCTTTAGAACCTAATCTCATGTCTGCTGTTTTTCAGCTTTAATTTATATCTTATCTCAGTTTCATTGTCGTGTTGTATCTCTAATTTTCAGGATGAATCAGGCCAGTATCGCCAGATGAGATACGACGATGCCAGGAGCCTAGTTTACAAGTACGTCTTAGCCGTGGCATCGGGACTTCGAGGCGTTGGGATGTGGACAGCTAACTTCTTAGACTACTCTGACTCTTCAACGGCTGTGGAACAGCAGAGCCAGATGTGGGGACTCCTGCCCTAAGTGACTGACATTCTGGCCATTTCCAGCTGTGGAGTTTTTTGCAGCAAAGTCCCAATTCTGTGATCTGAAGAGTCTTTCCCTTTTTCATTGTTATGTAGATGTGTTTACAAGTTGGCAAGAATTGTAGCCATTGTGGTGAAAAGGTTGTACTATTACAAATAAAGATGTTGCCGAGAGGTGTTGAGGTGTCCACTGGATGGAAAATAGACTGAGATTTCATGGACATAGATGGTTTGGACATGTGATGAGAAGTTGGGGGTGGCTTAAGGGGGTGGGAGTGTTAGTCAAAAAGTGATAAATATGGAAGCAGCACCATGAGCACCAAATAGGAAAGTCCGGGAATAGTGCGTGGTAGAAGACTTAGATCAGATGGGACCCCAGGCAAGACGTCCACAAGGCAAGAGATAGCTGAGAGAACTCTAGCAATTTGCGATAGAAGCACAAAACATCCTAATCACTCAGTTCATCTAATAACTTGTCAGATGAGTGACGGAATCTTCAACTAGAAAATTGAGAAGAAATCGGATGACAAGCACTGCAAGCAGAGGCAAGAATGCTGACGATTAAAGGAAGGTTTTTCCTTTCATGAGTCATCCATCCTTAAACCTCAAGATAAACAGGAACCCGAAGTGCTAAGTAAGTGCTACGTAATAATCACTGAAAAGGAATTAATTGAAGTTAACAGGACACTTTATAACACTTAGAATTGAGATATTGATAGACTTTTACCCTGAAGCAGAGAAGAAAATCCCTGTCTCAGCTAATATGAAAACATTATGGTTGCACTGGAAAAAAATTAGAATAAAAAAAGTGAAGTCTTTTGTTTGCAAGCCTTTGTCCACATGTCAACAACTGTAATTATATTTTTAATGAAGGGAATTAGAGGTTTATTATCATGCTGGGAAACAAATCATCATTAATGTAGTTATTTAAAGTTGTTATCATATTACACGTGAGTTACGTATTCTACAGTGTATGGCTCAAACACTTACATAGGAAGCTTTCATGTTAAAGTGGTATTTTGAAGATTTGTCTGTACGTCTCGTTTCTGAAACCTTTTCCATTACACAGTATTTTATAGGTGCTCCGCACAAGTATTATTTTGTTGTAGTCAATGTCTGTTTACGTTTTGTAACACAAGTAATTATTAATGTGCCATCATAAAATGATTTTCTTAAACTGGTATATTTTATTAAACATGACAGATTAATCAACTTATACGACTGACGTTTTACTTGTGACATTCAGCACGACCTGGCCTGAGCACTGTGCTGATTGGATCAAGTACAAAAGTCCACACCAGGCGTCTAATTCTCTCTAATACAATACCACAATCATGGAATTCCTGCCTCTGAACTAAAGTCCATACGGGCATAAGACTACCTTAATTTAAACCAACCTCTGCCCTCTTAGGTGAACTTTTTATGAAATGAAGTGACATTCAAGATTATTAGCTGATTCTCTTCTTTGCAGTTTAATCTTTAGTCGGGGTGGCTGTTTTTGACGAGCCTAACAAACGGCTTCTATCTTGACCAGTGCCTGGGTTCGAGAGCACCATTTGATAGTCGCCGTAAGGGGTAATGCCAACAGTGCTTACTAAAAGTTCTTGCAGCGTCCCTCAGGACGCTAGCTGGAACCCCTTTCATTCCTTTTACTGTACCTCCTTTCATGTGATCTTTCTTCCATCTTACTTTCCTCAACCCTCCCCTAGCAATTGTTCATAACGCAACTGCTTTGAGGTTTTCCTCCTGTTACACCTTCCAAACCTATTCACTACCTTTCAAACGTATTTACTCTCAATTTTTCCTTTTCAACGCCGAATGACCTGATACGCCTCAGCGCTTGGGGCCTTCGGCCTCCAACTCCATTACGTAAGAAAAATAAATGGGAAGACTAAATATAAAATTAATTCGCACGACGACGCAGCAACCATTATCGTTTTTTACAGGAGATGTTTGAGGGAAGTTCTACTCTATCATTATTATTATTATTATTATTATTATTATTATTATTATTATTATTATTATTACAGGTAAGCATACGAAGACAGCCTCTAGCGACGTTTCAAAGGGACACTGAAATCAATCGTAATGCTTCTGCTAACGATCAGAAACGACTTAGGATCCTCAAAGTAACGATTTCTGTCAATTTATGTGAGTTCAGAGATACTTCGCAAAACGAATGGGCGACATTACTTGAGGTCAATTTATACTATAGCTTCCCGAAACGGCCGGATGACTACTACAGGAGTCAATGATAATTGCTGGACAAACTGATGTGTTGTTGCAATTGACATTTTTTTGTGTGACCTTCTTTTTTTTTTTTTTTTTTTTTTTTTTTTTTTTTTTTTTTTTTTTTTAAAAGATGAAATGTAGGTTATGGGCAATTGAGGCATTGGTCGATTTTTTTAATTTATTTTTAAATTTTTTTTATTAAATGTTGGTTCGTATCTAAAGTGAAACATAATAATAATAATAATAATAATAATAATAATAATAATAATAATAATAATAATAATAATAATAATAATAATGATAATAATAATAATAATAATATATTTTGAATTTTACAGATAAACTATCTCCTCTGAAAAATAATTCAGTTTCTGCACACATATTATGGGGACCCCTCTCGCTGCCTGTCTCAAATTCTCAAATATAGATTTTATCATAACAATAAGGAAATTGAAGACGAGAGCATACAAAAATATCAAGAGGTCGTATCAGGAATAGAATACGTAACAGGTCGTACCTGGACTGGAATAAGTAACAGGTCGTACCTGGAATGGCACACGTACAGGTCGTACCAGGAATGGCACACGTAATAGGTCGTACCTGGAATGTTATACGTAACAGTTCGTACCTGGAATGGCACACGTAACCGGTTGTACCTGGAATGGAATATGTAACAGGTCGTACCTGGAATGGAACACGTAACAAGTCGTACCTGGAATGGAATACATAACAGGTCGTATCCTGAAATGGAATACATAACAGGTCGTACCTGGAATGGCACACGTAACAGGTCGTACCTGTAATGGAATATGTAACAGGTCGTACCTGGAATGAAACGGTCTCTCGGAATAATGACATTATCAATACCCAATGGTACTCTCGTTAATTAGGGCAATTATTGGGCTACTGCCGCATGACGCTGATAATTACGATTATCATGATGTTAATGATGAATCATAATGATTATGATGATGACAGCGATTGCGCGGGAAAATGATACAATTCTTCATGGGGAGAGAGAGAGAGAGGTAGAGAGAGAGTTGTTTATTATTATTATTATTATTATTATTATTATTATTATTATTATTTATAGACCATCCTTGTAACCGCAAAGCATCCCTATGATAATTGATTGAAAGAAGGAACTTTGCGAAATGATAGAGCATCCATCTATCTATCTATCTATCTATCTATCTATCTATCTATCTATCTATCTATCATATATATATATACATATATATATATATATATATATATATATATATATATATACATTGGGTCGTGAAAATAGATATATTATACAAAGTATAAATATAATTGAAATGAAAAGCGACTTAGCAATATTCAAATCTGTACAAAATACTCTGTCTAGCTATCTATCTATCTATCTATCCATGTATACATTGGGAAATGAAAATAGATATATAATACAAAGTAGAAATATAGATGAAACAAAAAGCGACGTAGTAATATTCAAACCTATGCAAAATACGCCAGATGAATGACAGATGAACACCCATCTTTTTTTATTTTATTTATTTGTTTTATTTATTTATTTATCTATTTATTTATTTATTCATTTATTTATTGTGTGGGTAAGTCTGGTGATATTAATCATACTGCTGACAATCTTTTACGTTTTTATGTCTTCCATTGATTCCATCTTTTTCTGTTTTTATCTATTCATATATTTCTTTATCTATTTATTTATTATAAAACGCAAACGAACTTGAGGCGTTTTTCTCTTTGAATCTCTTCCTTTTATTGTCCTTCGTCTCTCGATTATTCCGTCATCCACTCTCCTTTCCTCCCCTCGTCATTGCGACCTGACTGACGTATATTCCCCTCTTTCCTTCTTCTTCTTCTTCTTCTCCCTCCCCGTCCCCCCCTCGGAGCGCCTACTCGCACTACGCCGCGTCGTGTCCTACGACGGGATATTGTCCCAAATGACGTTTGTTTGGGGGGGCGGGGCGGGCGGGGAGGGGGGGGATGTTGCGTCCAGGATTTCGTGTCGGTCAACGTGCGGCAGGCAGGCCTGGCCCTGCCTGGCGAGCGAGAGATAGAGAGGCAGCTCTGGGCTGTGGTAGCGGCAGCAGCAGCAGCAGCAGCAGCAGCAGCAGCAGCAGCAGCAGCAGCAGCAGCAGCAACAGCCAGCAGTGCCAGCAGCAGCCTCAGTATTGCACCTACGGGCAAGCAGATTGCACGTGCTCCTCCTCATCTCGTGGTGCCATCGTCCTCCTGAAGAAACCGCTACTACCTCGCAGGGGTAGGTGACACTCACAAAGAGAGCGAGAGAATCTGGCGATACGAAAAGGGGGACTATACCATACTACTGTGTCGTTGCAGCAGCAGCAGGAGGACGTCCCTCAGACACAGACGCGTCCGTAGGAAGCAAAAGCAAAGGCAAGGAACTAAGGAAGCGAGCACGAAAGACAGGAACCGAAGAAAGGTTTTTCGCGGTTCCCAGTGAAGGAGGACCTCCGTCAGACATAGACGCGTCCCATTAGGAAGCCAGAAAGCAAGGAAGGAAGCAAAAGGGGGGGAGTGTGTCTTCTACTCTCCAATATGCCTCTGTTTCGTCTTCCTCTTCTTCCCCTTCTTCTTCTCCTCCCGTGATTCGAATGCTGCTTTCGGGAACCGAAGTCTTGGGCCCCTGCTGACCGTCCTCCTCCTCCTCCTCCTCCTCCTCCTCCTTCTCAAGGTGTTATTACCGCCAATTCTTTCATAATTGACGAGTTAAACTGATATCTTCTCTGTCCCTCTCCCACTATCTCTTTTTCTCTCTTTCTATCTATCTTTATCTCTTTTCCCCATTCTTTATCTATTTTTTTATCTGGACTTTGTGTGATGCGACCTGTGGGGAACTATGAAGTGGCACTATGACGCTGACCTGTTCGTGACAGGTACGACCCTGACTTGACCCAGTTTAAAAAAAAAAACTAATAATAAATATATACACAAATAAAAACGTGGTTTTTTTTGGAAGTTCAAGGCATTGCGTCATCACCGTGGAAAGTAATATACTCGAATATATTATCTATTTATAAACGGGGTCTTTCCAAGTTTTAAGTGTTGAAACCGACGCGGATTGTCGTTCGTTTTTTTTCTCGAAGCTGACTTCCACGAATGATAAGAATCTGGCGTCGTCGGAGGAATAGAAATAATCCAAAATATCCAGTATTCTTTATCTGTTCTTTTGAGAACGTCTTCGGGATTCCAGTTTCTGGAAGAAGAAGAAGAAGAAGAATAAGGAAATTGTGCTTTCTCTACTCTACGCTGAACCAAGGTAAGAAATTGGAGGTATTTCTTAAACTTTTATATATATATATATATATATATATATATATATATATATATATATATATATATGTAGAATGTACTGGTGACGTTTTACCACATACATGTGTAGTATTTATTAACCACAATTCGTGATTTGGTGTCTCGATTTCTTCACACTTTGGAAACGCTTGATACTACAAAGCCTGCAGCCATATTATATATTCATATACATGTATATATACGCAGACGCCTGAAAATGCAATAAGTAGTGGGGAAATGTCCTCCTGATATAGAAGACCTAATGTAACAGGTAGGTAGAGCAACAGGTGACCATCTAGATTCCGAAACATCGATTCTGACCTTCCTCTCACTCTCTCTCTCTCTCTCTCTCTCTCTCTCGTCCTCCTCCTCTCTCTCTCTCTCTCTCTCTCTCTCTCCTTTCTGTATTCCCTGTTACCTTCTGTTACTTTTCCCGTTGCACGTCCTTCTTAGAACTCTCGCGTTTGCCTAAGGAAATATTTCATTGTGACAAAAACATGTCTAAAAGACTGTCTTTTAATGAAAGACAGTTCGTTGGTAAAGCTAAGTCCTTGAATTTAGTCAAGAAAAAAGATATACATTAATTATTATTATTATTTATTATTATTATTATTATTATTATTATTATTATTATTATTATTATTATTATTATTATTATTATTATTAGAAAGGAGGCCTTATTATTATTATTATTATTATTATTATTATTATTATTATTATTATTATTATTATTATTATTATTATTATTATTATTATTATACAGAAGATGAACACTATTCATACGGAACAAGCCCGCCACAGCGGTTACTGAATTGAAATTCAAGCTTCCAAAGGTTATTATTATTATTATTATTATTATTATTATTATTATTATTATTATTATTATTATTATTATTATTATTATTATTATTATTATTATTATTATTATTATTATTCAGAAAGTGAACCCTGTTTAACGGAACAACCCCACCACAGGGGCCACTGACTTCAAAATTCAGCCTTCAAAAGATATGTTGAATTCATTTGAAAGAAGCAACAGATGGCATTTTGATTATTATTATTATTATTATTATTATTATTATTATTATTATTATTATTATTATTATTATTATTATTATTATAATGTGAACCCAATTCATACGGAACAAGCCCACCACAGGGGCCATCGACTTGAAATTCAATCTTCCGAAGAATATGAGGCGTTCGTTCGAAAGACGTAAAAGAAGGCAACGGAAAACACAGAAAGAAGAGATACCGGTTATCAGAAAGCAAAAAATAAATCAACGCATTGATAAACAGATTATAAATTAATTAAATGGGCAGTCTCGCGGCGCGGAGCAGTTTCCAATGACCACACACTAATTTGGGTTTGCAATTTCGACGAGAGGATGCTCGCTATTTGTTATACGCTGCCCCGAAACACAAACGTAAACAAAGGCGTCATCTATTCGGGGCGCTGGAAGGCGGCGTCTTCTACTGGATGCGTTTGTCGAGCGACGCGTAAATAAACATTCGCATCTCTTTCTTCTTCTTCTTCCTCCTCCATATTCGTTTTCACGTATAGTATACGAGAGAGATTTTACCTTCGTACAAGAATTAACGAAAAGTTGAGTTGTCCATTTAGAAGTTACTCTGGGAGGGTTTATTTATTTATTTATCTATTTATTGTTTTACGAGTATTTCTAAATATACAGAGTAAGCTGCCCTTTTCTTGTGTAGTCATTATACAGGAACAATGAGAATTACTGGATAAAGAAAATTATTTCATATCAGAATTGTGTAGTTTTTGAAAATTTATTATATATATATATATATATATATATATATAAATATATATATACATATATTGTCTTCAGTACGTTTCCGGCTTTTATTTACGCGCTGATTGTTTGGTTTACATTTGCAGGCGACTAGCAATTCAGCGTGATGACAAAGAAAGCCAAAATGGCAGCTTTTGTGAAACGGCTGCTCTCTGTTCAAACACAATAACTGGCTAAAATTGAAAACATCTCAGGCAAATGTATGCAATTTCGCGGTGGTTTTCAAACTGAACAAATAACTCTCCCAGGGAACAAAGTTCTGAAAACTGAACATCACACGAGCGAGAATACAATCTAGGGTTAACTTTAGCGGGAAAACTTCGTGAAGTTATTATATTTCCAACGGTAACTGAGGAGAGTTGAGAACTATTTTTGAGGGTACTGGAGTTGAAAAGTGGCGTGGAAATTCCGTAGAGTTCGGAGATGTGTTATATCTACAGTTATTTATGAATTGACGGCGGTATATATTTGTGAATATATATATATATATATATATATATATATATATATATATATATAATATATATATATATATATTATATATATATATACATATATATATATATATATATATAGATATGATATATATATATGTATATATATATATAATACATATATATATATATATATATATAATATATATATATATATATATATATATATATATATATATATATATATATATTATATATATATATATATATTCACAGACACATACACCATTTATATGTATATAAATTATGAAAATACACTAAAGAAACAAACTATAGTTCCAAAGACTGTCATCTTAAAGAAAATGCACCAGGCTAAAAAGATTGCCAAGGACGCCCAAATGTAAATAAGTGTTTATCCCTCAGACCGCGAAAGATTCAGTTCAGCGCATATTTTCGCGGATTCATTTTTGAACGTTAATATATTTTAACATTCTCCATTATTTTATATTTCCATTTTTCAACATTTTTATTTTCTGAACATTGCCGCTTTGTAATATTTCAGTATTCTATTATTTTTATTTAATATATTTTAACATTCTCCATTTTTTAAATTTTCATTTTTCAACATTTTTATTTTCTAACATTACCGCTTTGTAACATTTCAGTATTCCATTATTTTCATACTTGGAAATTTTTATTTTCTGACATTTTACTTTTTCATATTTCAAGTTATTTTAATATTTAAATTTTTTAACATTTCATTCTTTATTTTAGTTTTTTAACATTTCCTTTTTCTAACATTTTCATTTTTCAACATTTCTCCTTTTTAACATTTTCGTTTCCTATCATTTTCACATCAACATTTTCCTTTTCTGTCATTTTTATTTTCTAATATCTACGAACGTTTTCAATCTTCATCTTTAATCTCATTTTAACATATTTTTTTTTCAGCGTCTTAATTTTCTTAACATCGCAATTTAACATATTTTGAGCATATTTATTATCTAGTTAATTATTATTATCTTTAATTCGATTTTTCCAAAAAATATCTGTTATGATTTTCTTTGGAATGAAAAAATAATGGACATATTTAAATATGAACAAATCGTAATAATTATTATGCATAAGATAAAGATTACATCTTGGACACCTTTTTCTTAAATAACTTCTATTTTGATCATCGAAGTTTTGATAATTTCCCTTCCGTAGAAAAAATCGGGTTTAATAATCAAGAATAATTAAAATAACTGGCAACTTTTGTTTAATAGATATAATGCTCTTTGGAAATGAAAATTTTTTATTTCCAAATAAACTTTTAATCCAGGGCAAATGGCAATTAAAACAAAACATTCAAAGCGTATTTCGACCTCCAGCTTACTCGGGACGCGTGCATGTTTTTCCCCTCACGCATAAGTTGTGAACATTATTATTCCTAAATTAACGTAAATCAAAACATGATAAAATCTGCAGTCAAATAGATAACGGTTTCACCAACGAAAATGAAAATACATACGCTATATTCTATTAAAAAATAATTCTTCTGTAATGTTCAACATGCTGATCATTTATTTTTTACATTTTCATTATAATAAATAAATCATAAATATCCTATCCTAAAATTCCTGTATCTTCAACTCAACACGAAACACCTTTTCAGACACTTTTGAGCTTTTCCATAGACCTTTCCTATCCCCCAACAACAAAACAACAATAAACTAGTGTGTAGGCTTACTCCCCGATTAAGCGAAAAATCTTTTTATTAATCCTACTTTTGTTTTTTTTGGTTACTTGCTTAGATCATGTTGGCCTTATGCCAGCATATGGTTTGGTCAGAAGCCTAGTGTGGACCTCTGAACCCTGTTATCCTACAAAGTCGAAGATCATGTTGGCCTTATGCCAGCATGGTGGTATGGTCAGAAGCCTAGTGTGGACCTCTGAACTCTCGTTATCCTACAAAGTCGAAGATCATGTTGGCCTTATGCCAGCATGGTGGTATGGTCAGAAGCCTAGTGTGGAGCTATGAACTCTCGTTATCCTACAAAGTCGAAAAGTTATACTAAGTAAATTTTTATGATTAATAGTTTCTTCAGATCTCATAATATTTTTAATCTTATTAACTGGAGAGAATAATTTTTCGTTCGTCTGTTTGTTGGTAAATTAGAATTGAAATTTATAAGATTAAAAATCGATATTTTAACAATCAAACGGTAAAACACGGAATTTAAAATTCATGCTTTACAATTCGATCAATCAAAAATCGAAATTTAAGATGTGATATTTTAAAACTCGAGGTTTAAAAAACCGATAATATAAGATTCGAAATTGAAGTCCCTGTAATATTAACATTCGAACTTCAAAACCCAATGATTTAAATTTCGAACTTAAAAACATATTATAAAAAATTCGAAATTTAGAACCTAATAACTCAAAAATCGAACTTGAAAACCATATGATCCAAATTTCGAACTTTTGAACCTGATAACTTTGAAATGTGATAAACTAGGATTTGATCCTATCAGGACAGGATGGTATTAACAGAACTGCTTCAAGTCCTGGACAAGACTGATACGGGAATAGAAGTGCTTTTTCGAGTCCTGGATAAGACTGATACAGGAATAGAGGTGCTTCAAGTCCTGAATAAGACTGATACGGGAATAGGACTGCTTCAAGTCCTGAATAAGACTGATACAGGAATAGAGGTGCTCCAAGTCCTGGATAAGACTGATACGGGAATAGGACTGCTTCAAGTCCTGGATAAGACTGATACGAGAATAGAGGTGCTTCAAGTCCTGAATAAGACTGATACAGGAATAGGACTTGTTTTTGTAATTATCATATTTCTTCAAAATGAGTCTACTAGATATTAATGGACTTTGATGGTGCTTCTTCGTGAATGCCTAGAAATGAAATCTCCCGGTGGGCAAAGAAAGTCTGCAAAAATAATTTATTATGATTGTGTGATTTTATAAACAGTGTATGCGTGTGTGTTGTGTCTGTGTGTGTGTGTGTGTGTGTGTGAGTGCAGAGTAAAACTCCCCCAAACAAAAGAGCAGCAGAGGAATCCAGTCCTTTGCGCTCATAATCCTTAGTTACGACCTGACCACCCAACATCGAAAAGGCAGGAAAAACACGATTCATCATCATGTGCTCTAGCCCCAGTTTTCTCACGGGGACTCTTCTTCTTCTTCCTCTCCTTCTTCTTCTTCCTCTTCCTCCTCTTCTTCTTCTTCTTCTTCTTCCTCGAGGCCGTGGGATTCTAGGACAACCCCCCACCTCGCCTCCAGTTACGTCATTCACTGAATGACTTATAATTCGAGCTTGAAAATCCCCAATATTCGTGACAAATTCATTTGATTCCGAAGATTCTGTGATCTCCCGTCAATTTCTTATTCTTAGTATAGCATTGGTCCTCAACCTGGTGGGGGGCGCGTCCCCCCCAGGGGGCCCGTCAGCAATTTCCATGAACTAACAACGTTAGTTTCCCAATGGTCTGCTAAAGGGGGCGTGGCAATAAAAAGTATAGGACAGTATCCCATTTGATTTCGGCAAAGGTGTTAACTGAACTTCATTTCAGCGAAAGTGTGAATTCGACTTTATATCGGTAAAGGAGTTAACACCTGATTTCGGCAAAGGTGTTGATTGAACCTGATTTCGGGCTTAACATAGCTATGTTAACTATGTTAGCACTTTCGGGCGAATGTGTTAAATATAATTGATTTTAGGCGAAAGCTGGTAACTGAGCCTGATTTCAACAAAGGTGCTGACTTAACCTGATTTCGACAATGGTTCTAAATGAAACTGATTCCGACAAAGGTTCTAACTGAAACCTGATTTCGATTAAAGGTTCTAATACAGCATGATTTCGACAAAAGGTGCTGACTGAAGCTGATTTCAACAAAAGGTTCTAACTGAGCCTGATTTCGACAAAGGTGCTGACTTAACCTGATTTCCACAATGGTTCTAAATGAACCTGATTCCGACAAAGGTTCTAACTGAAACCTGATTTCGATAAAAAAGGTTCTAATAGAGCCTGATTTCGATAAAAGGTGCTGACTGAGGCTGATTTCGACAAAGGTGTTGACTGAGTGTGATTTCGACAAAAGGTTCTAACTGAACCCGATTTCGGGCAAAGGTTCTAACTGAACCTGATTTCGAAAAAAGGTTCTAACCGAATCTGATCGACAAAGGTTCTAAATAAATTTGATTTCAGAAGGGTTCTTACTGAACCTGACTTCGCCCAAGGTTCCAGAAGGAAAACTTGGAGAAGCAACCATCTGATTTCATGATTTCGTTTCTCACAGTTTCCTTAATTATAAATATGAAATTTGTTTTTACACATTTACTCACTTTTTAGCCGACGTTGCCTCTACCTTATCAATCTTTCACTCTGCATGAATCTAAATCATAAATCATACATGTTCGCGTACACAAATGATAAGAAAATCGCAAAACTATTTTTTTAAATAAATCGAGAAAGAAGAAAAATGTGCAAACTATCTAAGCACGGAGTTATCTTATTAATCTTCCACACACACAAAATAAAATAACAAATAAAATAACTTTTAATAACCAAGAAAGAACCAAAAATGCACAAAACATCTACAGAGAGGATAGAAAATGGTCAAGCGACAATACCCAAAGTTGGAGCTTCGGAAATGGCTGAAAGTCTCAAGAAGAAGAAGATGAAGAAGACCTTCTTGGAAATAACATCATCATCATCAGGCTCCAGGTTTTAACTTTTGGTCGTCCTCTGTTGGTCCCTATATTCGGCCCAGCAGGCGGGTCCTATTTCATTTGTCAGGTATAGTTATAGTTTAGTTTGTCTTTTTTGCGTAAGATGGTCTCCTGCTTTAACTTTTTTTTTCTTGTCCGTCCGCACTTTTTCTGTCCGCCCTCGGATCTAAAAAAAACCGCTGGGTCTAGAGGGTTGCAAATTGCTATGTTGATCATCCGCCCTCCAGTCATCAAACATACCAATTTTCAACCCTCTAGCCTCAGTAGTTTTCATTTTATTCAAGGTTAAAGTGAGTTATAATCGTGCGTCTGGCATCTGTATATGACAGCGTCTCTTACAGCATTATACCGAGACCACCGGAATATAGATATCTTTTCTGTGGCCTTGATTATACGCTGTACAGAAACCTCGATTGCGCCGAAGAAATTTCTGTGCATTTTTTACTTGTTATTTCTTGGAGGTGAAGGCAGACTGTAAGCAAACGATATGAAGTTTCGAGGTTTATTTCTATCGATTCACGTCAGGTGGCGTTGCAGCGACAGATATTAATTAATAGATTAGGTGAGGATACGACTACTGTGAGGATGTGATGTCCCTCCGTAGACGTTGTTTGAGTCTAAAATTTGGGAGTAAATCTAAGTCTAAACCTGATTAGCCTTAGATTTAGAAGTACATCTAAGTCTAAATCTGATTAGACTTAGATTTGGATGTAAATATAAGTCTAATTCTGATTAGGCTTAGATTCACAAGTAAATCTAAGTCTCAATCTAATCAGACTTAAATTTATAAGTACATCGAAGTTTAAATCTGATTAGACTTATATTTAGAAGTAAATCTAAGTCCAAATCTGATTATACTTATATTTAGAACGGACGTGATCTACTCTGACATCGAAGGGGGCGTGGCAGTGTTTTACGGTCACAAACTAAGGCAAGAATAAGGCGTTTGTGAATATAACCTAAAAACCGAAATCTGAATATGATTGTGAAATTATTACCTCCCCTCCCCCCCTGAAAAAATGTTTTCGGAGAAATGGTGAAACCGGAAATGACTCAAGGATGGTGACATTATCACAGGGTGATCTGAAACGGTTAGATAAAAATGTATTTTTCTTCTGATAAACAGTATAGTGAATTAGACTAATATATCTCTGGAGATATTCAGTATTGTCAAGGCTTTCCTCACTACGGTTTTACAAGAACAACTTTGGATGATTGTTTACAAATATGGATTTCACAACTTAATGTTATAAACTGACGTTATTGTCATTGTTGTAGGCTTCGGTAAAACATCATAAATACAAAATCAAATAATGGTTTAAACAAATAAATTTCATTGCTGGCAATTATTATCCTTAGTGATTAGTACAGTAATATGTAATAACACCAAAGAATGATTTGGGACCTAACTTTTGAACCTTTTTTAATAAATGCTATTTCTTCAACATACACGAACTTTGAATCTAACTTTCATTACATTACAAATTCTATTTCTCTCTCAGATTCCCCATATTTTCCATAAAGCAAAGTTGCGCTCTCTCTCACTCTCTCTCTCTCTCTCTCTCTCTTCCTCTTCCAATCCCTTTTCCAAATCTAACTGTCATTACATTACCACTTCTTTACATACAAGATATGTGACACATGGAATAAACAGCAACAGTGTGGAAGAGTTTAAAAGAAAGCTAGACAAAATCATTAGGAGGACACTGTGAATGCACAGTAAAACTTGCTCCTAGAGATAAGTGAGCACACGATGTCTCCTCTTAGGATGGACTAACAAGTCTTTGAGACATCCTAATCCATGTAACTCCTGGTAACTCTCATATCCCGACATTTACCAAGGATAATATTCTTCCTCTCTCTCCCATTCCCTTTTCCTCCATTCTGAGCCCAAAGAAACTTTAGGGAGAAGTAAATCTCGAGAGTAATCATCTTCCAGATCCATCCCAAGATGCGGAAGACGAGAGAGGGGAAAGTTTCGAGCTGATGGAACTGGGATGTGCCGTTGCAAAGGCTATACATACCTTCGGACACAGCTGCTGCTACTACTACTACTACACACACGCACACACTTCTCTTTTTAAGGTATATACCGCAGACGATCTCCTAGGGGACTTCAGTGACACTGTTGGGATGATGGAGGTAAGATGTGCCGTTGCAAAGGGTATACACTCTCGACCCCCTACCCCACACAGCATTGCTCATTCAAGGGAGCCGTTTCAGTGGCAAATTCCGTCTACTACTACGACTACTAGATGTTGTATGGGAAGACTGGGAGATGACAGAAACATACTTAAGAGTAAATGGCTTAGCGTTTTGTAATACCAATTTAACCCAGTTTCCATGCAGAGAGAGAGAGAGAGAGAGAGAGAGAGAGAGAGAGAGAGAGAGAGAGAGAGAGAGAGAGGTGAAGGGGTGGGGACCCCGGAGAGGAGGGGTGGGAGCTGCATCCTTCTCTCTCTATTGTCCTAGTTTGGGGATCGAACGCTAGTTCCTCAATGTGAGCTGAAAAATGCTACAGAGTGCACCTCAACAAGAAGAAAAAGGAGGAGAGAGAGAGAGAGAGAGAGAGAGAGAGAGAGAGAGAGAGAGAGAGAGAGAGAGAGAGAGAGAGGGAGAAGAACCCTCTGGCTATTCATCGATAACACAATTCCCCCAACGCAACCAGAGCTGGGCCCTTTCAGTTGTATATTTCGGGGGTGCCATCTAGAGGGTCGAATTCGCCCTAATGAGTACGGAAATCAGACCTCGAGAGCCACCCGGACATTTCTCAGCTTGTGAGGTTTCATACCTCGTCGAGGTACCTCCCGTTTCGATGGTGTACGGAACCCTCTCTCTATCTATCTATCTATCTATCTATCTATCTATCTATCTATCTCCCAGCCCTAGCTGCGACCCGCAACAGTCGGGTAGAGTTTAGGTAAAAACGATTCGATGCTTGGGTCCAGAGATGCATCATACTGGAATTGAGAGAGACCTTACCTTACAGACCTTACAGTTCGTTCGGGTTGCCCCAGGTCCCTCAGTGTGAGGCGCCTCTAATGTCTACCAGAGAGTTGCTAGTACATCTTCCGGTATATTTTGCATCTTCCAATCTTGGATGGTCTGGGATGCAGTTTAGATATTTGTCGAGCTTATTCTTAAACACATCTACGCTCACTCCTGATATATTCCTCAGATGAGCTGGCAACGCATTGAATAGACGCTGCATTATCGATGCTGGTGCGTAGTGGATTAATGTTCTGTGTGCTTTCCTTATTTTTCCTGGTATAGTTTTGGGCACTATTAATCTACCTCTGCTTGCTCTTTCTGATATTTTTAGTTCCATGATATTTTCTGTTATTCCTTCTATCTGTTTCCATGCCTGAATTATCATGTAGCGTTCTCTTCTCCTTTCTAGACTATATAATTTTAAGGATTGTAGTCTTTCCCAGTAGTCTAGGTCCTTAACTTCTTCTATTCTAGCTGTAAAGGACCTTTGTACACTCTCTATTTGTGCAATATCCTTTTGATAGTGTGGGTACCATATCATATTGCAATATTCAAGTGGACTACGAACATATGTTTTATAAAGCATAATCATGTGTTTAGCTTTTCTTGTTTTGAAGTGCCGTAACAACATTCCCATTTTTGCTTTACATTTTGCCAACAGAATGGCTATTTGATCATTGCATAACATGTTCCTATTCATCATCACACCAAGGTCTTTAACTGCTTCCTTATTTGTGATTGTCTCATTATTATGTCCCCTATATGCATATAGCTTTCCTTCTCTGTCTCCATAATTTATTGATTCAAATTTATCAGAGTTAAATACCATCCTATTTACCTCTGCCCAATCATATACTTTGTTTAGGTCTCTTTGTAGAGCGTTCCTATCTTCATCACAAGTAATTTCTCTACTTATTCTTGTGTCATCAGCGAAACTACTCACTACCGAATCCTTAACATTACTGTCTATGTTCTCAATCAATAACAAACAATATTGCAGCTAGCACCGTACCTTGTGGCACACCGGATATTACCTTGGTTTCATCCGATTTCTCATCGTTTGCAATAACTATCTGTTTTCTGTTGTGTAAAAATTCTTTTAACCATCTTCCTACTTTATCTACGATATTGTGTTTTCTAATTTTCTTTGCTAATATATTATGGTCTACTTTGTCAAAAGCTTTTGCAAAGTCTAGATAAACCACATCTGTTTCATTTCCGCTTTTCATATTTTTGAATATGTTCTCACGGTGGACTAACAGTTGGGTTTGTGTACTTTTTCCGGGTACGAAACCGTGTTGTCCTATATTAAACAAATTATTTTTTATTAAATGTTTCATAATATTTTTCTTCATTACCCTTTCATACACTTTCATAATATGTGATGTTAGACTCACAGACCTATAATTACTTGCCTCTAGTCTTGATCCACTTTTGAAAGTAGGGGTGATATATGCTAATTTGTGCTCATCATAAATCTTGCCTGTATCTACACTTTGTCTTAATAATATTGCAAGTGGCTTTGCGATAGAATGAACTACTTTCTTTAACAAAATAGCAGGGACTCCATCCGGCCCTGCAGCAGCTCCATTTTTAATTTCATTAATTGCCTGCACAATATCAGCTTCATTAATTTCTATGTCAGCTAAATATTCACTATTTTCTTCCCTTACTTCTATATCATTATCTTCATTATCTATTCTAGGGGTGAATTCTCTCTTATATCGTTCTGCCAGTATGTTTGCAAATTTCCTTTTTTTCATTCGTTAATCTCCCTTCAATTCTCAGAGGGCCTATTTCTATTCTTCTTTTATTCATCTTCTTCGCATATGAGTATAATAGTTTGGGGTTTTTGCTTGATATTTAATAGGGTTTTTTCTTCCAAGTCCCGTTTTTCATTTTCTTTTGATTGTATAATCTTTTGTTCTGCATTTTCTATCTTACTTTTTAGTTCTATAACTTTCCATGCATTTTTTTCTTTTGCAAGACCTTTTTTCCACTTTTTGATTTTCTGGAACAAGATCCTTCTGTCTCTTGGTATGCATGAATGATGTTTACTTTTCTTCTTCGGTATATATTTATCCATATTTTCTCCAATATTTTATATAATATCTCCGTATTTACCCTTATGTCATCACTTACGAAAATGTTATCCCAATCTTTGTTTAATTCTTCATTAATTTCTGACCATTTTATATTTTTACTGTAGAAGTTGTATTTTCCATATCCTTCCCACTTTTTCATTTCTTGCTTATCTCTATTTTCACTTGCTTTGGAATGAACTGTTAATTCTATGACATTATGATCTGAAATACTCGCATTATAAACTATTATTTCTTTAACATAATTCATCTCGTTCACAAATACTAGGTCTAAAGTATTTTCCTTTCTTGTTGGCAGGTGATTTATTTGTTGAATGTTGTATTCTAGTAGCATATCTAATAGCTTTTCAAATTGCCTCTTATCTTCTGCACTACTATTACTCTCTTTTTTATATGTATAAGTACAACCACAGTCTCCTATTCGTTCTTTCCATTCTACGAAAGGAAAGTTGAAGTCACCAGATAGGAGAATAGTCCAGTCCTTGTGATTTCTACATATATCATCCAATTTTTCAATTATTAAGTCAAACTCTTTAGTATTAGGAGGTCTATATATTACTATGTTCATCAATTTTTCAGATTCAAATTCTACCGCTATTAGTTCACATTCTGAGTTACTATATTTCTCATATATTTTTCCTTGTTTTTTGTCTTTCCCATATATTGCGGTTCCCCCTTGATTCCTATTTTTTCTATCTGATCTATAAATTTGGAACCCTTTTATTTGATCATCATTCCCAGTCTCTTGGGAATACCAGGTTTCACTTATATTCATTATAGCTATTTTCTTTTCATTTTGGGTTAGTTCTTCTAAGTACTCTATTTTTCTTTTTGAGTTACTCGTAACTAAACCCTGCGCATTCATCACTATGATGGTTTGCGTGTTTTCTCCTTCATTTAATATTGGTAGTAATAAGGATTTTCCCATGTCTCTTTCCTGTTCTGGTATGTTGTTCTTTTTTTCATTTCCAGAAATTCTGACATTAAAAAATCCAACTTTTCCATAATATTTGATCTTCCTTCATCATAATTATTCATTTTGTGTCTGAATCTGCAATTTTCTCCGTTTCTGCAATATCCTCTTGCATAATAAATACAGTTATTATCTCTTGAGTAGAATTTCGGAGCTGATGCTTTGAAATTTTTTGCTGACACCTCTGCATATCTCATTGGTGGTTTGCTTTTCTCTTTTACCTGATATTCTTGATTTCTCTCTTTATTTGTTTCTTTCTTATTTTGGATTTTATTACTTGGT
>NC_087209.1:57033313-57038313 GCF_015104395.2 Macrobrachium nipponense
TACATACGTTTATATTATTTGGATATATATTTTTATTTCATTAAGAAGTAGTTGATTATATTTACTTTAATTCAACAGTAATTTTTTTTTTTAGATTTTCTTATACAGCAGTTTCCAAAATATTTTCTCATCTCGAAATTTAACTGTTGTTTTCTCTCTCTCTCTCTCTCTCTCCTCTCTCTCTATAAATAATATAAATATTATATATATTATTTATATTATTATATAATATATATATTTATTATCATAAATCTAATAATCTCCTCAATATATGTTTTATATATATATCATATGTTATAGATGTATATAATATAGCTAGGATATATATATAGATATAATATTAAAAATATATTATTTAAATTAAATTAATTATATGTAATTAAAAAGATAAATATTAATTATGGGATATTATATATATATGTATATATGTATATATAATAATATTATTATATTATATATATATATATATATATATACATTTATATAATATATATGACCCACCACCACCAAAGTCTGCCAATTCCCAGGCACATGACCCCCACATTGGACACACCAAATCCTTCAGAAAACGGGACCAACTCGATACGACCTCGCTCGGGATCGAATCCCGGCATCTAACTCACCGGCAGTGATGATGTACACCGCTAGTTATAAAAGAGGTATAATTTATCGTAAATCGTGAGCAATATAATGTCTCAGTCTTTGGTGCTAATATAGTTAAAAGAGATATAATTTATCATCAGGTAAACGGGATGCATCGAGGAGCGAGACACTGAAATATGGCGTTCGCGTTCCGTAGAGTTTAGGGAACTTTCCTAAAATGCAGCGTCGATAATACGCCGGTATTTTGTCCTTATTTGATAGACCCATTTTCTCGTCGTTAATGACAGTTGATTACAAAGGCGGTAAATGTATCACAAGTCATCATTAAGTATCAAAATTCTTCGGTGGTAAACTGCAGCAGCATAATGTTGGCGGGGATTGATTTTAACGAAGATGTCATTCACGGATGAACCTGGCATGTTAGCCAGTAGAATGTTTGCCATTTAAACCAGTTGAAGTTAGGAATTTGAACCAGATTAAAAGTTGACATTTAAACGAGTTGAATTTTTGCCATTAAACCAGAAGAATTTTTGCCATTTAAACCAGTTGAAGTTGGAATTTTGAACCAGATGAAGATTTGCTATTAAGACCAATAAATGTTTTGCCATTTAAACCAGTTGAAATTTGGAATTTTGAACCAGATGAAGAGTTGCCATTTAAACCAATAGAATTTTTGCAATTTCAACCAGTTGAAGTTTGGACTTTTGAACCAGATGAAGAATTGCCATTTAGACCAGTTGATGTTTTGCCATTTAAACCAGTTGATGTTTGGGATTTAAGCCAGATGAATAGTTCCCATTTACACCAGTTGAAGTTTGGAATTTCAGCCAGGTGAATAGTTGCCATTTAAACCAGTAGAAGTTTTGCCATTTAAGCAATTTGAAGTTTGGAATTTGAACCAGAAGAAGAATTGCCATTTAAACCAGTTGAAGTTTGGAATTTGAACCAGATGAAAAGTTGCCATTTAGACCTGTAAATGTTTTGCCATTTAAACCATTTGAAATTTGAAATTTGAACCAGATGAAAAGTTGTCATTTAGACCAGTAGATGTTTTGCCATTTAAACCATTTGAAGTTTGGAATTTTGAACCAGATGAAGAGTTGTCATTTAATCCAGATAAAGCATTGCCATTTAAATGAATTAAAGTGGGGCCAGTTAAGTCCATTGAAATTTTGAATCTGGACCATATGAAGCATTGCCAATTAAACCGGATAAAATTTTGCCATTTAAATCAGATGGAGTGATGTCATTTAAAGAACAAGAGAAATTGCCATTTAAACCAAATCAAGAGTTGTCATTCAAACCATTTAAAAAAAATGGAGCGTTGCCATTCAAATGAAATGAAGAGCTGTCATTTACATCAGATGAAATGATGCCATTTAAACCAGTTGAATCTTGTTATTTACACCAGATACTGAAGACATTTAAGATAATAATAATAATAATAATAATAATAATAATAATAATAATAATAATAATAATAATAATAATAATAATAATAATAATAATAATAATGGCACTATAGTACTGGCACTCAAAGGATTGAATCATGTTTACAGTTATATACGGACAGTAGGGAGCTGGGTATTTGTGTGTGTGTGTGTGTGTGTGTGTGGATGGAAGGGGGCGTGTGGGGTTGGGGGGAGGGGGGCTGGGGAGGGGACATTAAGCTGTCAGAATGAAGAGTAAGGCAATAATAACAGTCGGATCATTCTAATAGGTATTTGGGGAGCTCCAATTCATCTTCATTCTATCAATTGGTGATAGACGATGGTCTCTGGTCACGTGATCTACCGCTAAATTCGAACGAGAGAGAGAGAGAGAGAGAGAGTGAGTTTGTAAAGAAGAGATATGTATCAGTATCCAGGTAGCTGTATAAAGTGATACACAGAAATGAAATTTATAAAAAATGAGAGAGAGAGAGAGAGAGAGAGAGAATAACTATATTGTTATATGATAACAATAATAAAATTATATTGCAGAATAACAAGCAAGACTGAAGAGTGGATAAAAAAGAAAAGAATTGAAATAAGCATAAAAATGATAAAAACAAAAGTTCAGATGCGGGCTGTGGTGGGGACGGAATTGTACAAATATTTATACAGGCGTCTATATTTTAACTCTCAAGGACATCTTCGGGACTTTTGACAGAATGGAGGGTAATTTTAAACGAGAATTAACGTCACTGGTGGTTAGTAGGCTGCGGTGGGTCGTTAAATTTTAGGAAGACAGTCTCAGATTGACCGGGTATACTGGTTTAGCCTAAGCTAAGCAAGGAAGAAGTATAGGAAAATTGAAGGATAATCTTTGTTTTCACTATTAAATCTCCATCGAGAGTGAAGTCAGTTACGTATAAACGTCAGCTCATAAAACTATACTATTTCTGCTTGTTATCTATAACAATAGCTAAAGCAAAAGCAAGAAAAACAAAACAAGCAAACGACATAAGCTCGGCTGAGGCACGTGTAGTGTGTAATTCAAGCGTAGCCTTCCAACCCCCACCCCACCACCCTTCCTCAACACACAGGCAGCAGCAAAAGGGGGTTTGGGGGCCCGAGGGGATATCTGATTTTAGTGTGGGTTGAGGGGCGATTGGGACAGGGGTTGGGGGTAGCACAGAGAGAGCCCAATTTATTAGAGAACTCAAGCAATAGAAAGGGGAAGAATCAGTAGTGGGGTCCAGTGCACCATTTACGTCACTAGACCGAACCTCCACTAAGAATAACTACATAACTAATTAACTAACTAACTAAATAAATAATACATCGATAAAACAAAAACTGGAAGCAAGAGGCGATAACTAAAGCAAAAGAACGTACATAGAATGAGCGGAGAGGAGAATGTATACAAGATGTTATGTAATGGAGAATGTTGAACCTAGGCCTAGGTCAACCTCTCGCGAGAGGGTGTGTGTGGGGTGGGGGATGGGGGGGGGGGAGAGGTTTTCAGATTATGAAGTCCAGTTAATAAGGCTCACTATAATCCAAGAATCATACTGGGATGGAGTTAATAATTCATTATCACATTTTATAATTAGACGAAGACCATTTAACTTCATCACTACGATAAGGAATTTTGGGAATATATCAATGATTTATACAAATTTCAAAGTACTTATTTCCAAGATATATATCTCCCATCTATTCAATCTTTATTGTTAGTGAATTCTCCTCTACCACATTCATGTAACCCTCCATACCAACATTCCAGAGGGGTTACATGTTACAGGATTACTTGTAACAGGATTAGTTACACCTAACTCTTAAGATACAGATCTACCATTATCCGTAAAGGGGTCTGTCAATTGATACGTACCCTTTTGACACAGATCTGGCAGAATTTGCGTGCACGTGTATGTGAGATAACACTCGTATGCGCGCGAGCAAATGACATACGTACACTCGAACATACACACATATTAATGTATAGAACACCCTAAACTTGGGAATAATTTGTACTACTCAAAGGAGACCATATTCAAGCGCATGTGTCTTTCACAGGATTCGAACGCATACACTTTATACATGCATTATGGGCTCGATGCAGAAGTAAATAGTTGAATTGTCCTTTAAATACCAAGGTGAATGTTTTTATTGTACATAATTCCTGTCTACGGAGGCATAGAGCTGGCAATTTCATCTTAAATTCCCTTTACGAATAAGTTTTTCCAGCAGCAAACTCAGTCTTGCTAGCGGAGCAAGATGGCGGCGTGAGTTGCCAACTACAAGTGCACTTAACCGCTTTGAAATCGTTCGAACGCGCTTTTCGAATAGGTCTGTCTATTGGAATAGATTGAGAAACGACTCCAGAAGGAGCTAATGTAAAATATGACGGGATAATATCACGCAAATAATGCGACGAAGTTAAGGAATTCATGAAATCATCGAGATGGCAACGATCCTTGAAAAAGCGCGGGACTCTCGGTGGTCAGTAACGAAGATCCATCCAGATGTCTGTGTCTTCGTGTTCCCGCTTTATTTCGTAACATTTCACGGCATTTCATCGATCGTTTTCCGTCTCCGGCGGTCGTCGGTGGCGTCCGGAGACGCGAGAAAATCGGCGATGTCGGTAGGAAGTGGAAGAATCGTCAATAAGCGAAGAAAAAAGGACTTTTTCACCCTGTGTTTTATGGCTGCCGAACCAGCCATGTTTTGGACAACCATT
Organism: Macrobrachium nipponense; assembly: GCF_015104395.2. Classification (NCBI taxonomy): domain Eukaryota; kingdom Metazoa; phylum Arthropoda; class Malacostraca; order Decapoda; family Palaemonidae; genus Macrobrachium; species Macrobrachium nipponense. The sequence continues at coordinate 57,038,081 of NC_087209.1, forward strand.
GTGCAAACGTCTCTCAAGAGATGGTGAGTGTTATGAGACTAATGATTGTTCCCATTTTCTCATACAGGATTTCATGATATGTGAGCGAATTGTAAAACTACATGAACGATTTACCATTAAACAGGTTTGAATGTATAACACCTGCTGGCGTTCGAAGCGTCATATAGGCCTAGGCTTATGCTCTCCCTCGTTCTTGGCGCATTCAAGTCGCATTATTGTAGTGGTACTTGGCA
>NC_087209.1:57043313-57048313 GCF_015104395.2 Macrobrachium nipponense
GCTTGTTACTGCGTAATTGTGGCTGCGTGCTTCTGTACGCACAACGGATGCGGGCAGCAACATGCGTGGTGACCTAGGCAACACTTTTGAACCAGTAATTACTGACAAGTGATTCTTCCTTGGCTCTCTCTCTCTCTCTCTCTCTCTCTCTTTGTGGTGTACGAAGAGAGAAAGATAGGGGGCTCTGGTTAAACGGAGGGAGGTGTGTGTGTGTGTGTGTGTGTGTGTGTGTGTGTGTGTATGGGGTTGTTGCACTGACTGCACTTGCTGTGCTGTGCTGTGTGCAATGACCACACTTCTTCATCCTGAAGGTCTTTTGGTTTTATTTTTGTCTTTATTTTTTTCATTTGAATAAACCTTAAGAATAAAAGAATTTAGGCCAAAAGTCCATCCAAGCGCTGGGACCTATAATGAGGTCATTCAGCTCTGAAAGGGAAATTATGTTTGATAAGTGTAACAGAAGGAAAACCTTTTGCAGTTGCACTGTTCAAAAATTGTCATGCGAGGGCTAAGGAAAGTAAGGGGAAAGAAAGAGAATATGAACGGATGTGCGATAAAAGGGATGAAAGGGGTTGCAGCTATAGGGGTCGACGAGACGCTGCAAAGAACCTTAAGTAATGCCCACGGCGCATCTCGCGTCGCTGCCCCCCTACGGGACAGTTTGGAGACTTGACCTATGTTTGATGTCTGAATCTGTGTCGTCAGTGTCTAAACTCAAATTAGGATACTTCTTTGATCCCCCTAACTCGATCCAGAATCCTCATCCGATCCTCTTAAACTCAATCCCTTGATCGAACGATCTCTGTCGAAGTCGCTGAGTTGTGCCTATCTTGAGCTTTTAACAGCACGCGTTGCGTCATCGCTTGAAAACAGCTTGCTTCCAAACGTGTCCCAAAAAGGCTCGTATTTTTCCGTGTGTTTTCTTCTTATTTTATTAATTGATTCTATTTATTTCATTCAATTCTAAATCAAAGTTGCCCGTAGGGGCGGAGCCTGGATTCAGAAACTACCGGAGGGGTGATGTAGCGCCGTCAGTGCACCTCATGCGGTGCACTGTCGGCATTACTTAAGGCTCCTTATACTGTACCTCCGTTCATATCCTCTCTCTCCCATTTTACCTTCCATTCTCTCCTAACAAAATGTTTCATGGTGCAACTGAGGAGGGTTTCCCTCTTTTACATCTTTCAAACCTTTTTTTACTCTCGGTTTCCCTTTCAGCGCTGAATGACCTGGTAGGTCCCATCGCTGAATTTATATTCCGTTCCATTCTTGGATTAATATAGGCGATTTTTAAAACGGTGCTATACTCAAACACAGGCCTCAGGAAATACGAAGTATGTACGGCAAAATGCTTTTTAAAAGATGCTTTCCTCAAATGCCCGATACTTAATCAGATCAGAGAGATGTTTTTAAAGTATGTCCAGATGGCGTCCTCTTTTTTTTTTTTTTTTCTGTCCCGGAACTTGAAAGCCGTAGAAACTGCCATAATTTTCAATAATAATAATAATGAAAATTGAAGTATGATTCTGCTCCTTGTACTTAGTAGATGAGACACTCTGCCCCAAGTGTTAGGCGCAGTTATCGAAGTGGAGGTATGAATGAATGAAAGACTGGATGAATGGGCGATTTCCTGTGTGCGGATCTGTCCTTGTAATCCTCCAGCACGTGTGTTGAACGGGGAGAGAGAGAGAGAGAGAGAGAGAGAGAGAGAGAGAGAATGAATTAATGATGGGATAATGAGACAAAAAGAAATTGAATGAAAAAGAGGGAAATGCCTTGGTGAAATATTAAGAGGAGGAGAGAGAGAGAGAGAGAGAGAGAGAGAGAGAGAGAGAGAGAGAGAGAGAAATTGATTATAGGATCATGATAAAATGGGTATTGAGTGAAAGGGAAGGAAAGGTCTCGATGGATAATTTGAGAGAGAGAGAGAGGAAATTAATTTTGGGATGATAAAACAGATACACAGAGAAAAGGAAGGAAATGCCTCGATAGATTATTAGAGAGCGAGAGAGGAAATTCATAATGGATTGATGACGAAATAAATATTGAGTTAAAGAGAGGTGTATACATAGATACATACATACTAACTAATACATACCCCATATTAAAAATAATATATAATATAATTATATATATTATATATATTTATTATATATTATATAATATTTATATTTAATATATATATATATATACTACATACATAACATACATTACTAATATATATATAATATATATATATATAAATATATTATATATATATATATATATATATATATATTTATATATATATATATATATACATACATACATACATGCATACATATACGTACCCTACTATAATGGGCGCTATGTCTGTCGTCCGTCTGTCATTCACTCACGGCCAAACTGCTGGTCCGATGGGCATGAAACTTGGCAGGGTTATAGTGGGGACCCTTAAGATGGTTTATGATGGGGTGTCATCCTACCCACCCTCCCTAATTTGCTAGTATATATAATTTTGCGAGTATACGGCTAGTGCACTTGCAAGGTATCTGATGAGAAACAATTTCGTCATTCTCCAATTCAACTCCTTATTTTACTTTTATTTATTTTTTTTTAAATGTTGTGATGACACAATACAACGGAGTCATCGCCTCTGCACAGCGTTTCCTACGCCAACCGAATCACAGATGTAGTATAGGTATTCCGCGATTAACTCTTAAGAAGGAAACCGCTTAAATGTACATTGAAAAGAAGCTGGGGGTTCAAGGATGTCATTCCCCACCCCTCCTCCTCCTCCTCCTCCTCCTCGGCAGCTTCATCTCCCTTTATTCAGACGGACGGACGGATTACCTCGACTCATGGTTGTGATCTCGTCTAATAATTGATTTAAATCTATTTCAGTACTCTCTCTCTCTCTCTCTGTTGCGTACCAACGCGAGATATTAACCGAAGGCTTTTCAATACTGTTGATTTGCAACAGGATCTCTGCATATCCGTTTATATCTGATTCAGATCAACAAAAATACTCTCTCTCTCTCTCTCTCTCTCTCTCTCCTATAAATTTCATGTGCATCACTTCATGTATTTACTGTTTGTCTCTCTCCATCCTTGGCTGTTCAAACTGTTGACTTTCAACAAGTTTGTTATCGCGAGAGAGAGAGAGAGAGAGAGAGAGAGAGAGAGAGAGAGAGAGAGAGAGAGAGAGAGAGCCATTTTCCAAAGAAAACAGTCTATGTAAAGGATGCCCCCTCAGTCTATTTCTGATCTACTTAGACACCCATTTACACAAGGACACAATATCGCGTAGATTTCCACAGTTTTATTTCATTCTTTAATGCAGTGATTTAACGTCGGCTCCATTATTCAGTGTTCTACATAAATAAAAAAATGAAAAAAAAAAAATAGCCAGTGAAAAATAAGTAAAATATGTTCATGAGAATGTACCCATATTTGAATAAGAAGTCATGTCGACGCGACTGCTGCCTTTCAAGAAATTAAACCTGGCTTAAGATGGCTTTAACAGCAGACGAAGACTTCGTGTGAACACCGACTGCATTTTCGAGCAATACTGTCTAGTGTATAGGTTCATGGAGCTTGTTGCACCTTTTCATTATTTGCAATAACATGATAAACATTTACGTAGTGTTCAGAAGTTCGTATCGAACATTCTGTACTGGAAGGCGCCATTTCCACTTTTTTTTTTTTTAAACGCGCTGTTGTTAGGAGCAGAGGGCCATGTTGTCATATGCCAGCTTATTAAGAAAACAGCAAGAGTATCCACTTTTGGAAAACAAGATTTTTTTCATATAAATAGCTGTAAAAATATTTAATTCACAAATACTCATGAAAACAAGGTTTACTACGTTTTGTACAGAAGAACAAAAATATTGGGAGACTGTGGAAGGAATTCGGTCTTTTGAGGGATACAACGACGCGCTGGATTGAATCGGAGGAGGGGGTCGAAGAGCTTAGTCTCCTGGGAAGTAAGAGTAAATATGAGTATTCCAGGAGTTCAGTAATTTTGGCGTTGACGGTAAATATCCACAGCCGACGTCATTAAGGCTACTTCTATCTCGCTTGTGATTGGTCGATGCTTTTGAATCGTAACTTCTGGTTGGTTGGTGAGCATCGTGATTTTCCGCCAATTACAGTTGAGGATTTAAATACTGGATGAATTTGACAGTTCACAGTTGCATTTCGCCAAGAGTTCAGTTTTTAGTATTGCGTTTTTTTTTCAACTGCCCGTGTGAAAACTGAAGGGTTGTCCTTGTGTGCAACAACCGGCGGGTGGGCCTTGGGCATGTTGTACGAAGCCTAAATTGAAACGTGTGTTCGTTGTGTGCAACCTCATGTGACCAACATGTGGGTGGGCCTTGGGTATGTTGACTCTTCACGATCCCTTCTGACCTTACTCAGGGCACTGGTTCATAAATGCGTTGTGATAAATGCTCCCCCCCCCCCCTCTCTCTCTCTCTCTCTCTCTCTCTCTCTCTCTCTCTCTCTCTCTCTCTCTCTCTCTCAGGAATTTATGTTTCTTTTTGTGAAATTATGATCGAAAGTTTAGTTTACCTTCACTCGCGTTGAAAGATTGAATGTTCAATAACATTAATGCAAACGCTTTCATACTAATAATTAAAAAAAATATTAACCACTTTCACCAGATGTATATTTTACTCACGTTTTTATTTGTTTATTTATTATTTTTTTTATTTATCGTTTTTTTTTATAATTGATCTCTTTCTGTGTTTCCCACTACCTTCTGTTACTTCTTACCGAATGAACACATTAATATTCTTTGGAGGCTGAATTTCAAGTCAGTGGCTTTGTGGTGGACTTGTTCAAAGTGAATAGGGTTCATCCTCTGAATAATAATAATAATAATAATAATAATAATAATAATAATAATAATAATAATAATAATAATAATAATAATAATAATAATATGTATGCATGTACCAATACATACGGGGACCACGCGTTTTAAACGGGTTTAGTCTTTGGATACATTTTCCATTGAA
>NC_087209.1:57053313-57058313 GCF_015104395.2 Macrobrachium nipponense
AGTGCTGGGCACCGGTTAGATATGTATTTTTGTGTGGTGTGTGTGAGAGAGAGAGAGAGAGAGAGAGAGAGAGAGAGAGAGAGAGAGAGAGAGAGAATAATGACCAAGAATATTCCAATAACGATGACCGAAAGGGAGAGTTCAGCATATTGAAGAAGGAGAGAGAGAGAGAGAGAGAAAGAGAGAGAGAGAATCACAAGGATTAGGATGTCTCAAAGACCGAACATGTCTCCGAGGAGACATCATGTGCTTTGCTATCTCAAGGAGGAGGTTAACCATCCATTCGCAGTGTCCTAATGATTTTGTCTAGCTTTCTCTTGAACTCCTCCACAATGTTACTGTTTATAACTTCTGGAGGCAGTTTACTCCATGTGTCACTTATCTTGTATGTGAAGAAGTTCCCACGATGGGATGTGTTATATCTCTTCAGCTCTAGTTTCCATTCATTACTTGATGGTTTTCGTTTAATGTGAAGAGGTTAATGACCAAGAATATTTCCATAACGGGGAAGAGAGAGAGAGAGAGAGAGAGATGGTGACGATCATTACATACTTTCGCAAAACGTGACGGTCCTTCATACCCTCACAGAACACGCGCGACAAAACACGCGCGTGTGCCCGCGCGCACGTACGATCAAGGCTTGGTGGAGAGGGGTTGGGATGTGGGGGGATTTGGGGGCGATAAGGAAGGGGGGGGGGGGGGGGGGTGGGGGGGGGGGGATGGACTGCTGTGGAAGCCACGGTGCAAGTATGATGACGCGGATGTCAGTCTAAATGGGGCCGGCCATTGTGTGTGTGTGTGTGTGTGTTTGTGTGTGTGCATGTGTTTGTGCGTGCATGTGTGTAAGAGAGAGGCCCACCTGCAACGTAGCAGCATCACGCCATTGCTAAGGTCACGTCCACAGTAACAGCTGACGTCATAAATTGCTCTGGAAAGAGAGAGAGAGCGAGAGAGAAAGAGGGAGAGAGAGAGAGAACGACAGTAAGAGAGAGATAGAGAGAGAAAATAAAAGGGTCTAACGGAAGGGGCACATCAACACTCAGACAGACATCGGACGATGGGTGGGGATTCCCTCATACATCCCCACCATCCTCCTCCCTCCCTCCCTCCCTCTTCATGTCACTTTTTTTTTTCTGCATCCAATGCAAACATCTGTTTACTTTGGTATGGTTGGGCAGACCCTGGGATTTTATTTTATCTGACGTTTATTTATTTATTTATTTATCTACTTATGTATTAATTAATTAAGTAATTAATTAATTAAATTATTTATTAAAATCTCGGCAGATTTGACTTCGAATTCCATCTTGGAAGGAGAATATTTTATATATATATATATATAGATATATATATATATATATATATATATATGTATATCCATCTGGGTTGAATTCAAGGCTTATGCAGTCAGATTCATACACATATACATGGAAGATGGAAGTATGGTTCGGCTGCATGTATGAATCTGTCTCATATTTATATATATACATACATATATTTATATATATGTGTATACATATATATTAATATATATATATATATATATATATATATATATATATATATATATATATAGTATATATATATATATTATATATACATGTATGTGTATCTATCTGTCTATCTATACACACACACACACACACACATATACGTATATATATATATATATATATATATATATATATATATATATATATATATATATATATATTTCTTGGCGGAGCACGATTTAAGCAAAACCACAAACTATATATATATATATATATTAGAAGATAATCAAATTCTCGAAAATGTATTGATTTAGTGTACTGAGTACAGAAAAAAAAAAATATGCTTCATAGATCGGAATGGGAGAAACTATGGTTTATTGTCTATGAGATAATCGTTACTGACATGAAATATTAAATGAAAAAAAAACAAGAAATTAATAGCAAGATTTTCCTTTGATTTACCTTAATTCTGTCAAGCTAGAATATGCTCTCGAATAAGTCAAATGAATATGCATATAAATAGATATTAAAAATGCTTAAATCACGAGAACTAATGCATGAAGCCATAGACTGCAAACAGCGTTTGTTGACGAATAAACAAAGCAATTAAAAATATTGAAAAAAAGGTAAATCAATCAACATTTGTTTACGAATAAACAAATAAATTATAAAACATTAACAAAGGCAAATCACGATGCTAAAGCCCGTAAACAACACCTTCGTCAACACAAATGATGAAAAATATTGAAAAAGGGGTAAATCATAAGTCGAAGATTTAACACGTTTACGAAAACAAACTTTAAAAAAAAAATAAAATAAAAGAACATTAAAAACTACGGTATATTACGACGCCAAAGACTGCAAAGAACATTTGTTTACAATGAACAAATAGATGAAAAACATAAAACAATAGAGCTACTACTGCCTGATGCTATACCCCCTAACAACACCTGCTTAATGAACGGCTAACAACTCTTATTAAAGGCCCATTCGTGGTCAACATTTGTCCCGGGTTGGATTTAGATCCCATGGCTTTTAATTTTTTTATTTTTTATTTATTTATTTTTTTTTTTGCAAAGACTTTCTGTCGCGGTGAATGTCTGTCCCGTGTAGCAAATGACATTTGGGGGAAGAGGCTCTTGCATATCAAGTGCTCTGCTGTGTCGACTTGTATTTGCTCTGTATAATGACTCATTTTTTTTTATTTTGTCGAACGCCAAAGATTTATATATATATATACATTATATATATACATATATATATATATATATTATATATATATATATATATATTATATATATATATATATATATATATATATCTGAAAAATAAAACCGTCTCCCCTAAACAGGGGTGGCTTTAGAGTAAAACTGCACCTGAGTCACTGTCACAATATAATACTTTAACTTCTGAATTATGGGTGAACTCCGTAAGCAGTAAAACGTCCATAATATAGTTACTTCACACACGCACACATATATTTGGTTTCTTGAAAATGTCAAGCTCATATCACAAACTAACAGTATTAACCAGTGGTTTCATGAAAGTATATAAAAAGTAAATAAAAAGCCCCATAAATAATAGAACAACAGCAGCGATTTTGTAACTTCAATTTACTTAAAAAATTTTTTTTTTCGTCTTCCGAGGCAACTGTAAAAGGCTCGGCAGAGCACCGTTTCGGTTATTTGTAACAAGGTCTAGAGGTGTATAATCAACAGAAAATCTAAGAACACGAATGCCTATGCAAAGTGGTCATGACATTATCAAGAACTGACACTTCCCCCATTATCAAGAATGCCTGGGTCCGAAATGATTTAAAAGCACGTTCCGTCAAGACTCGAGCAATGCACACACGAACACCCACCCACCGATTGAAAGAAAGAGAAGAGAGAGAGAGAGAGATTTTCGTTCACAATATTCACAGAGGTTAGTCTTGAATTTATATAAAAGAGAGAGATGATATTCTTTTTGTTCACAATATTCACAATGGTTAATCTTGAATTTATACAGAGAGAGAGAGAGAGAGAGAGAGAGAGAGAGAGAGAATATTCTTTTTGCTCATAATATTCACAAAGGTTAATCTTGACTTTATACAAAGAGAGAGAAAGAATTATTATCGTTTAAATTCACAAAGGTTAATCTTGAATGTATATAGTAAAGAGAGAGAGAGAGAGAGAGAGAGAATACAATCCTTTAGCCCCTCTTTAATTAAAGCCTCAAGGATTCTCAAAGGTGAATATGACTCATTATACCCACAGAGCCACCCCTCCGAGTTGTAGTTATTATAATGAGTAGGCCATTCATATATTCCATTATCACGTAGGGTAAAATTTTTAATCTAATGTAGGCTACTGAAAGTCTCTTAAGTTTTTATAAGGATATGTATGCATAGATTATGCTTTATGTATATATATATATATATATATATATATATATATATATATAGTATATATATATATATATATATATATATATATATATATATATATATAAACTATAATTTACAAAGACGATGAAGTCAGTTAGTCCTGGAAAGCTCGTAGCTTTTCCTGAATAAATATATCTCCACTAGATACCATCCAGTTCAAATGAGGTCCTGTTATGAATATTATATATACAAAACTGTACATTAAAGTTTTATGTTCATATTCTGAGATCCGCGCGTGAGATTTCGAAAGTGAATCCTATCATAGGCTCATCATTATCATCATCATTATCAACATCATCATGGTAATGATCATGATGGTGAATATCCTTCGAGCAGAACTCAGGTTATGAAAAACAAATTTAATGGCAGGCAATTTTTTTTTTATATTTTTATCCTCTTGACTATTTCTTCTGTTACCGTTTTTTTCGTATTTTTGTCGTCTGACTGACAGACTGCGAGAGAGAGAGAGTTACAAGGATTAGGATGTCTCAAAGACTTGTTAGTCCATCCTAAGAGGAGACATCGTGTGCTCACTTATCTGTAGGAGCAGGTTTTACTGTGCATTCACAGTGTCCTAATGAATTTGTCTAGCTTTCTTTTAAACTTTTCCACACTGTTGCTGTTTACAATTTATGGTGGCAGCTTATTCCACGAGAGAGAGAGAGAGAGAGAGAGAGAGAGAGAGAGAGAGAGAGAGAGAGAGTCCAGAACTTGCAAAACGTGACTCAGGATGTCTTACTTAAGACCATGAAGCGGAAGGCTGTGTGCGGCGGTGCGGCACTATGCATAGAAGAGAGAGAGAGAGAGAGAGAGAGAGAGAGAGAGAGAGAGAGGTAAGTTGCCTAGCATCGCACGTTACGGGAGAGGCTTTAGTTCTTCGCGCCCTTCGGGTAATAGTTGCATGACAATGGTCGTCGTCATGCATTTGACAAGTACTATATACAGAAAATTTTGTTTGGTGCGGTTATAAGGATGATTTATTATTGTAATATTAAAATAATTGAAAAAATATTCAGCAGGAAAACCTCAAAGCAGTCGCACTGTGAATCAACTGTTAGGAGAGGATGGGGGAGGGTAAG
>NC_087209.1:57060813-57068313 GCF_015104395.2 Macrobrachium nipponense
TATATATATATATATATATATATATATATATATATATATATATATATATATATATAAAAGGGAAACTACAATAATTCCCAATGACAGTCAGAATTATTTGAGTGAAAGTTCATCCTTTTATTTTTCATTATCATCATTCTTTTGGAGAGTGAAAATGCATTTTTTTTATTATTCACTATCATTTTTTTCACATACGTGAATGTAATCATCAGTAATTATCGTCATTAATTTATATAACCACTTCCGTCTACCTCATACTATAAATCACGCGACGTACAATTTACTGACTAATTGAAGCACCTTCATTCGCGCCAGTCTCGGCCTCTCTTTCGTTGAAAAAGAAAAACTGACAGAAAGAAGGAAGAAGGAAAGGAAGAAAAGAAAGAGAAAAATAAGGGATAATGGAGGAGATGGAATCAATCTTATCCTCCTCCGAAAAGTAGCAGAGGAATAAAGCTGGGAATGAGTCAATTTTATTGTTCGCGGAAAAAGTCAAAATAAATGAATAAATAAATAAATCGTCCGGAAATGAGATCAATTCTCCATTGATTACATGATGCATACTTTCAGGAAAAAAAAAAAATGGTCAAAAACGACGTGAGACGTCGGTCTGAAAACCGAGCCATAATGACATAGTGCCGTTCGACATTTAATGAGATACATTTCGTTTAAGTGAAAGTGAAAGTGTGATCTCTTATAAAGCTTTCGGTAAATTAGGGGGTCGATTTTGAATTCAAATTGTGGAACAAATCAAGATATTCATAATACTCTTGTAATGGTCGACGTTTATCGAGATGTTTTTTTTAAATTATTAAAATAAATACAAATAACTAGAGAGAGAGAGAGAGAGAGAGAGAGAGAGAGAGAGAGAGAGAGAGAGAGTACTTCCGTTATCATTCCCACTTGGACAAAGAAAACTTCATAATTCACAAGTTCCTCATTATTTTTTTAACATAAAATAGGGCACTCCCTCAAGCATTACTTACCCCCACTCCCCCCTCCCCCGCCCCCTTAAAGACCCGCACTTTGCAAGTTCCTGGGCAGTGGCAACAGGAAGTAATTCCTTGAGTTCATTCATTTTGCCTGAAAGCTGATGCCGACGAGTGTCGTCATTCCTCAGACAAAGATTCTCTCTCTCTCTCTCCTCTCTCTCTCTCTCTCTCTCTCTCTCTATCGTTTCTGACTCCTTCCCTCTGCTGCCTCTCTCTCTCTCTCTCTCTCTCTCTCTCTCTCTCTCTCTCTCTCAAGAAAACTTACAAGCGTAGTAGTTTGGATAAGTCGTTTAGGAGGAGATTAAATTTAATATCTAGTTATTATGAGATTTACATTTTTTCAAAGTTTGTTTTTTTTTTTTTTTTTCAAAGAAGTCGAGGGAACTCATTTCTCTACCCTAGGATTTTCTATTATCCAGCTCTCTCTCTCTTCTCTCTCTCTCTCTCTCTCTCTCTCTCTCTCTCTCTCTCAAGTTTCGTCTGTGCAAGAGAAGGAAACACGAAACTAAAATGCCATTCTTACCGACAACCCAACGAAGCAAACAAGATATTATGATATTGAGCTAAAATATACAAAGCCAATTTCTCTCCACGTAATGACTGTACCTTTACCGATATTAGAGTTTCATAACATTTGGTTGACGAAGGAAAAGGTTTTGCAAGTTTATTTTATTTTATTTTATTTTATTTTTTTGTTTATATCCGCGTCAAATGCCTTGTGCTACGTTGAGTTCACTTATGGAAGTGGTAAGCCATGATACTACCTGTTTTGTCTGATGTAAAGTCATTTAGGTCACCATGTATTAAATTATATATATAAATATTTATAAATTTATAATTTTAACACTCGGTTTTAAAGTTTAAGGACTATATTTCGGTTGGCTGACTCCCAGTACTCGATAGGGTGGGAGTTAGTCCACCGAAATATAATATGTAGTCCTTAGATTTAAACCAGAGTGTTTTAATGGGCCTTTTATACTTGAGACGTATCGTGTTTTAGCAGAAGAATTTTTTTACACATATATAATATATAATTTATATGTATATACATTTATGTATGCACACATATATATATATATATATATATATATATATATATATATATATATATATATATGCCACAAAGGAAAAATAAAAGAAGGAGGATCTACGAGACCTTCCGACGTTAAACGTCCTTTACTGAGCAGAAACTGACATAAATGCGGCAAAAGACAAGAAGATTCGTATCACTGACAGATAGGGATTATAAAGAGATCAGTACCTAGAATCCGACACACCTGGAAGATGAGAAACCTTCCCAAACAAGCATAAACAATGGGTGCAATTAAAGGTTTAAGACAATCATCTCAGATACAAGGACAAGACAATTAAAGGATTATAGGTGACAGCTATTCAGAACTTGGTAAACAATGGTGAATTTTATCAACAAATATTTGGCATGGCAATGGGAAATCCTTTATCACCACTACTCTCAAACCTGTACATGGAATTCTTTGAAAAATGCTACTTACCTAATATCATTTATATTCCTGTAAAGTGGTATCGTTATGTTGATGATATCTTAGCTGTTCTTCCTGTCGGTATTGATGTAAATGATTTACTCTCTAAATTAAATAACCAGGTACCATTGATTAAGTTTACTCTAGAATTAGAAAAAGACAATTGCCTCCCTTTCTTAGATGTTTTGATACATAGAGAACCATTTCAATGTAAATTCAGTATTTGTAGGAAACCGGCCAACAACTTAACTTATGTTCATTTCTTCTCAGGCCACCATCTTAACATAAAAATATCAATTTTTTCCTCTATGTTTTTACGAGCATTGCGTATTGTCAGTCCACAATATTTGGATCAAGAAATTGAATACATAAGAAAAATAGGGAAAGATTTATGCTATCCTTCACATATATTAGATATTTGTTATAATAAAGCCCACAAAAAGTTTTATAGTGTAAGTAACACGCAGAAAGAAAATTCTAAGAACATTCTCAGTTTGCCTTATTTTAACGGATTTGAAACCATTAAATCATTGTTAAAAGCGTTTAATGTCAACCCCGATTTTTCCTATAATAACACACTAAAAGGAATGTTAATAAAAAATGGCCCCAGAGAAAGCAACAACATAATATATAAAATTCCATGTATGGATTGTCCCTTATTTTATCTCGGACAGTCTAGCCAAGGCCTAGAAGTAAGGCTAAGCCAGCATAAATATTCTGTAAAAATTGGGCAAACATCTAATGCAATATTCATTCATTTAAGTGAAAACAACCACCGAATAAATTGGGTTGGTAGTTCAGTAATTGCAAGGTCAAGAGATGTTGAGATGATTGTCTTAAACCTTTAATTGCACCCATTGTTTATGCTTGTTTGGGAAGGTTTCTCATCTTCCAGGTGTGTCGGATTCTAGGTACTAATCTCTTTATAATCCCTATCTGTCAGTTATACGAATCTTCTTGTAGTGTCTTTTGCCGCATTTATGTCAGTTTCTGCTCAGTAAAGGACGTTTAACGTCGAAAGGTCTCGCAGATCCTCCTTCGTTTATTTTTCCTTCGTGGCATATATCTTTATTTATGGATTTATCATGTTTCTAACTTTCGTGATTCAGTTATACATACACACACACACACACACACACACATATATATATATATATATAATATATATATATATATATATATATATATATATATATATAAAGTTTACTTTATAAAACAAACCAATGACTAGGTTGAAAGTCGAAAGTCGAAATTCGGCAGGTATTTATGAGCCCATCATGAATGAACATTGGCGCGTGATTAGATTTACTTATGACAAATAAAAAAAAAATCGCCGAATCCACTCACAGCCAGTGTCGAATGAAGAGGGTCGACGCAGTCGAATATATACATATATATCTTTGCGAATAAAGTATCGAGGCTTAATTGAAGTGCTAAATGTTGACCTCTAACGACGCCATGGTGCCTCGGTTGATATATACGGGTCTTAAATACCAGAAATTTGGCTCTGAGAGGTCCGGATCTTCACGCCCGCATTTTTTTGGGGGCATGATTCTCGCCGTATGTCACCTTGGGTCTCTATAAAATGCCATTTAGTTTGCTGGGTTATTGATTTTTATTATTTGTTACCTGTTGTTACGCTTACGGATATACACTCACTCACATTATGTGCATACATTATTACTTTTTATTTTTCCGTACATTTATGTTTATGGTCGTGTACGTGGGTATTCGCTCGGGATTGGTTGTCAATTATTTTGATAAGTATATTTATACACATATTTATATATACATACATACACACACACACACACACACACACATATATATATATATATATATATATAATATAAATATATATATATATATATATATATTATACTATATATATATATATATATATATATATATATTTACAACAGAATTCCATCTAATAAAAGGAGCCCATAAAAAAAATCATATATATAGAGAGAAAATACTATATTTTAGAGAATGCTGTCTCTCTCTTCATGTAAATCTACCTGAAGAGAGAGACAACAGTCTCTGAAATATAGTATTTCTCTATATATTTTGGCGTTTTTACCTGCTAATTCTATTATATATAATAATATAAATATATAAAAGTATTATATAATATATAATATTAATAATATATATATTATATATAGATATATATGCATATATATATATATATATATATATATATATATATATATATATATATATATATATGAATTAATACACATCGAACCGTGATCCATTTTATATATCAATTCAAGCTACAAATGTCCTTAATATCTAAATTCACTTTACCTCCCAAATGATATATTTTCATATATGTACCGAAGGGGAATTTTTAATTGATAATAATTTCGTCCCCCCATGGGATCGAACCACCGTCCAAGTGGACGGGGACGAAATCAGGACAGTCAGTGACGCTATCCAATCAGCCAACAGAGACGCTATAATAAGTTTCATATCGATTCTGACCTTACAAATCACCCTCGATCTGGATGCTTTCTGTAATTGAATCGATTATGGAAACCCCGTCTACCATGTTGGCCAATTCGAGCGTTTGACAGCACGTAGCCTTTTGTTATGAATAATTATCACATCGAACCGTGATCCATTTATATATCAATTCAAGCTACAAATGTCCTTTAATATCTAAATTCACTTTACCTCCCAAATGATATATTTTCATATATTGTACCGAAGGGGAATTTTTTATTGATAATAATTTCGTCCCACCCCCATGGATCGAACCACCGTCCAAGTGGACGGGGACGATAATCAGGACAGTCAGTGACGCTATCCAATCAGCCAACAGAGACGCTATATAAGTTCATATCGATTCTGAACCTTACAAATCACCCTCGATCTGGATGCTTTCGTATTAGAATCGATATGGACCCCCGTCTACCATGTTTGGCCAATTCGGCGTTTGACAGCACGTAGCCTTTTGTTATGAATAATTATCACATCGAACCGGGATCCATTTATATATCAAATTCAAGCTACAAATGTCCTTTAAATATCTAATTCACTTTACCTCCCAAATGATATATTTTCATATATGTAACCGAAGGGGGAATTTTTAATTGTAATAATTTCGTCCCCCCATGGATCGAACACCGATCAAGTGGACGGGGACGAAATCAGGATAGTCAGTGACGCTATCCAATCAGCCAACAGAGACGCTATATAAGTTCATATCGATTCTGACCTTACAAATCACCCTCGATCTGGATGCTTTCATAATTAGAATCGATATCCCCCGATTAATTTGACGTCCTACCATGTGGCCAATTCGAGCGTTTACAGCACGTACCTTTTGTTATGAATGATTATCAACATCGAGACCGTGATCCATGATATTATCAATTCAAGCTAACAAATTTGTCCCTATCTAAATCTTTCATTCAACTCCCAAATGAAATATATTTTTCATATATGTACCGAAGGGGAATTTTTTAATTGATAATAATTTCGTCCCCCATGGGATCGAACCACCGTCCAGTGGACGGGGACGAAATCAGGACAGTCATGACGCTATCCAATCAGCCAACAGAGACGCTATATAAGTTCATATCGATTCTGACCTTACAAATCACCCTCGATCTGGATGCTTTCGTATTAGAATCGATATGGAACCCCGTCTACCATGTTGGCCAATTCGAGCGTTTGACAGCACGTAGCATTTTGTTATGAAATAATTATCACATCGAACCGTGATCCATTTATATATCAATTCAAGCTAACAAATGTCCTTTAAATACTCTAAATTCACTTTACCTCCCCAAAATGATATAAAAATTTTTTTTTCATATATGTACCGAAGGGGAATTTTTTTAATTGTAATAATTTTCGTCCCCATGGGATCGAACCACCGTCCAAGTGACGGGGACGAAATCAGGACAGTCAGTGACGCTATCCAATCAGCCCCCCCCCCCCCCCAACAGAGACGCTATAATAAGTTCATATCGATTCTGTCACCTTACAAATCACCCCTCGATATGATGCTTTCGTAATTAGAATCGATATGGAACCCCGTCTACCATGTTTGCTCATTCGAGCCCGTTTTGACAGCACTCAGCATTTTGGAATGAATATTTTCTACATCGAACGTGTCCATTTATATATCAATTCAGCTACAAATGTCCTTTAATATCTAATTCACTTTACTCCCAAATGATATACTTTTCATATCCTGTACCGAAGGGGAATTTTTCTAATTGATAACCAAATCCCAAATGTTTTTCCCCCCATGGGATCCGCATACCACCCGTCTCCCCAATGGACGGGGACCCGAAATCACCGGAAACAGTCAGTAAACGCTATCCAATCAGCCAACAGAGACGCTATATAAGTTCAATATCGATTCTGACCTTACAAATCCCCTCGATCTGGATGCTTTCGTAATTAGACTCGATATGGAACCCGTCTACCATGTTGGCCATTTCGAGCGTTTGACAGCACGTAGCCTTTTGTTATGAATTTAATTCAACCATCCGAAACCCCGGGTGAATCAAATTGTATATAACCAATTCAAGCGAAATAATTTTTATCACACCCTCGAACCGTTTGTGATCCATTTATCCTATTCAATTCAAGCTACAATGTCCTTTTAATATCTAAATTCACTTTACCTCCCAAATGATGATATTTTCATATATGTACCGAAGGGGAATTTTTTTAATTGATAATAATTTCGTCTCCCCATGGGATCGAACCACCGTCCAAGTGGACGGGGACGAATCAGGACAGTCAAGTGACGCTATCCATCAGCCACAGAGACGCTATATAAGTTTCATATCGATTCTGACCTTACAAATCACCCTCGATCTGGATGCTTTCGTAATTAGAATCGATATGGAACCCGTCTACCATGTTGGCCAATCGAGCGTTTGACAGGCACGTAGCCTTTTTGTTAGAATTAATTATCACATCGAACCGGTGATCCATTTTATATCAATTCAAGCTACAAATGTCTTTAATATCTAAATTCA
>NC_087209.1:57070813-57073313 GCF_015104395.2 Macrobrachium nipponense
CTCTCTCTCTCTCTCTCTCTCTCTCTCCTTTGAAACATTTCTACTGTCAATTTCCCTTTCAGCGGTGAATGTCCTCATCATGGGTCCTTGGTCTTTGGCCTCAATTCTATGTTCCTTTCCAGCAAGACACAGACCCGAGGAGAGACATGAGCGATGCACATTGCGGGAAAAAATACTCGTCTTATTTTGCTGTGAGCGTTTTATAGTTCTTCCGGTCACCACGAGGATTCTTTCCCTTTAAATGGCTTACAGAATCTGGAGGAGTGTAGCTGGAAGGGTATTATGTTAGTTCCAGTTTCAGCCCTGTAAAAACAGAAATACGGGAAATAGTAAGTGAGTCCTTAGGATTTCAAATGAACATCTATTTGCGAGGGTTTTTCCACGAAATACGCGACGGACGTCGCGCCAGCCTCTTGTTGAAAGGGAGGCTATGGAATCGGAATTGAAATATAAAATTGAGGCCAAAGGGCAACTGCTGGGACCTATGTCATTTAGTGCTTTTAGGAAGATTGAGGGTAAAGGAGGTTTGAAAGGTGTAACAGGAGGAAAACCTCAAAGCAGTTGTGCTTTGAAACAATTGTTAGGAGAGGGTTGAGGAAAGTAAGATGGAAGACAGAGAATATGAACGGAGTTACAGTCAAAGGAATGAAAGGATTTACAGCAAGGCGCCTAAGGAAGAGATGCTGTAAAGAACCTTAAGTAATTCCTGCAGAGCACTGCTTGAGGTGCACTCATAGAAATCAGGATCGAGTAGAGTATTCCAAAGCTGGGCTGTTAACGGATAGAAACAGTTACCGATATAAACAGAGTTGCTGTAAATGCAAAGTTAAAAAAAAGAGTTTTTGGGCTTCGAATTGACACAAAGAGATTTACACAATTCCGAGTGACCTTTGCCAAGTTCAAGGAAATGATCTGGACACGCAGAACAGTTTCTAGGAAGGTAACTGTGCCATCGACTACGCATGCGCAGAGCATCTTTCGATCAAACATTGATTGATCTCATTCTCGACTTCGCATGCGCAGATAATCCCGTGAATAGAGGTTAAACTCATTCCGGTTTTGACGTTTAAGGAAGGTATCCGTCAAGGACACGTCAGCTTCTGGGTAATATATTTTTTATTTTATTTTATTTGTAGTGTGAAAGCAAGCGTATGTATACGAAAGCCAAAGAATCCAAACTTCGCACACGTGTGAGTGAAATCAAAGGTGAAAAGGGCCTATTTCTCAATTCGTCCATGTTTTAAGGAACTGGCGTATCCCATTTTTTTTTTCCTTCAAAATTTTGAGTTTTTCGTTCAAAGTGTCTCAGTTTTTGATACTCTGTAACATATGAAAATTTCAGCTGTGTGCGTTGTCACATTTTCCACCCAAAAGATGAGCTAATTAGAAGCTCTGAATGATATCGAAATCTTCGTAGCCCATTTTTATCAGAATGAGGAATAATGGCTTATACCAGTTCGTCAAACTAAGCACGATTTTACTAGGAAATCTATGGAAGTAAGATTTATAAAAGAAGAGTAATCTGCAATTACATGGTAACAGCATATTATTATGCAAAAGCAATTTCCGTTTTTAGATAGACTACGAGCAGTTTTTTTTTTTGAGTTATTCTTCCATTCAGTAGCGTAAAATCGTCCCAGAAATGGTTCAAAGGACAATGATGAGTTGGTACTTTGACAATTCAAATAGGAAAATTCATCTTGAGCTGAGACGCGTGGCCATCGGAATGCAAGAAAAAGCTTTGCTCTCTTGTGTCACGTACTTACTTAGCCAGTGGCCTGAGGCTGTGTCACTTAGTGATTTGAGTCCAAAAGTCTACACCAGGCCGCTTTTACTTTTCGTCACTTTGCAAAACTTGGGGGTCATTTTGAGGGAAGAAGGGCCTTTGGTGGCACGAGACCAATTTCATTTTAAACTAACCAACCTGCCCTGACCAGACACAGGGGTCTGATTGAAAGAACGGTCTTATAATACTGTTATTCACTCTTTATATTAAGTTGCACGCATAGCCTCCTCTTTTGTGAAAGTACTACTGTCCATATGCCCAAAGAATTTGAGGCAATTTCAGAATCTGAAACTCGTGATAATTCTAATACTTTAATTATGCTTTAACTAGTGAATGTTCTTCAATTTTAATGTTCGTCAATTTTAACCGTCGGTCAGTTGATGTATCTGTGTTCCAGTATTGCACCAGATTTTTGCTGTGACTTATTTCAGGGGAATTTGCGTTATTGTCTGAAACTGTCACAAATAAATTGCGCGAGAGTCTCTTTCTCTCTCTCTATCTCTCTTTCTTTCTTTAAAATAGCCTTTACCGTCAATAGACGGTGAAATATTGTGAGGAAGCATTATGATATAGATATTCTCTCTCTCTCTCTCTCTCTCTCTCTCTCTCTTTCTTTTGCTTTTGAGTGAATTTCATTTTCTCCATCTCTCTCAATCTCGCTCTCTCTCAATCTTTTTACTCTCTCTCTCTCTCTCTCTCTCTCTCTCCAACCAT
>NC_087209.1:57075813-57078313 GCF_015104395.2 Macrobrachium nipponense
AGAAGTTCCAAATAAAATCCAAGTGGTCAAGAGACTCATAAAGAAAATATACATAAACCAACATATTCAGACAAAGAAAATGAATAAGGTGAATCTTGTGAATATCCTAATTGATTGCATTAGGAAAAAAGAATGCCAAAAGCATGCAAACTGTGTAAGGTTTGGTATATAGCATAGTCAATCCACAAAACCTAATCAGAAAATGTGCTGCATGCAACATTCCGACCCATCCACAGTGTGCTGAGGTAATGCAAGATTTGAGAAAAGATCAAGAATTTTTTGTTCAACATGTCTATCATGGATAGACAATGTTATTAAATCAAGATTGAATGTACAAATAGTTGAGGATGAAGAAGAAGAGGAAGAAGAAGAAGAAAAAGAAGAAGAAGAAAACGGAAGAGAAGTAAACAAAAATGAAATGACAGAAAAAAATAAGGAAAACAAAGAACAAGATAAAAGTATGGATGCAGAGATACTCATTGATACTACATATGAGGCAATAAAGCAGCATACCTACGAAGAAATAAATTACGATATGACAACAGAAAAGCAAATCCCAGAAGAGGCTCTACCCAGATCTACACAATGACGGGAAAGAGGAAAAAATAGACAAGAAAGACAAAATCTGCAACCTTTTGAAAAGAGGGAATTGCAGATTTGGAGAAAGATGTTACTACAAAACATCCTAAGGTATGTCAACTATGAAATATATGGTAAATGTGCATACTTAGATGGCTATGGGGATGATTGCAGATATCTGCATCCAAAAATATGTAAAACCTAAAAGAAGGAAAAGGAAGTAAGTTTCGACAAAAAATGCAAATATATGCACCCTGTAGCCATGAATCATAATCAAATAAATAACCAACCAAGTAATAAA
This sequence comes from Macrobrachium nipponense, assembly GCF_015104395.2. Classification (NCBI taxonomy): domain Eukaryota; kingdom Metazoa; phylum Arthropoda; class Malacostraca; order Decapoda; family Palaemonidae; genus Macrobrachium; species Macrobrachium nipponense. The sequence goes on from NC_087209.1 coordinate 57,076,694, forward strand.
ATCCAAAATAAGAAAGAAACAAATAAAGAGAGAAATCAAGAATATCAGGTAAAAGAGAAAAGCAAACCACCAATGAGATATGCAGAGGTGTCAGCAAAAAATTTCAAAGCATCAGCTCCGAAATTCTACTCAAGAGATAATAACTGTATTTATTATGCAAGAGGATATTGCAGAAACGGAGAAAATTGCAGATTCAGACACAAAATGAATAATTATGATGAAGGAAGATCAAATATTATGGAAAAGTTGGATTTTTTAATGTCAGAATTTCTGGAAATGAAAAAAAGAACAACATACAGAACAGGAAAGAGACATGGGAAAATCCTTATTACTACCAATATTAAATGAAGGAGAAAACACGCAAACCATCATAGTGATGAATGCGCAGGGTTTAGTTACGAGTAACTCAAAAAGAAAAATAGAGTACTTAGAAGAACTAACCAAAATGAAAAGAAAATAGATATAATGAATATAAGTGAAACCTGGTATTCAAACCCAAGAGAACTGGGAATGATGATCAAATAAAAGGGTTCCAAACTTATAGATCAGATAGAAAAATAGGAATCAAGGGGGAACCGCAATATATGGGAAAGACAAAAAACAAGGAAAAATATATGAGAAATATAGTAACTCAGAATGTGAACTAATAGCGGTAGAATTTGAATCTGAAAAATTGATGAACATAGTAATATATAGACCTCCTAATACTAAAGAGTTTGACTTAATAATTGAAAAATTGGATGATATATGTAGAAATCACAAGGACTGGACTATTCTCCTATCTGGTGACTTCAACTTTCCTTTCGAGAATGGAAAGAACGAATAGGAGACTGTGGTTGTACTTATACATATAAAAAAGAGAGTAATAGTAGTGCAGAAGATAAGAGGCAATTTGAAAAGCTATTAGATATGCTACTAGAATACAACATTCAACAAATAAATCACCTGCCAACAAGAAAGGAAATACTTTAGACCTAGTATTTGTGAACGAGATGAATTATGTTAAAGAAATAATAGTTTATAATGCGAGTATTTCAGATCATAATGTCATAGAATTAACAGTCATTCCAAAGCAAGTGAAAATAGAGATAAGCAAGAAATGAAAAAGTGGGAAGGATATGGAAAATACAACTTCTACAGTAAAAATATAAAATGGTCAGAAATTAATGAAGAATTAAACAAAGATTGGGATAACATTTTCGGTTACGCCCCAATGTTTATTTATCTATTTATCTATTTTCATTGTTTTATTAATCTTTAAATTATTAATTTAATTTTTAATTGTTTTTGTATAACTTTTTTTCATATTTATATATTTATAAGTGATGACCATAAGGGTAAATACGGAGATATTATATAAAATATTGGAGAAAATAGTGGATAAATATATACCGAAGAAGAAAAGTAAACATCATTCATGCATACCAAGAGACAGAAGGATCTTGTTCCAGAAAATCAGAAAGTGGAAAAAAGGTCTTGCAAAAGAAAAAAATGCGTGGAAAGTTATAGAACTAAAAAGTAAGATAGAAAATGCAGAACAAAAGATTATAAAATCAAAAGAAAATGAAAAACGGGACTTGGAAGAAAAAACCCTATTAAATATCAAGCAAAACCCCAAAC
>NC_087209.1:57083313-57085813 GCF_015104395.2 Macrobrachium nipponense
CAGACTCTCTTATATTATTATTTTAGACTGTTCTGTATTACGGATGAAGAGGACGTTTTGCTTCGCTCCTGAGTGACTGAAGGGAAGTGCGACGGCGCACGTGTTGTGAAATCTCTCTATTATTAAATGACTTCGAAAGAATACGAAGGCAAGAAGAGAGAGAGAGAGAGAGAGAGAGAGGGAGATCATTATGGGATGATTACACATAGGCCGTGACGAGGGGAAGACCTCGATGGATAATGAGAGAGAGAGAGAGAGAGAGGAAATTATTTATAACATGATAAGATAGGTATTGAGTGAGAGGGAAAGTCGTCGACGGATAATGAGAGAGAGAGAGAGAGAGGGAAATTATTTGTAACATGATAAGATAGGTATTGAGTGAGAGGGAAAGTCGTCGATGGATAATGAGAGAGAGAGAGAGAGGAGAGAGAGAGAGAGAGATTTGAGGAAATTATTTAGAAACAGGTATGAGTGAAGGAGGTATTTGTCGATTGATAATGAGAGGGAAAGTCGTCAATGATAGAGAGAGAGAGAGGAAAGAGAGAGATGGGAGAGAGAGAGAGAGGAAATTATTTATAACATGATAAGAGGTATGGTGAGGGAGTCGTTCGGGATAATGAGAGAGGAGAGAGAGAAAGTCGAGAGAGAGAGAGAGAGAGGAAATTTTTATAAATGATAAGATAGGTATTGAAGTGAGAGAAAGGTCGAGATAATGAGAGAGAGAGAGAGAGAGAGACGAGAGGGAAGAGGAGAGAGAGAAAGATGGAATGAGAAGTAGAGGAGAGAGAGAGAGAGAGATCATTATGGGACGATTACACATAGTCAGTGACGAGGGTAAGTCCTGATGGATAATGATATAATAAAATAGGTATTGAGAGAGAGAGAGAGAGAGAGAATGAACCTCACAGATCTCGCCATGGGGGTTAGAATTAAACTTACTTTTCCTGCCTCATCATCCCTCGGGAAAAAGACTTCGTCATACGTCGTCCTTGAAGGCATATCCGGACAATTCAAGTCATAAGGGGTTACTTGATGATGATGATGATGATGATGACATGGTCATTGTAAATTCTATTACTGTGATGATAACGATAACTCATGGTACATTGCAGTGATAATATAAAAGATTACGTGATAAGTTCAATGCAGATTCTGGTTTAATGATGATATTATCATCGTAGACCCCACTGATAATATGATGGTTTCATGGTGAAGACAATAGGGATATTGTAGATTGTATATATATATATATATATATATATATATATATATATATATATATATATATATATATATCACGCGCATATGCTATATATATATATATATATATATAATATATATATATATATATAAATAATATATCACGCGCATATGCATGTATATATCTGCACTATGGTTATATATGGCTGCACGCACGCGCTGTTTTTCATATCAAAAACTTCCACCCATATCACGCTGCTTCATAAAGTGCTACACGCCAATATTTTCTTTCCCAAATTTATAACTTTTCACTAACCTTATAAAAAAAACAAAGACTGTAGAGTGACACATGTCTCTATCCCCTATCACAATTTTATTTTAAACATTCACCTAAAAAAAATAAAAAGATTAAAAGAACCGCTTCTTTCTTTAAAGCTATCAGCTGACGGAGTCAAAACTCATTTGCTTTTTAGAAGCGTTCCGAGAGGGAGACCTTAAACCTGAGGTGCCGAATGCTTGCAAGCGAAATTGCCCGACTGGGCAAATAACACTGTCTGGCCCTCGGAGGGAAAGAATGAGTATTTCGGGGGTCCTAGTGGGTCCTGGGTATACCTTGATCAGCGGGACGCTTCGGAATGTGGGTTGGCCCACCTTGGAGGTTCAGTCTCGAACATAAATATTTAGGAATTAGGAAAACAAAGAGAGAGAGAGATTGCTGGTACGAAACTGTTGAACATCTGGAATTCGTAAGTGTGTGTTAGCGAATGACTAATCATAGGATAGGTGACGTTCACATTCTAGCGTAACATGAAAAATCGGTGACCTACACATTCTTTCAGAATAGATAAAGAAGAATAGGTGTCCTTCATATCCTTGCGTAATAGATAAAAGAATAGGTATTTAACTTACTTTTTTTTCTTTTTTTTTTTTTAGTTCGACACGGCATTAACTGAATAAAGGCAAATTATATTTTAGCCTCTTCATATTTGTTATAATCATAACTGATATTTGTGCTCTATCGTCGATTTTAAAATGATTTTAATCCGCTTTCCCAAGCCTCAATAATTCGCCCAATTATTTTCGAAAATTCATCAAGTAGCGGAGATAGAATTATGTGGCAACAAATTCTGCCAATTAGTGGCTCTTCTACCTGTTCCCAGACGATCCCCAGCTCTTGGGGGGAAATTACGCAATGCCTGTTTCCCTGCTTTTGTTCTTCAGGTATATAACTAGCTGGGATCGTTTCAAAGTTGATCTTGAAACCGTTAAGTTTGGCCTTGATTCTAGATGCATTTTTGCC
>NC_087209.1:57090813-57095813 GCF_015104395.2 Macrobrachium nipponense
ATAGGAGGGAAACCTCGCGGTTGCACTGTGCGACAATTGTTAAGAGAGAGAACGGGGAATATGGAAGGAGGTACAGAAAAAGGACTGAAAGGGGGTTGCAGCTAGGGGTCGAAGGGAAACAACAAAGAAACCTCCTCTAAGGGGTCGAAATTGAAAAAATTAAATAGCCCGGAATTAATTTTTTTCCCAAATCAACGCTTCCCACATCTTCTCTAAGAAATAAGATGAAGTTTCGAGTCTACATAAATTCGAACTTTTGGGCGTAGTAGAGTCACTGATTTTTTAAAAATCAAAGTTTTCGAATATTTTACCAATATACCAATTAATATGCTAATTAATTATACTCTGTTGTTATCGCTATAGAAATAACTTCAGCGGAATTATATAATCAACTATAAACATATCACGTCCCTCGCCTTCTGCAAAATACTTAACATATTTTATCCCATGACAAGTTGCGTATATTCCCAATCTCATTTTCATGAGTTACTCCCGCAGTTTCAAATGTTTCATCAGGAGTGGAATGGAATAAGGAATTGAGGCCAGAGGCCAAGCACTGGGACCTATAAGGGCACTCAGCGCTGATAGGGAAATTGAGAGTGAAAAGGGTTGACAGGTGTAACAGGAGAAAAACCTCAAAGCAGTTGCACTATGAAACAATTGTCAGGAGAAGGTGGAACGTAAGATGGACGACAGAAAATATGAGCGTAGGTACAATAAAAAGAGTGAAAAGGGTTGCAGCTAGGGGCCGAAGGGACGCTGCAAAGAACTTAAAAGTAATGCTTACAGTGCCCCGCGTGATGTGTACGTTTGTTTGCTTGTTTTTATGGCGTTTTTACGTTGCAGGGAACCAGTGGTTATTCAGCAACGGGACCAACGGCTTTACGTGACTTCCGAGCCACGTCGCGATTGAACTTCTATCACCAGAAATACGCATCTCTCACACCTCAATGGATGCCCGAGAATCGAACTCGCGGCTACCGAGGTGGCAGGCCAAGAGCATGCCGATGGCACTACCGCCCTACGAAATCTGATTTGGCATCCATTTTCACATTGGATTTGTATCCCGATTAGATCTGAAGGCTAAGTAAACGAATCAGTATCATTTTCATCGGCGTGCAAAGCGCGCTTGCGCGCATCTTAGGGAGCCAACGGCCGCCATTATGGAACCCGAAATATTATCAGCATTCTAGAATTTTGATCTGCATGACTAAATGCGATGTAAAGGCACGGGCTATATTGCTATATATCTATGCATTACGAACATAATGTCTTCTCCAGCGCCGTTTATTGCTTGGAGTTTTATGCAGATGGTGGTTGCATGCCTCGACGAGCGGGTGCCAAATTTCAGCGCTCTCTCGATAGTGGCCGTTCCACTGATGTTCCATTAATCGTCCACTTGAACAGCGGCGCTTTGATGCTCTGATAAAACCAAGGAGAAGAGGAGGAGGAAAAATAAGAAGAGGAAAAAGAAGACGGAGAAGATACTCGGCTCGCCAGTCTCCTCTTAATTCCAGATTCATTTTCATCATCCTTATCGGCGAGTTCCATTTACCAGTCGGAGCGTGTTGCTATGTTGATATTCTGTTCATGAATTTGACCAACTAGTTGTAGTGCATGAGGCACTGTAGGCACCATTCAAGGTTGTTTGCAGCGTCCCTTCCTAAGGCACCTAGCTGCAACCCCCTTCCATTCTTTTTACCATACCTCCGTTCATATTCTAGGCCTTCCATCTTACATTCCACCCTCTCATGATGATTGATTCATAGCGCAACTGCAAAAGGTTTTCCTCCTGTCACAACTTTCAAACCTTTTTACGACCAGTTTCCTTTTCAGCGGCGAATGACCTCATAGGTCCAAGCGCTTGGCCCAAGGGCCTAAATTCTAAATTCTGATTCCGCGAATTTGGCCGGGGAATATCTTAGTTGGTTGCTTGAGTTCAGAGGTCCACACCTGGACTCTTATGCCCTTTAATACTTTGCTGCACTCATTGGCTGATTAGAGAAAGGTCCCGTGCTACCATAGGGCCACAACCTAATCCAAAGCCAGCCCGACCAATCTTGACTATTGTAGGACCAAAATCAAGTGGCAGGGGGGAGCCAAAGTTGATTAATACAGTTGTGTCGCATTTACAAAATTCGTGGTATATAGATTATATTGAACTGGGATTTTGAAAGAACACCCGACTAGATTCGTCCCAGAAATGATTGTTTTTTTTTTTAACTGAAAAGTCGTTGCTGAATAAAAATGAGCGGGATCAGTTGGCTGGTTCAAATTCAGCCTTGCTTGTGTCAATACGGGACCTTGGCCAAAGGCATCCCGCAAGTAGGGTAGCGAGGACCTCTACGGTTTCTCTTGCCCACAGTTTGGATGATGCGCTGAATCGGATGCTGAGGCGTTAGATAATCTGGCAGCAACAGAAGAAGAAGAAGAAGAAGAAGAAGAAGTAATAGCAGCGGCTCCTCAACCAAGCTGATGAGATCAGATGTTCCACGTGAATTCCCTCTCAGCCTGTTTGTTTACACTTGCTACCATGAGGCGATAACACTCTCGAAACTGTGAGAGAGATCTCTTGTTTTGCGTGGCATTTACTTATTGCGGTCGAGAAAGAAGGTGAGAGAGAGAGAAAGAGTCGTGTATTGCAATCGGGAACGTGATGCCAATTCAGTAACGTTCGAAACAACGGCCGGTTTCACGTCGATCATCCACGTTGTTATAATTGCCGATTCGCTCACCTTAACACGCAAAGTGATTCGCGGCTTAATTCGCTCTTACACGTAGTAATTCGTCCCAGTTTTGACGAACTAGCTGTCAGTGACTCAGTTTCAGATACTCTGTAACATATCGAGACGACTTCAGCTGTCTGCCCTGTCACATTTCCAAACCGAATGTCCTCAAAGGATGAGCTATTTAGAAGCTGTGGATGATGTCAAATGTCAATATCTTCGAGGCTCATATTATGAGAACGAGGCAAAATGGCTTACTCCAGTTCGTCAAACTATGGACGACGAACTGTTGCTCGCTGAAGCTCATCGATGATAAATCGTTATAGTAATTTCAAATGCTTTTCTGCTGTTTCCTGTTTCGAAAGACAAGTCTTCGCTTTAGATATCTTGTACAAACTACCTGTGATTTGCATATCAACGATACATGTAGCTCCGTGCATTCAACACCTTATCATTTTTCATCACGGTCACAGACCTAAAACAGAACTGTGTTGAAATGGAATGGAACACATAATGTAATCCAAAGGCCAACCACTGGGACTTATGAGGTCACTCAGCGTCGAAAAGGAAATTGAGAGTAGAAAAGGTTTGAAAGGTGTAACAGGAGGAAAACCTCAAAGCAGTTGCGCTTTGAAACAATTGTCAGGGGAGAGAGAGAGAGAGAGAGAGAGAGAGAGAGAGAGAGAGAGAGAGGAGAGAGAGAGCTGTTGAATAACCTCTATTTCCGTGACCATGACCCTGTTTTAACAGAATCCTTTGGAAATTTTAAATTTTTTCTAAACATAAATGATTATCTATAGGAGAGGGGGGGAAACTGTGGATGAGGGGTGGAGGGGGCTGAAAGCGGTAGGGGGATGGGATGGGGAGGGGGGAAACAACTGTTACGAAAGGGTGGACAGTAAGACGGAAGAAAGAGAATGTGAACGGAGGTACACTAAAAGGAATGAAAAGGGGGATGCAGCTAGGGACCGAAAGGGAAGCTGCAAATATTCCTTAAACAGTGATGCCCATAGGGCACCGCGTGAGGTACACTGACGGTACTAACCCGCCCCAAAAAGGAGCATTGCTGTGTCAAACCGGTAAGGTTTATAAATCCCTGTTTCAGACGTTATAAGGCCAAAAATCAGGGAATGGTCATATCAGGATGACCTTTGAATATGTTGTAGACCTGCATGAGGCGAATCTAACTCATTTCGTGACCCACAACGCTAGGATAGCTCCCGGGCGGACTATGGTGGGTTGCCAGATGTTGTCCTATTCTTAAACCACGGTTTCAGATTTATCTCATTTCCAAAATTCGTTTCCAAACCCTGAGAAGTCCATATATAGCCCTCTCAGGACTGTGTGCCCAAGGAATCCTCATTCCATTCCATTCTCATTTCTTGATTAAAACGAAACGCCGCCTAATTGCAAAAGGGAGAGAGTGTCGAAATTATTTGTTAGGTCAGTCAGTGGAGCAAATTAAAATAGATTAAGGGAAGATAAACTTCCCATTTTATATCAAGGGTTTGTTACAGTTTTTACGGGAGGCTTTCTTTTCTTTATCTGTTTATTTTTCTGCCAAATTCGTCGTCTCTCGAGTACTTTAAATATCGTATTGAGAGACGGTTAATCATTCGATGAAGTCCTGTGGAATAGATGGAAGAACTATTATAGTAGTAGATTCATGTCATTCGTGCATTTGATACATACATCCTGCCTATTTTGAACTCTCTGGAGAGACTGAGAGTTTCCATCCCAGCGATTGGCTTATCAACAGCCAATCAGGAGCGGCGTAAGGGACGGGCCTAGGCATAAAATGCACGGCTGATGTGAATCTACTATAGCCGCCTTCGGACCCCCATGAACGTACAAACATTAAAAACAAAAGACGGTAAATTTATCATGATCTCCAGTAGGTTTCTCAAAATGATCACGCATGTGTCGGATTATATACACCATTTTCTATATTGTTGAGCCCAGAAATTATATTAATGAATAAATAAACTATATACATTAAAAGAAGGTAAATATAGGCAATAACGCCGCACTGACCAGTCCCGCGAATATGAAAGCCACTATAGAGATTGGGGCGTCCAATGTATTTCGCCGTGTTAAGTACTAGCCCCTGGGGGTCAATTATAGTCGACCCCCAAAATAACGGTAAATTCTTAATAAGCAACCCCAATACTGTAGGAAACTGTCATTTCCAAAGAAATACCCAACGTAGAGTTATTACTTAGATCTACCAAAAAAAAAAAAAAAAATAAAAAAAATAAAAACAGGGAGCTCAGT